>NC_056743.1:930412498-930767260 GCF_019279795.1 Protopterus annectens | reverse complement strand
GCCAGAATACGTATTATTGCAAAGGAAGGGGGCCAGAAAGTAAACCAATTATTGCAAAGTGCAGGAAACTTGTTCCGTAGGTCGAGGTAGGGAAGTTAAAAACAGAAATAGAATAGTGTGAAAATATGACGCACGTCATTATTGCACAGTAGTATAGAGGGCAGATGGAAAATTAACAGCAGTAGGTTAGAAATAGGAACGGAATCCCAGAGGTCAATAGAAAAAACCACAACAGTAAAAGACAACTAGAGTAAATGCAGTTATGAAGACCGTACTGTTAAGAGGTATTCAAAACTAAAGTAATAGAAAAATAATGTCATGACAAAAGCATAACGGAAACGCCTCTCCAATGAACAACATCTGGAGGCTAGACCCGAAGCAAAACGAATCAAAAAATGTGTGTGTGGGGGGGGGGGGGGCTATGGATATTACAAGTGGGATAGGATACTACTGTGCAATAATGACATTTAGAGGAATATTGGGGACAAAGGAAAGTGTAAGCAATAATATTAATTAAGAGGGATCCCTAGTTGTGATAGAAGAGAGAGAGAAAAAAGGACAGTAATGGCAGATTTGTGGTAGCAGTAGTTTGACAGGATATGAGGGCTATGCTGTCATGTATTTATATTCCAACTAAAACTACTGATCTGATGTCTTTTTCTTTCCTGTTAAACCTGTCATTATCAGATCCGACTCTGATCCAGTGCCAAACTTTGCAACACACTTCAATCCAGGAGCTCTGCCTCCTCTACCCATACTACCTTGCTCCCCTGTCTACCCCAGATCTTATTTGCTGCCTTGAGGGACTGCAGTGCACTTGCCAAGCTCTGGCTTGGATTGTTTTTGGTTATCGACCAGGCTTCTGTTTTCTGCCCTGTTCCTCTTCTACCCATTAGGTGTACGTAGTTGATAGAGGGGATAGTTGAGTCAGTGGATTAAAACACTGTGGGTTTTCTTGTGTTCCCTTCTTTTCTTGGGTGTTTTTTTTTGTAAACCAATCTACCTATATTTTATAGATTGTACTAGGTAGTTTTTATGATTATCTTCGTGTTTCACTGTTGTCATTACATTTGGGTAATCTGCTGGCAGGTTGCCCTCATTCAGCCTGATTAACAAAATCTTGCATTCTGCGTTGGTTGCTGTCCCTTCTTCCATGACGTCAGGTCGTTAGGGGTATAAAACATGCAGCTGACGCCATTACATCAGCCTTTCTTGCCGCGTGGTGCCTGAAGCAGAAGCAGTTCGCAAGTGCCGGTCGGCCGACTCCTGAAATTTTCGTTTTCGAGTTTCAGAACCGAAGTCTTCAACTAAAACCTAAGTACCCCTTTGGGGAAACTTTTTCTTACTTTTTACCGATGTCAGTAAAAGTTAATAATTGCGTTACTTGTGGGAAGCAAATACCTCATAAAGATTTTCATTTGTACTGTATTCCTTGTCTAGGCCCTGACCACAATGTGCCTTGCTGTCACTTTTGTGCTAAATTTAATCATCGCACGATTAAACGTCTGTATATTTTTGCTTCTAAATATTTTGGCTCAAGATTTAACTATCCAGAAATGTCGTCAGTTAGCAATCCGACTACTGGAATACCTAAAACATGCAAAGTAAAGGACAGAGACAGACCGTTGAGGTCCAAAACTAACTACGACACTTCTCCTAAGCCCCTGATACTCCCTACTTTTGATTTCAGGCCTCTCCTGAGACCCATTCGCGAAATGCTTTAAGTATTGAACCCGCGGATGTCTCTACGTTAGATGGATCCGGAGCCGCTGAGCAGGCACTGGCTTCTATGGGTGTTTTCAGGCCTAAAGATTTGTATATTAAACTGACGCCATCTTCAAAACTAAGGCCAACATCTACTTCTATGTCTAAAAAAACGATGCTTGGGCCACGTGTACAGGCCCCAATGCCTAAAAAACAAATGATCAAAATGGCTGAAGATTTAATTACCTTGATCAGGGGTACCCATCCCCCTCCTGCTAAGAGGCCTAGGCAAGGCACTGACTATGTATCTTCCGATTCGGTTTCTATTTCTTCTGATTCTTCTTCTGAACAGGATTTATCTTTACCTACTTATGAGGACTCTGACGAAGAAGATTCCATCCCTTCTGCTTCTCCCCCTGAGTATTTCTCTTTTGGAGAGACTTTACATACCTTAAGGGAACATTTCCACTGGGAAAGTTAGGATTTCTCTGAATCTAAATAGAGGCTTAGGTATTTTCTTCTTCTTCCTCAGCATAGGCCTTTGGCTATACCTCCTGTTCTAGGCATTGTTGATGATTTCTCAGAATCCAGTATGACTCCTGATTCTCTGCATCTGGCTCCTAGTAAGCCAGACAGATACTACAGGGTTCCTGACTCACTCAAATTCATTTACAAAAACCCTACTGCTGACCCTAAAACCATTTCTCAGGGTCCCAAGGGCATTAAGGCCTCTACTGCTAAAAATCCTACCCCTTCTGACAGAGATTCCAGGGTGCTGGATAGATGGGGTAAGAAGGTTTACATGTCTGCAGCCTTGGCAATCAGGGCTTTAAACTGTCAATTTCATATGCTTAAATATCAACATTATGTCATGGGTTTACTTAAACAGAAAATGATGTTGATCTCTTGCTGTGTGGAAAGTAGAGTTGCAGGATTTATTACATTCAGCTGAACAAGTTGGAAAACTTACTTTGCAATGTGGTTTTGATTCTTTGGAGGCCTCTTGCAGGGCTGCTGTAACTGGATTTGTGATGAGAAGGCATGCTTGGCTCAGAGAGCAAAATCTGCCTGACCATGTTAAAGCAAAATTGTTGGATGCCCCTTTACAACAGGACAGTCTGTTTGGTAATAAGGCTGAAGAAGTTTTAAAAAAGATAGAAGATAAGGCTAAATCTATGCAGACTGTGAAAGATTTCTTACAAGTGCAGCCACCCAGATTTAGTAGGCACTGGCCTACTAAGTACTGGTCCTTTGCAGTTCCCTCGAGAACCGCTCATGTCAAATCCAGACATTCCAAAGGCTCCAGGTTTCAGTCACAAGTAAATTTTAGGGCAAAACAATGGGGTGCGTCCACCTCCAAACCTGGAAGCAACAAGGCACCTCCCTATGGTAAACAGTCACAATGATTTTCCTCTACAAATACCAAGCACTTGCCTTTTGGCTGCCCCTTTGGGAGGAAAACTGACACTTCATGTACGAAACTGGCAGCTGATTACCCACGACAAATGGGTTTTAAATATAGTATCCCAGGGATACAGATATCATTTCCACATGTTGCCAATCCCAAACGGATGGCCAGATCTGCCTCCAAATCAGTGGGCAGAGGCCCAGAAGCTAGTTCTGTCCCTCATGAATATGGGGGCTATTCAACCAGTACCAGAGGAGGAAAAGGGACAAGGTTTCTATTCAAGACTTTTCCTGGTACCCAGAAAAGACAAATCATAGTGTCCAATTCTGGACTTATCCATTCGAAATACATTTCTGGAAATTCCAAAATTCAAGATGCTGACTCAACAGTTACTACCTATGCTAGGAAAGGTTGCCTGGTTGGTAACTCTAGACTTGAGAGGCTTACCTGCATATCCCAATCAGGGAATCCTGTAGAAGATACCGCCACTTCAAAGCAGGCTACTTGCATTATCAGTTCTCTGCACTGCCCTTTGGCTTATCTACTGCACCCAGGGTCTTCACAAAGTGCCTGGCACCAGTAATTGCATTTTGCAGGCAAAGAAATATTCCAATTTATCCATACCTGGATGATTTTCTTATTCAGGCAGAAAACAAAAACACTCTTCTAAAGCATCTGGCGTTTGTAAAAAGGGTTCTAACTTGTCTAGGGTACACCATAAACAAAAAGAAAGCACAACTGGTACACTCTCAAAAAATTACATTCCTGCTTGCAAGCTTGAATACAACTGCCCAGATGACTTACCTTACTCCAGAAAAGCAAATTCAATTGATGACTTACTTCAAACAGTTGGCCACAAAAACCCAGCTATCTGCAAGACAAATTCTGCAGGCTTTGGGGTTCATGTCCTCCTGCATTCTTCTAATTCCATATGCTAGACTGCACATGAGGAAACCTCAATGGTACCTAAAAAGTTTATGGAGTCAACATTGTCACAGCATGGAAACAATGATTCCTATCATACCTTGCCTGCAACTAGAGTTCCTATGGTGGGCAGAGGCCAGCCACCAAAACAAGGGACTGTCATTCACTCCACCCTCTGCCGCCCCTAACTACAGACGCATCAGACCATGCTTGAGGGGCACATCTGGCAGGGAAATGCATTCAGGGCAAATGGAGCCCAAATCAAATGCACCTACGTATCAATCAGAAGGACATGCTAGCTGTACAGAATGCTCTGACAGCCTTTAAGGACTACCTTCATCCAGGACAACTACTGATAAAGACAGACAACACCACAGTCATGTGGTACATAAGCAAGGAGGTATGCATTCCTACCCCCTTTGCAGACTAGCCGTAGCATTGTGGAACACGGCCTTGACTTATCAAATACATCTACAAGCTCATTTCCTGCCAAGAAAGCAAAATACTCAGGCAGACTACCTAAGCAGGAATGTTATGAGTCCACACAAATGGAAACTGGAACCACAGGTTTTTCAGCATGCTGACAAGCAAATGGGGGTGCCCAGACATAGATCTTTTTGTCTCACCCCAGAACTATCAGTTGGACAAATTCTGCACAAGAATGCATCACAAAAAAGCTTGGAAAGTGGATGCTCTATCATTCTGCTGGAAAAACCTATCAGTCTATGCTTTTACCCCTCTGCCTCTGCCCTCCAAAGTCCTACTAAAAGTCAGACAGGACAAACCAAAAATGATTCTGATTGCTCCAGAATGGCCTCGTCAACACTGGTACCTGCTCCTGCGCAATGTGTCGCACCTTCCTCTCTGGCACCTGCCTCAGACACCTTACCTCTACTGTCTCAGCAGAACTATCAAATTCTGCACGCTCCGCTCCAAACTTTGAATCTTGCAGCTTGGCTAATCAACTAATTTCACCCTTGACATCTCTCAGCAAACCTGTGATGGATGTCATTTTGGAGGCTAGAAGGCTTAGTACTATAAAATCTTATGCTGACAAATGGCAAAGATTCTGATAAGCACAGCAATGCCCAATATTCCTCAGATTCTGCAATACTTAACTGAGATGCTTCACAAGGGCCTATCTTTTTCTTCCATAAAAATCGATGCCTCTACCATTTCAGCTCATTACAACACAGAACCTCCTCCCTTCCCTCATCCTCTGCTAAAGCAGTATCTCAGAGGGGGGCCAAAAACTTAAGACCTCCCAGGAGAGCACCAACTCCTGCATGGACCTCAGTTTTGTTTTGGAAAAACTCACTCCATCTCCTTTTGAGCCAGCTGCTACTGCAGACCTAAAATTTCTCTCTTGGAAAACAACTTTTCTTTTAGCAGTCACTTCAGCTAGAAGGATTTCAGAACTACAGGCTCTTATGGCATTGGAGCCTTTCATTATTTTTATCCAGACAGGATGGCTCTCAGGACCAATCCATCCTTTATGCCTAAGGTGGTATCCAGTGTGGCTCTTAATCAGACCATTCATCTGCCAACTTTCTCCCCCAATCCACAGAACTAGGGTGAGCGGATTCTGCATTCGTTGGATGTGCATAGACAATTAAGATTCTACTTAAACTGAACAAAATCTCTCAGAAAATCTGACGTATTGGTGGCATTTGTTGCAGGGGCAGCGGGAAAGGCTATTTCAAAGCATACATTTTCCTAATGGATAAGCCATTATTTTTGTTTCTGCTATATGCACCATGGTAAACCTGTCCCAAGGGGATCAGATCTCACTCCACCAGGGCTGCATCTACTTCTGCAGCCTTTTTCAGAGGGGTTCCTACCAGAGACATTCTAGAAGCTGCTACTTGGAGCTCAGTTAATATGTTCACCAAACATTACCATTTACCTCGCTTCTCTAAATCCAGAGCTGGCTTTGCCACTGCTGTCCTGCAGGGCCTTATAGCTGCTCCTAATGCTGTATAAATCCATCCTCCCAACCATAGCTTTGGGATTCTACCCATATGTACTGACTGCAGCAGTGCAACACGAAGAACCATAGTACAGTTGTCTGCACCTACCACAAATGTAGATGTTCGAGTGTATTCACTGTTGCACTCCTGGTTACCCTCCCTCCAGCCCCCTGTTTTTCTCTAACTATACCTCTCCTTTCTTTTACTATGATTAAAAGCCTTTTTGTTGTATTTGCTTTTGTTTGGAGGTATATGTTTTGTGTTTTAAATTATATACATCAATCTATATATATATATATATATATATATATATATATACATATATACACACACACACACATTTTGCTCCCCATTTGGGGGGCACGCGACATCTGGGGCAAGAAAAACTGATGTAATGGCGTCAGCTGCATGTTTTATACCCCTGACGACCTGACGTCAATGAAGAAGGGGACAGCAACTGACGCAGGACCCAAGACTTTGTTAATCAGACCGACTGAGGGCATCCTGCCAGCAGATTACCCAAATGTAATGACTGCAACAGTGAATACACTCGAACATTTACATTTATGGTAGGTACACAACTGTACTTTTCCATTTTCTGCTGTTATTTTCCTGAGTCTGTAGCTTGCTAGGTAGAAAATCTTTGAGTTTACTGTTTGTTGTTTGCTGTGCAGCTTATGCTAATTCTTCCTTTGCTCCACAGATGTTAATATGGAGAAGGAAAAATATTTCAAGAACTGAGTAGTTTGTAACTACAAACTACTGTTGCAGATGCACATAATCGGTATATATGTTCGCTTGGCACTTCACAGCTTGACACTGAGAACAGTGTTTGTGCTGGCTTTGGGATTCACACAGTCACAAGCACTAAGCAAAATTAGTTTTAAAGGGCTTTTATTGCCTTCGGTGCCTTCTGCTTCCACCCCTTCCCTTTCTCCTATGAAGAAAACTAGCAAAGGCAATAGAAGTTGGGGAAAAGAAAAGGATAAGGATTCAAAGGTACAAGAGAATGACACGGGGACTACAAAAGAGTGGCATCTGGTCCCTTGGAATCAAACTGATCTGAAGAGCCACTGATTTTCGGCGGCTCCAGCTGTTTCAGCTCCAAGGTCAGCCCCTTCTTCCAGATGGTGCTGTCTTTGGGGAAGTAAGTCACTCCCACTTTTGAGTATCTTCAGGACCCCCCCTCCCCCATTTTTTAACACCTTTATTGAATTATTACTCAAGACGTAGGCAAGCATACATTTGTATAAAAGAAAAAAAACATGTCAGCATGTTCACATTTGCAAATATACATCATGTACATGTTTTTATGTAATTATCAATCTAATATTACATAGATTGCTTAACTCCTGGCTTCCCTTAAACCTCACTCCACCCTACAGACATTATTCTGCATGTATTGTTTCCACAGATCTATTTTTTTCTGTATAGTTTGATCCTTGTCTTTTCTAAAGATACAACCTTTAGTTCTTTTACCTCTGTTACAAAATTCACTGCTTCAAATACATTTGCTTTAGACTTTGATTTCCGTTTCCTAGTAATTGCTTTTTTGGCAGCATCTGGAATAAACTTAATAAGGTTTTACTATGTCTAGGCAATTCTGATCCCGTATCCCAGCCAAAGCATCTTTTTCTTAATTATACCTATTTGTTTACCCAATATTTTTGACTGAGTACTCTGTAGGGAATTTTTAAAGTCTGCCAGTTCATTACACTCCCAAAACGCATGTTGCCAGTCCGCACTTATTTCACCATCACACCGCCAATATTTTCTGTCTACCTAAGGAAGGATTCTTTGGAGTGTGCTTGGGTATAAAACTGCCTATGCAAACACTTCTGAGCAAAAATCCTAAATCCTTTCTACTTGCATATTCGAGAGCCATAATTATGTCCTCCTGTTGTTTCCTTGTGAATTGCTTATCCAGTCTCTTGTAGCTTCTTTTGATTGATTCCTATAGTTATTGTGCAGTATTTTTTATTCCCTTCTAATTATTACTTTTCTAACAGCAGCTTTTGTTCTAGTTTCAACTAAAAGCTCTACCAGAGTCGTTTTTTCACTTAGGATTTCTCCTTTCCCTCTCTGTTTGCCTGTACTCTGATCTCAGTCTCTGATAGGGAAGGCTGTGTCTAGCCTACAGTCCAAATGTTTTTTTTGGCCTCTTCCCATACTGTTACCTTTCCCTCCTTAGTTATTTGCTCACAGTACCTTTGTTACTTTGACAGTTTTCTTTAGTAAATTCCAGGCCCTCTTGTCTATTCTCTGTACCCCTAATTGCAATCATCCCTATCTCGTTTCTCCATACTCGTGTTGGCTTAGTTCTTAGAATACCCTTTGCTGCTTTGAGTATAATATTCTGTATGGGTATTATTTGCCTTATGGAGCTACACCCAAAATTCCATTCTCTCCTTATTTTTTAAATGTTCCCCATCATCATCATCCCTTTCCACTTTGAATTATAGCTTCCTGCTACTGTTGTGTACAGGAGCCTTGACTGTTTAGCACTGAAATATCCCTTAAAAACCGGTAATCCTAGACCACCTTGTCCTGTTGGAAGGATCAGCTTATCCCACTTGACTCTTGTCCTGTTCCCTCATAGATAAAATCCTTCAACTCTTTACTAATTACTGTTCACAGCAGCACCTCTGGTTGATAAAAAAAATATGCCTGACTGTATATAAAACTAAAGGGACTAATACATTTTCACTGATTGTATCTTGCTGTCCATATCCATAAACAAGCGCTTCCAGTTTTTCAAATTTTTTATTGTCTTTTATTTAGTCTCTTCCCACATATCCTTAGCTGCCAGAACAGAATCCTTTTTAATCCATAATCCTAATTACTCATATTTATGGGGACTAGACAAGATGAAATATTAATCAACCAATTTACGTGTGGGCACATAATTTACAGCTATAGCCTTTGTTTTGGGTGCATTTATTTTATAGACCTAAAAAAAAATTAAACTTTCTCGGAATGTTCCACTATACTCAGATATTCTTTTTCTGGTTTTATCAAGTACAAAATGATATCTGCAAATAAAGCCAACTTTTCTTGATTACCATATCAGTTATTCTTGAATTTCTGAGTCCATGTTTTCTTTGCCAGTGGCTTTAAATAGCGCAGAACCACCTCTAAAGTTGTCTAAACTGTCGGGTACAACTACATTGGATCCAAAGGCAGCTTTTGATGCAGAGCCTGCTTTGTCGGGCCTGACCCACTTGGATCAGAAGAAGCTCCCTTTGACCCAATATGCTTTGTCTATGGATCTTATCCCCTTCTACCACTTTTCCTAGAGAGACATCACCCTTCCAGGACCTTGTCAGTTGCTACCTCTTCTCATTCATCCAGAAGCCTGACTGAAGCATATGTGGATAGAATGATGAGGAAATTTCTGTCAACACAAATTTAAATGGGAGTTCTCCTGGCTCCTATCCCATCAGGTCTGGAGACCTTTATCAGTACTGCTCCACCTTTAGTTTTGGAGGACTTTGGTCCAAGAATCCTGGAGCCATCTGTGTCTGATCCAAAGATTATTTTATCTTCCATTCCAGTACCACCTCTGAGTGAACCAGCACTGTGTGTACCAGAGCCAGATGACTCTCAGAGCTTTAACATCATTGCCAGATCTGAGGCTCCGAAATTGTTGGAGCCATGTCTGCCCCTCAGAGCCTTAGCATTAGACAGCTCGGCTTCGACCTCTGCCTCTAGTGGTCTGCCTTTGGGTTGGAAGGAGCCAATGGTCCAGAAGCATATCTTCTTTGAACCATCCACCTCTTTCTCTTCAGGGCATTCTACTTCTGAGGTAGTGGAGAGAGTTTTCTCTGCTGCTAGAGGAAGGATGCTCTGCCTTGGATCTTTCTTCCTAAACCCATCTGTGTCTTGAACCTCAACATTCTACTCCACAGGGACAACCAGTGCAAAGCCTTCAGGCTACCCATCAAGGTATACTCATATCTTCTGATACTTATCCGGAAGATCCCACCGAAGAAGTCAGTAAGAAGAAAAAGTGCAACAGCAGGCACTTGGACTCTTCTCAAGAGTCTGTCACGGAAGATACAATTTTGATGAGGGGGAAGGGTCCGCAAGATCACCACCTGATGACGCCGCCTTTGGAGACATCCTGGAGATCCTCAAGCAAAGAGGTTCCTGGTCTGTTGACTACACTTTCCAAGAGGAATTAGTATTGCTGGAAGCATTTGGATCTGGCCCATCTACCTCCTGGGTGACTCCACCTGCCCGACAACCCCATCGATTTGATCTCTGTACTGGCGTGGGAGGAACCTGACTGTGTTCAGCCAATCCCCAAGAGACCAGACAGGATCCTTTCACCTCCCAAAGGTAGGGAATTGTGGAGTAAAGGAGTGCCAATAGATGCCACCGTCATAGTGGTGGCCACAAAAAAGGAACTCCCTGAACAGAGTTCCTCGATTCATCCACCTAACAGAGTGTAGGGTGCCGGAAAGATTTGATAAGTGTGTATATGCTTATGTGACCGTGCACTTTGGTCGCTGAATTATTTGGCACACTTCTCCAAACTGCAGAGGGATTTGATTAAGAAACTTGACAAATCCCTCTAAAGGGCCATAACTTCTGAGGCAGAGAGTTCCATTGCCAAACAATTGGCTGCCCTACAATCCATTTCAAATTCATCCATGAGGCTCATTCCACATGCAGCTGAAACTCAAGGGTGACAGGTTCAAGCATTTCCATTAGGAGACATGCCTGGATGCATCTGTGTGATTTTGCGGAGCCCTTCAAGTATTCCTTCATAAATGCTCTCTTTGGTAGAACTTCGTTTGGCCCCAGGGTTTAAGAGAGACTGTCCAGGTGTGAGCAGGATGGTAAGACCCTGTCTGCAGTAGGGGTATGTTTTTTGACTCCTCAAAGAACCTTCTGTAGGAATCAACAAGGTGGTCAAAAAATGTGATTCAGAAAGTCCCAGGGTCCCTTTCTATGATCCATGTGGAAATATTTCCCCCGGGGCAGAGGAGGGAACTCTAACAGAAGATGTTGCCTGAATGGCAGAGGAGGCCCACAGAACCAAGCATCTAAGGATGCTTTCTGTGATGGATCCTACCAGCGCTCCTGAAAGGAGGCCTAATTGTCCACCTCTGGAGGCAGTTGCAGTTAACTATCCCTGCATCTGAGAACCTGGTTAGAGATTATAAAAGATACATGGGTGCAAAGGATTATTTCCAGAGGTTGTTATAATACCCCCCACCTAACAGTAAACAAACGTCCCAATGTTCTACCCAGTGAGAGGAAAGCAGCAGCACTAGAAATAAAAAAACTGCTAGAAAAATTCATCCAAGAGGTCCCCACAGACCAGAGAGAGTCCGGAATGTACTCAGGATTCTTTTTAGTGCCAAAGAAAATGGGACTGGAGAACAATTTTGGATCTTAGCAATCTGAACACACCAGATCAGTACATGAAGCTCTGGTTGGTCATGGTTGAATCCATTTTGCTTTTCCTGCATGAGAACATCTGGATGTGGTCAGTAGATCTTCAGGATGTGTACTGTCATATAAAAATGAGCAGACGATCCAGAAGATACCTAGCCTTCCAGCTTGGGAGCCAGTTATTGCCAATTCAGAGCTCTGCCTTTGACCTCACCACAGCCCTCAGGGTGTTTACCAAATGCACAACAGTAGTAGCAGCTCACTTGAGACTGTAGGGATTCTGGGTGTTTCGTTACTGGGATGACTGGCTCATAATTGTCCAATCAGGCATCTTCTGATAAAGCACAAGATTATATACCCAGCTGTGCTCTCACCTGGGAATTATCAATCACAACAAATCTCAGCTAGAACTCTCTCAAATATTAAAGTTAATATGGGCCTTGTTCAATACTGTATCAGCGACAACCTCCCTTCTCTTGCCAAGGATACAGACTATTCAATTTCAAGTCAAAAAGATAATCCATAATTCTTCTCTTTCAGCTCGATTGATTCTCCAAGCTTTGGTTTCAATGTCTGCTGAGATTGTTCTGGTTCTGTTAACAAGAATACAATATGAGAATTATTCAGTGGACCCTAGCAATGCAGTGGTCTGTTCTGCACCAGCCTTTGTCCACCTGGGTCAGAATAATTCAGGCATGCAAACATTACCTCTTGTGGTGGATTTACTCCAGTCAGGTTTTACAAAACCATCCCTTCATTTTTCCTCAGCCCACGGCCATAGCGGCCACAGATATTTTCCAAATTGGGGAGGGGCACTTCTTGTGAAAGACCGTCCATGGCACCTTGTCTCTCTGAGTCCAACAGCCATGTCAGTGTCTTAGAAATGAGAGCAGTAGTCCTAGCACTGCAGGCCTTCCAAGACTCCCTTCTTTCTGGAACTGTTGTAATTCAGATGGACAGTATGTCAGTGGTTGTTACATCAGCAAACAAGGAACAACCATATCTAACCCTTGTGTTGAGAAGCTCTGAGAATGTGGCAGTGGGTAATCTCATCCAGTAAATTTCTGATAGCAATGCACATTCTAGGGTAATCCAACATGATAGCAGACAAGTTGGGCAGGTACATTTTATTCCCTCACTAGTGGTCTCTCAACGTGAGAGTTCTGGAAAAGATATTCCGCCAATGCATCCAACCTTGCTGCAACCTCTTTGCATCTCCCCTCAACAAGTGCAGCAGGTTCTTTGCCCTGTTCCTTCCAATGGGGGAAATCACCGAGTGACCCTCTCCTACACAGTTGGTCCCCAGTCTCCTGTACACTTGTCCCAAACTCCTCTAATCCCCAAGTTTCTCTGGAAAACATCTCACTTGAAGAGCACAGTCATCCTCATTGACCATTTATCGGCCTTGTCAGATTTGGTTCCCATTTCTTTGGCATCATCTAGTTTCGCCCACCATGAATTCTGGATCCATTTCCAGACCTCCTGTCTCACTTGACAGACAAGATTCACACAGATGTTTTAGGCCTAAAGTTGACTGCATGGTTTTTCCACTTCATTACTAGCTAGACAGCCCAGGTTCTCCCTCCCCTGTTCTTCACATTCTTTTGTCTTCCCATAAAGCTTCCACTAAGAATATTTACAGAAGTAAATGGGAAAGATTTGCTTTTTGGGGCACAACAGAAAAACATTGACCCTTTTTCAGAACCAGTACCTAAAGTTCTTGAGTTTTTAGTTACATTTTTTAATGAAGGGGCTAGCTCCTCAACAATTAAAGTACAACTAACTGCCATTTCTAAGTTTCACACAGGAGTAAACAGTTCCACACTAGCTTCTTCAAAACTTTGTAAGGCCTTTATAAGGGGAACCTTTATTTTTAGACCCCCTTTTAAAGATCCAACTCCATCTTTTACAAGCTTTGAGTCAGTTGCCATTTGAACCATCAGCGAAATGTGAACTAAAAATGTAATCTCAAACTGTCTGGTGTTGTCGATCTTCATTTATCCTTGGCATATGGGACTCTGTCTGACTGTCGAAACCAGCTTGACCATTATAACAGCTCACTAGAACCAAAAACTCTCTAGCTAAGTCCCTACCCAGAAATCCCCTCTCTAGATTACCCCAGATCTCGTTTGCTGCTCTTCTACGCAAGACATGCCAGGCAGTCTCTCTCCAGATCTAAGTCTATTTTCATTATTTTTTGTTATTATTGCAAATTTACTTAAACTTTTTTCTACCTACCCAGTTAACTTTCACCTTCCTTTACACTTTGGTGTTCTTACCTACTATTGCTGGTAGTTTTTTTCCAATTTCAGCTGTAGTCAAATTTTTCTTTTGGTGAGTCAGTGTACTAATTTCCCTTTTACCTCTTGGTATCTGATCTTCCATCGTTGGTAGCTCTATCCCTTTTGCCTTTACCTCTTGGTAGTTTCTGGCCTACCATTGTTGGTAACCTTTACCCCCTTTACTTTCTTCTTTCCAGTACATGTATGTAGTGGTGTGAGTGTCTTTCTGCCATTGATATTTTTCTTTACCAGTTAACATGGCAGATAAAAGTAAAGAAACAACTGGCTTTAAACAATGTTGTAATTGTGGTAGGGAAATGCCCAATTGTGATGGGCATTCATCTCGCATCTAGTGCTTTGGCCCGGCGCATTTACAAGACAGTTGTGCTGTTTGTTAAGCTTTTAGTCACTGGGCCCTTGTAGAAAGAAAAACTCATTTGAAAGGTCTGATTAAGAATTCTTTTGATGAGGCTTTGTCCAGTCAGCCCAATACTTCAAAATTGTATATATCTTCACCTTCATCATCTTCCTCTTCCTCTAAAATAGAACATGGAAAGAAGAGGAGTCTCTTGGTCCCAGCGTCCCCCTTGGCTGCAGCACACAAGAGACGAAATATTCTGTTCCCACTCACTCTGCCGAACTGAAGTTAACTTACAAAAAAAATCTGTGGAACCAATTTTGTTGGCATCGACTGTAGTAACCAGCTCTGTACCACAGATGTCGGTGCCGACCACTATGATGCCAACAGTTTGTTACTTCCCCTTCATTGGTGCCAATCCCTTCTATGGTGCCATCTGTGATTTTTGGAACGGGTTCCTTCCATGGTGCCGTCACTAACTATGGAACGAGGATTTATTCTTATTCCCTGGACTAGGTATTCTCCCTCTGTAGATCCTTTTGTGGGACAACTCCCAAGCCTTTTTAATTTTTTTTTTAATAGAGAAGCCAGAATCCCCCTCAGAATTCTCTGTCCATTCCTCTAGGAGTCTGACAAAAGTCGACATTGTGATATTGGTGGATCAGTTCCTTGTGGCTAGGGGTCTTTGTCTCTTCCCAGGTTTCAGCTTTCTTCTGGAGATGGAATTTTCTCTCTGTGGACTCCACCAGACATTCCTCCTCTAACCTCCACTGAGGTATTGGAGAGCATGACTCCGATTTTCCCCATTCTGGCTGTTCCAGTGCCGACGGCTCTTAGGCCTTTGGCACCAGTGTCTGGCCTGAGTTCTTCAGCTCCCTTTGGAACCGACAAGACTCCCATGGTCGTAGCTCTTTGTCTTGTTCATGGGCTCTTCCTCTGCTTCGACCTTGTTGGGGGTCTGTTCAGAGTGGGGTGAGACCATGGTCCCGAAGTTGTCCTTCCCTGTTCTGGGCTCCCATCCCTCTTTGGGGGGGGGGCTGCCTTCCAGATCATGGAACAGACCTTAGCCTTTGCAGGTTCTCAGCCAATTCCTCCCCAGTCAGAGCAGTTTCCTGGAACTCCCTGTCATCCAGAGCTACCACCAGCCTCCACATCTGGACAGCGAACATTGAAACTGCAGGATACTGCTGTATAGGGCCTTACCTCTTTCGAGTCCTGCACAGAATTTCCCACTGAGGAGGTGCCCCGGAAGAGGATATGCAAGAGGAAACACCTAGATTCCCCAGCAGAATCTGTCACGGAGGACATGGACTTTGATGATGGGGCAGGTTCCCTCTGGTTACCCTAGAAGATGTCTCCTTTGGAGACATTCTTGAAATATTAAAGCAGAGGGATGGCTGGAAGCCCAAAGACCCTTCCTCAGAGGAGTCTGTGTACCTGCAAGCTTTTGGTGCTCACCCATCTACCTCTTGGGTGACCCCACCTGCTGCTGATCTCATTAAGTTGATGACTCAGTGGGCATGGAAGGCCCCTGACTCTGTAGATTCAATCCTTAGGAAACCAGACAAGATCCTTTCATTGCGAGAAGACCATCAGTATTGGGCCAAGGGTTTAGCAGTAGGTGCCATGGTGGTTGCAGCAGTAACGAATAAGGAACTTGCAGAAGAGAGTTCCACTGTTCATCCCCCTAATTGAGACTCCATGGCGATGGACAGGTTCAGGAAATGGGTGTATGCTTCTTCAATCTTTGCCTTATGGCCCTTGAACTTCATGGCACACTTCACCAGACTTCAGAGGGATCCAATCAAGGAGCTGTCTGATACCCCTGCAGGAGCTGTGTCTGAGGAGGTACAGGTTAAAGTAGCCTCCCAGCTTGCCATCCTGGAATCTATTTCTAACTCGTCCATGAGGCTTATTGCGTATGCAGCCGAAGGGACGACTAGGACAGTGAGTTCTGGCATAGCTATAAGGAGGCATACCTGGATGCTCTTGTGTGAATTTGTGGAGCCACTTAAGTCTTCATTCTTCAGTGCTCTTTGGCCAGGCATACATTTCTCTGCTCCCCAACGCTGCTATTCCAGGAACCAGAGGAGCAAAAGAATGTGTTTTAAGAAAACCCAAGGGCCTTTCCAGGACACATAGCAGTGACTCTCCTCTGGGCAGAGTGGAGAACTTCAGTGGAAGAAGCTGACCGCTTGGCAGAGGTAGCCTGCAAAATCAAGGTTCCAGAGATTCATTCTCAGGGAAACCCTACCAGCTCTACTGAAGGGAGGCCAGATTGCTTACCTCTGGAGGCAGTCAGAAGACCTGCATCCCCTAGCTTGGCATGAAATAACCCCAGATGTATGGGTGCTAAGGATCATTGCCAGAGGGTACTACATTCCCTTAGTTCTCACTCCAAAAATATGAAAAAGAATCCTTGATATTCCACGCATTCAGAGGGTCAGGCAGCTGTGGAAATTCAAAAGCTGCTAGAAAAATGAGTCACCCAAGAAGTCCCACCAGACCAGATAGGATCTGGATTTTACTCAAGGTTTTTTTTGGTGCCAAAAAAGACAGGAGACTGGAGACCAATTTTGGATTTCAGCCTTTTGAATAGGTGTGTTCAGCAGACAAAATTCTGGATGGTCATGGTTCAGTCTTTTCTCCCTGTCTTAGGGAAAGGCAATTGGATGTGCTCTATAGACATCCAGGACACGTATTACCACATAAAAATGGACAAGCACTCTAGAAAGTTCCTCCACGTCTGGCTGGGAGCCAGTCACTGTCAGTTCAGAGCTTTGCCATTCGATCTTGCCACAGCCCCCTGGGTGTTCACCAAGTGTATGGCAGCAGTAGCAGCTCACTTTAGACTGCATGGATTCTGAGTGTTTCCATACTTTGACAACTGGCTTGTCACCACTCCCACCAGGGATCTACTAGAACAGACAAGAGATTTTATTCTACATACTTGTGTTCGCCTAGGTGTAATGGTGAATCATACAAAATCTCAACTTAAGTCCGACTCAGCAATTGGAGTTTATAAGAGCCTGCCTGAAATCAGTGTCTTGCATAGCTTCCCTTCCTTTTCACAGACTGCAGAAGATAAGGTCCCCAAATATAAGTTATTCTCTCCCAACGGTAATGTACCTGCTCTATTGGCTCTAGGATCCATGGCAGCAGCCCATCACACTGGTTCCACCAGCAGGATTTCACAAGAGACTTCTGCATTGGCTTCTAGCCTTACAGTGGTCCATCCTCACTCATCCCTTAATGTATCTCATCCAAATCACCAACTGCTGCATGGATGGAATCAGAGGAAGTTATTTTAGGCCGATCATTTGTTTCACCCCAACCCAAGACCATAGTGACCATGGATGCTTCACATATGGGGTGGGAGGGCATAATCTGGGCAGAACAGTCCAAGGCACTTGGTCCCTGATGGAGGCCAGTCTACATATCAATATTCAGGAAATGAGGGCAGTGCAGTTAGCATTGCAAGGCTTCCAAGCTGTCTTCCCTGTAGAATCAATTGCATTTCAATCAGACAACATGTCAGTAGTCTGGTACATCAGCAAACAGGGCTGAACCAAGTCTTACCCCCTGTGTCGAGAAGCTCTCGGAGTGTGGCAATGGGTGATATCCTCCAACTGCTTTCTGATAACATTGCACATACCAGGGAGCTTGAACTTGATAGTGGACAAACTGACCAAATGCATCCTCCTGCCTCACAAGTGGTCTCTCAGTCCCAGAGTGGCGAAGGAGGTTTTCCTTTGCTGGGGCCAGTCTTGCTGCGACTTATTTGCATCACCCCTGAACAACAACTGCAGCTGCTGCTTTGCCCTAATCCCCCCTCAGGGGAAGTCCCCAGGAGATGCTGTCCTTCACAACTGGCCCTCTGGACTACTCTATGCTTTCCACCATTCCACTAATACCTCATTTCTTGAGAAAAGCCATCAGGTTGAATTGCAAAGTTATTCTTATTGCCCCAGTCTGGCCTTGACAAGTTTGGTTCCCTTTTTTTTTTGGCCTCACCTATTTTAATGTCCATTGACTCTGGACCCAGATATAGGCCTCCTGTCCCATCCACAAGGACTAGTTCATCCCAGTCTGAAAAACCTCAAGCTTACAGCTTGGTTACTCCAATTCCATTGATCACCAGGCAAAATAATTTATTCTCTCCAGTTTGAAAAATTTTGTCAGCTTCACATAAAGATCTACCCACAGTAAGTAGAAAAGATTCTCTTTTAGGCACGTGATAATGGAATTGATCCCTTTTTGGCACCAGTTGAAAAGGTTTTAGAATTCGTGGCTATACTTTTCAAACAGGGAGCTGCTGCTTCTACCATCAGAGTTCAACTTGCTGCCATTTCCAAATTCTATAACTGCTTTGAAGAGCACTTTTTAATTTCGTATAGGCTGTGTAAAGCTTTTCTAAAAAACTTTGAGGCTAAAACCAGCTTTCAGAGACCCTCTTGTCCCCTGGGATTTTACTATGGTTCTACAGTCCTTGTTCTATTCCCTTGTTTAGCCGGTGGCTACTTGTGACTTAGTTTCTTTCATGGAAGACCAATTTGTTGGTAGCTGTTAAGTCCGCAAGAAGAATTTCAGAGATTCATATGCTATCTTCAAAACCTCCATATTTGATTTTTCAATAGGCTGTTACTAAGAACCAACCTGCCCTTTCTTCCAGAAGTACTATCCAAAACTGTCAATAATCAATGTATTGATTAACCAGTTTTCTTCCCTCATTTTTCTAATAAGGGAAAATATTGTTTATACTTCCTAGATGTTCACAGACAGTTACATTTTTATCTCAGTAGAACTAAGAACATTAGGAAGTCGGACTAGTTATTTGTCTCCTTTTCAGGTCCATCTATGGTTAAACCAGTTTCAAAAGTCACTTTAAGTGATTAAGGGAATATGTGTTGCCCCACCACTGGACCAGTATTCAAGGAGCCTCAGTCCTCACCACTAGCACCAGTGGGGGACGTACACTGGGAGGATGACAGGTACACACACACGCACAGTATTTCCAGATGCACCTCTGTGCATCAAGTGTAGTTTCCTTTAAGAGCACACAGAGACCACAGTCAGAGCACACAGAGACCACAGTCAGTCCAGGGCAGGTTTCTCCCTCTGTTGTCCAGATCCCCAATAAGACTCCCGACTGGCACAGCTATAGAGTTGAGATCTCAGCTGAGTGACCAAACCAAAACCTCCAGCACTCTGAGTGCTTTGTCTCCCTGCTGAAGTAGCTGACACACACACACTCTTTGAGGTTTGATTTATACATGGACGCGCGCACACCTGGAAAAGCTGACACAGTTTACTAGTTATGTCCCTTTCTGCCCAGACTATAAGGTAGTTATCACTGCCACCAGTCACTCCTTATCAGCTACTTTGAGGATCTTAGCAAAGGGTATCCAATTTTACTGTGTAATGCTACTATCAGTACAAATGGTAGTTTGACCAAGAGTAAGGCTATTAGGAGTGGCCCACAGTGTCACCAAATAAATATGCAAGTACTCTCAGAACTTAAATATCTCTAGACAGATCAGCCACACTGAAGGGTTTAAATGTTTAATAATAAAAAAAGAACAAGACAATACTATATATATTTAATATGACACCAGAGTTCAGAATTACAGGAAATATTTAAAACAACATTGCAGGACAGTTTCAAATAAAGACAAATATCTAAATTAAACTTTGCTATATTCCTGACTATATCCAAGAGAAGTACTATAACCTAGAAACTTACTCAGAGCAAGGCAAATGTGTGGTGAATGGATCTTAAAAGGTTCAAGAAAGATTACAGAATGCTCCCTCTTTCTCCATGAGATTTCCCAAATTAATATCTCAACTATTACTGCTGGGATAGCTAGCAGAATGACATAATTTCTGGTCATCTGACTGTATCCCAGGTGACCCCCCCCCCCCACTGCTGGAATCTGGCATTATTTAGCATCTACGTGTAAAAATACGCAGACAAGGGCTTTTACTCAGGTCTGTGCAACTGTTAGAAGTCATAAAACACTTCCACATTTCAAGCCTAGTAATTATTTCTTCAAGGCAACACAGAGAAGTCCCTAGTATAGACATACTGTCTCTTGCTGTCTTAAAGTAATTTAATTTCAGCTGTTTTTTGAAGTTTTGCTGGAATGAAGTTAACCTCCTGTGTTCCCATTTCCACTGTTAAAACATATACATTTAAACAGATAAAATAGTGTGTGTACATTTCTGTTCTCTTCAGCAGTACACACTGTGGATCTGTTTTTAAGCTCAGTATTTTATAAAGTATCTTTTCAACACACATCTGTACAAACCTAGTTTGATATATACATGGCATACAGTTCTAATACATTTGTAACATAAGCATCTTACATGAAGTATGTTGACATTCTCAAATGACAAAAAACATTTACAAAATTACAGACAGTTGTGCTGGCAGTATCTTCCTTTCGTGACAGAATGTATAAGTTTTATCTACAATAAAGGGCAGTAGCCACAAAGACAAATACAAGAGCAATAGCCACATCTGCTGTTTTCTTCTCAAAGGCTTCCATGGCTGACGTATGTGCAGCAGCGACCTGGGCTACTCCACATAACTTTATCACTCATTACGAAGTGGATCTGGTCTCCAGGGGAAGGTCATCCTTTGGTTCTATGCTGCTCGGGAATATCCTTCCATAAGGCCTCCCAAGTTGCAAGGTAGCTGGGGATTCTGTCCCATAAGTTAAGGATAAATGAAGATTGACAACATCAGATAAAGAAGTTATGTACTTGACATAATGCTCCATCTGTGTTGTCGATCTTGATTTATCCTTAACACCCAGCCCTCCTTCAGACTCCTTGGAGGAACGGACTCTAGTCCTGGTTATCTGTTATTTCATTTATGACCTTGGACATAGCCTCTTCAGTTGTTATAGGACTATTTTTCTTGTCTTCCTTTATAGCTGCAAACTCGATCTGAGATCATCTAGAGAGGGGCTTTCTGGGTAGGGACTTAGCTCAAGAGTTTTTGGTTCTCGCAAGCTGTTATAGTGGCAGAGCTGGTTCCAACAGTTGGAACAGAGTCCCATATGTCAAGATTGAATGAAGATCGGCAACACGGATGGAACATTATAAGTTTTTTCAGTAACCAAAATAAGGCAGTTTGGAAGGAGAAGACCACAAAAACAGCTTTTAAAATCTTTGAGTCAACTTTAATCACATAAACACATACCATGTTGTGTTTTATACTTAGAAAGTCCCATAAATCTTTTGTAATAAAGTTGTCACTTGCGCATAACTTTTTTAAAAATTTATGATCCAAATATTTGGCAGTTGGAGCAGTTTTTGTGCCCTCAGTTGCTACTATGGGTCTCAAGGGAGGGTTAGTTTCATTTTTCTGTATTTTATGTATTCCAAAGATGGAGGGCACCCTGGGTCTGTCATTTTACATCTAGTTGTAGCCATCAAAATTAATAAGACCTTCAGCCAACATGTCGTTGATAGCTAAATCTATTTTTTTGGTATGAAATATGTATTTCATTTTTTGATACTGTTATATTTATTGGTATCTCCTAAAATGTCATACAGTTTTCCTTCATATGTTGTTGTCCATGATCACCGCCCCTCCACCTTTGTCAGGTATCATGACACTGACTGACTTGTTGCTTCTGATATCTAGTATTTCCCTTTTCTCCCATAGTCAAGTTGGTCCTGTGCTTTCCTTTTGAAAAGGCTTCCCTTATTTCCTTCTCGACTATCATTTCAAAGTTCTTTAGTTGGGGATGGAGAGGTGGGTTTTATATACTTTTCTTTTTAATACCATCACTGCTACATTTGTGATTAAATGGGGACATCTTCAGTTCTAAATTTATTTTCCTAACTAGCATTTTAAAGACTAACAATGTTTTTGTTAAATCCCCTTTTCTTTGGGGAATACATTTAAATCCTTTAGATAAGAGGTTGAAGTGGTCTAATGTAAGCTCAATGTTACTGTAATTGAATATATTGAAGTTGTTACAATGATATTTTATATTGTTTGTATTTATTAAGTGTGTCAGTTGGGCTAACTGTTCTGGTAACCTCCCCTTCTGCCCTCTCTTGTTCTCCTCCATACTTGGTTTTCCATGTATTTGGGCGGGTTTCTGTTTTTTAATCTCTCTGATCTTCTTAGGGGGGATATTCTAAAGGGTCGGTCCAGTTACCATCATCCTCTCTAAAACTAGTCTCACCCCAGTCCTCCCCAAGTGGTTTCCTATCAGCAAACTATGTGTTCTCATCATGTCCATTCATTTTACTTTCCTTAAAAGCTTTCGGTTTAGGATAACACATTTTGTTTTTATATTCTGAAATGTCTCTTTCAGTCTTCCAAGATTTTCTACTAATAATACCAACATCTGAACTGTAATATTATAATATTTGTTTTTCACCTTCTATAGTAAATATCAAATCCTTAATAATAGTATTAATAACTTCTTCTATCTGTCTCTGTAATGACATTGTTTCCCTTTTATTGTGTTTAATCATAACTTTCAACATATCAAGTCCATATTGATTAAACATTTCAATTAGTTCTATGTGTAGCTCTGTTCCCTAATTAAAATTGTTGAAGATTATAGAGAAGTATCTTGAACTTATCTAATATAATCTATTTGAGCTGACAGTGACCACGTCTTAATGCTGAAGCAGCAAATGAGATCTGAGATACCTTAGAAGAACACTGGGAATTATGGGTAAGGGGAGGAGCTTGAGCTGTGCAACCTGAAGTCTGTCAAATGGCCGAGGACAGGTCTTAGACCAGTCAGTTGAAAAACAGATGAAAAAGGCATCATTAGATCTGAAGAATTTTATACAACCTACCTGCCCCTAACACAGCTGGCTGACTAACAGGAAATTTGCAGGCAGTAACACACACACACACACACACACACACACACACACACACACATATACATGTGTGTGTGTGTGTGTTTTGTGTGTGAGAAAAGATTTATTTATGTAGAGATTTCTCATTGGATTTAGTGTTTGGGCCTCAAGCCGTTGCATTTGTTTTTATTACCACTGTGATACATCTTATTTCTTACCATTGTTGGTATTTTTCTAACCTATAATTAGGTATTTCTTCTTACCATTGTTAGTATTTCTTTAGCTTGTTGTTTTTATTGTAATGTCTGAAAAACCTACCAGTTTTAAAAAGTGTTCTGCTTATGGACATAAAATCCCAAACTCTGACAGACATTCTCAATGTGTGTATTGCCTGGGTTGAGGACATCTTAATGTTAATTGTGACATTTCTTCCAACTTCGATAACATGACTTTGGTAGAGAAGAAAAATAAATTAATCTTGAAAAGGTATCCTTCCCTCATGTGCTTCATCTGTTTCTGGAGCCCCATCCTCCTCCAAGAAATCTTCAGGAGAAGTAATATATAAACCTAAAGATTCGGCCACTATTCTCCCTCAACTTCTTCAGACTCAGCTGTACCCGAGAAAATCTCTAAAATATTGGATCTGAAGTAGTTAACTTCATTTGTGCAACAACCTATCGGATTTGGATCCGTCCTCGGATCCGAGCCGGCAGTTTTCAACAGCTTTAGATCTGAGTTCCAAGCTCCCCCCCTACCCATAATCCCCTGCCAATCCTGACTGACCTCAGATCTAGTTTGCCACAGTTTACTTCAGCAGCTTGATCACGAGTTCCAGGCGTTGTTCGTAATTTTCGTGAGAGAAAATTTAACTTTTCTAACCCCTTTTACTTAACTTTTGGTGTGATTGTGTTTTCAGGTCCCTTATCCCTTAGAACCATCTTAGTTTAATTTGTTTTGTCCTATATTCTAACCTCCCCCCTCCCTTCGTGGTTCCGTCAGGGTTGTGTGTGTGTGTTTGGGGCCTAGTGTGTGTGATTTTTTTCCTTCTAATATGTCTGAGGCCCCGACGTTAGTGTTTTCGAAGTGCACCGAGTGTGGACATAAGCTGTCCCCAGCGGATGGCCACACTCGTGTGATGTGCCTTGGGGTTGAACACCTGTTCTCTGGTTGTACCATCTGTGCAGCGTTCAACCCCAGGGCACTCAAGGACCGGAGGTCTAAGCTGATTCTGGCGGGTCTTCTGCCCCTGGACTCTGCTTCTACCTCCGGTCCTCCCGTGGCTCCCACTGCGGAGGCCGCCACTCCTGCTTCCCTCCCCCCAGCCGGGACTCAACCTCCTGCCTTAGGCCCGGAGGAGAGGGAGGCTAGGAAAGAAAGGAGGAAGGAGAAGCACCACAAGCGGAGGGCCGAGGCCTCTGCTTCGGCCCCCCCCCGGCTAAACGGGCTTCTCCCTCCAGGACATCTGGGTCTCCTCCTTCTCTGATCCGGTCGCTGTGCTTTTCACCGGGTCCTGAGGAAGAGGAGACCCGATCTCCGTCAAGGTCATCGAGGCGACACTCCTACCCCGCCTCGGTGGCCTCGTCGAGATCTACCCAAAGTCTCACCGATGCAGATTTGGACCGGATGATGAGAAGATTCCTCCAGGCCCAACTGCATATGGGAGTGCTCCTGCCTCCCCCCCCCCTCCGGGGGGGGAGCTCGACCCCCTTCTTTGCCCTGATAGCTCCTTCTCTGTCCCTTTTTCCCGGGTTCAGAGACTTCGAAGCCGGGCAGCCTTGGAGGCTGGGGTGTGTCGGCGCCGATAGTCTCAGGTACTTCGGCTCCGACACTTCCCTCGAGTCTTTCGGGTCCTTTCTCCTTGGATCCGAGCTCTCGGAGCCGAGGGCTGCGCTTCGGATCCGGCGGTATCGGCATGACTTCGGCTCCGTCCATGTCAGAGCATGCTGGTCCATCGGATCCGATTGCTTCGGCGCCGGCTCCGATCTGTCCTTCGGATCCGAGGGAGGGTCTGCTCTCGCATCCCAGAGAGAGCAGCTCTCCCTCGGCATTCGATGTGGTGGAGAGGGTTCTGTCGAGGGATTACAGGCCCCCGGCACTTGCCACGGCTCCACCCTGCACTCCTTCTCAGTTGGGTCCGACTTCCATCACCCGGCCCCAGGGACAGCCTGCTCTAACGTCCCAGGTAGTTCCATTGGAACAAGACGTTGCTGGTGAGACCTCCTCGGACAGCCCCCCAAGGAGGTTCCTCACAAGCGAAGGTGCAAGAGGAGGCACTTGGGTGGCCCCGAGTCCTTTACTGAGGACACGGATTTGGAGGAAGGGGAAGGCCCCCCAAGATCACCTCCCGAAGATGTCTCATTTGGTGACATCATGGAGATGCTCAGAATTAGGGGGGGGGGTGGTCTGCCCCAAAGCCTACCTCGGACTAATCCATGTTCCTGGAGGCATTTGAAGCAGGCCCGTCTACCTCTTGGGTGTCCCCTCCGGCCAACCCCCCTGGTAAACTTGATTACTACCAGGGCGTGGAAGGAGCCGGACACTGTGGAGCCAGTCCCCAAGAGGGAACTTGCTCAGGAGACCCCCTTGGTTCATCCCTCAAGCAAGGAGTCTCGGTTGATGGACTGCCTGGAGAAGCGGGTGTTTAGTTTGGCTACCTTTTCTGTGAGGTCACTGAACTACATGGCACATGTGCTACGACTGCAGCGGGACCTTATCAAAGAGTACGCTGTGTCGTCCCCGAATCCATGTCGGCGGAGGACAAACAATTGCACTCCACCCGGATGGCCACTCTACGATCCAACACCTCTATGCGGCTACTGTCTCATGCCACGGAAGGAGCCGCTAGAGCCAGCGGACCGGGCCTTATTATGAGACGTCTGGCCTGGCTCTGGCACTGTGATTTCGCGGAACCCTTTAAGGCGTCTTTCACTAATGCCCCTTTTGATGGTTCTGCCCTCTTTGGAAAAACTGTGCGAGATACTTTGGTCCAGAGCGAAAAGGACGGGAAAACGTCTGCTGTCAGAGTCCGCTTCTCTGCTCCCCAGAGGTCCTTCTCTAAGAACCAAAAGGGACAGAAGAAGATGTGGTTCCGGAAGTCGCAACAGTCTCGTCCCACTCCGGACTCCCAGCCCTTCAGCGGCAGTGGAGGGCAGGGTGGACGCCGCCCTAGAAGCAGAGGGGGCCCGCGGAACTTTGGATTCAGAGAACCCTTCTCGGACCAACCCACGCAACACCCCTGAGGGGTTGCCCAACTGCTCCACTCTGGAGGCAGTCGGGGGGCGTTTCTCGAAGCACCCAGCAGCTTGGGAGTCCATCACAACAGACCGCTGGGTGCTTCGCATCATATCCAGAGGATATCAGATTCCCTTCTCTCGTTACCCACACAGCCCCAGATACCTCCCTGATGTCCCACCCGATCAGAGGGAGGCCGCAGCAATGGAAATCCAACACTTGCTGGAAAAAAGAGCCATCCAACATGTCCCCCCAGACCAGTGCGTGTCCGGGTTTTACTCCAGGTTCCTCTTGGTGCCAAAAAAGACGGGGGACTTAAGACCAATCCTCGACCTCTCTTCCCTGAATCTGTCACTAACCAAAGAGAAATTCCGCATGGTCACTCTTCAATCCATTCTCCCCCTTTTACGGGAGAATGATTGGATGTGCTCTATAGACCTCAAGGATGTGTACTACCACATTCTGATGGACAGGCAATCCAGGAGGTTCCTCCGCTTCTGGCTAGGAGCCAGTCATTACCAATTCAGGTCCTCCCCTTTGGTCTCACCACAGTCCCCAGGGTTGTTCACCAAAGTGTTTGCAGTAATAGCGACCCACCTGAGGCTCCAGGGAATTCAGGTCTTCCGGTACCTGGACGACTGGCTCCTGACTGCCCTGGCAAGGCATCTACTCTGCGCAGCCAGAAACTTCTTTCTTCATCTAGCTCCCCGGCTGGGGATCACTATCAACATAGAGAAGTCGTCTCTTACTCCGATTCAGACTATAGACTTTATAGGGGCCAGATTAGACAGGAACAAACTCCTAGCTTTCTTGACCTCAGACCGGCTACTAGCCCTGAGGCTACACGTGCAAGCCATTCTGCAATCTCTAGCTCCCCCGGCGGTATTGTTCCTGAGGGCTCTTGGCTCGATGGTGGCAGCAATCAACCTATTGCCAATGGCTCGGTTGAACATGAGGGTCTTACAATGGACCCTTCAGATGCAGTGGTCGTTTCTTCACTATCCTCTGAGCCATCCCGTTCCACTCAGCAGGGCTTGCAAGAGGGCCCTCCTATGGTGGCTCCAATCCCTGGACCTCCAGCAAGGATGCCCCTTTTCTATGACCACTCCACTAGCCGCGGTGACCACGGGCGTTTCCCACCTCGGGTGGAGGGGGCATTGTTCGGGTAGGACAGTCCAAGGCACGTGGGACCTCACGGAGACCTCACTGCGTATCAGCGTCCTAGAGATGAGGGTAGTGCTGTCAGTGTTGCAAGCACTTCAGGACCTTCTTCCTGTAGGAACGATTGCGATTCAGACGGCCAATATGTCAGTTGTCTGGTACATCAACAAACAGGGAGGAACCAGGTCTTACCCACTCTGCAGAGAGGCCATGAGGGTGTGGGAATGGGCGATCTCCACCAACCGCTTTCTCGTAGCAACGCACCTTCCGGGGCGGTCCAACATCCTAGTGGACAAACTAAGTCGCACTATCCTGTTGCCATACGAGTGGTCTCTGAATCCCGAGATAGCAAATCGGATTTTCGCCAAATGGGGTCAACCCTGTTGCGATCTCTTTGCCTCTCCCTCAAACACAAAATGTTACGACTACTTCGCTCTCATTTCCCCCTCCGGGGAACCCCCGAGAGACGCTCTGGTGCATGCTTGGCCTCCTGGTCTTTATGCTTACCTTCCTCTTCCCTTGATGCTAAAGTTTCTTCAGAAAGCCAGTCGGTTGGGGAGCAGGATTATCCTCATTGCCCCATTTTGGCCTCATCAAGCCTGGTTCCCTTACCTTTGGTCTCATCTGGTGAATCCTCCTTGGATTCTGGATCCCAGTCCGGATCTAATATCACACCCCCTAGATCTCCCAGTCCCGAACCTGGTAAACCTCAAGCTCGCAGCTTGGCTGCTCCAGTTCCAGTTGTAGCTTGGACTCCCGCCATCTCTTCCTCAGTTAAAAATATTCTAGTAGCAGCGCACAAACCTTCTACTAGAAAGATCTATAGCATCAAATGGAAACGTTTCTCCATTTGGGTGGAACATAAAAATTTGGATCCTTTTACAGCTCCCTTGCCCGCTGTATTAGACTTTCTGTCAGGACTGTTCCATCAGGTGGCTAGCTCCTCCGCAGTCAAGGTTCAGCTAGCAGCTATCTCTCATTATCACGTGGGAAACTAACTGGGCCCTTTGATCACCACGAAATTATGCAAGACCTTTTTGAAGGGCACCTTTCTGCTCAGACTGCCAGTGAAGGATGTAGTCCCTCCTTGGGATTTAACGCTGGTGCTTCAGGCCTTGACAGCTCCCCCGTTTGAGCCTGCAGCTACAGTAGATCTTAAATTCTTGTCATGGAAAATGGCCTTTCTTGTCACTATCACCTTGGCTCGAAGGGTCTCTGAACTCCAGGCCCTCTGTGTAAAACCCCCATACTTGACCTTTCACAAGGATAGAGTTTACCTCAGGACCAATCCCTCCTTTCTTCCCAAGGTTGCCTCTGAGTCTAATATTAACCAGTCCATCAACCTGCCGGTCTTTTTTCCTAATCACCATAACAAAGGTGAATACAAATTACACTCATTGGATGTGCATAGACAACTTCGCTTCTACATCCACAGGACATCTGGTCATAGGAAATCCCACCAGTTGTTTGTCTCCTTTGCCAAATTTAATTTGGGTAAATCTGTGTCTAAAGTCACACTGTCTAGATGGATTTCGCCGTGTATCCTTTTAGCATATGAAAGTTCGGGCAGGCCCGCACCTCAGGGAGTCCATGCCCACTCTACTCGTTCTGTGTCTACCTCTGTGGCTTTTAGAGCTAGAGTCTCTTTGGATGATATTTGCTCGGCAGCCCCTTGGGCCTCATCTCATACCTTTATCAATCACTATAAATTGGACATTGTCTCTGGAGGGAGAGCATCCTTTGGCTCTGCAGTGCTCCGGAACATCCTTCCATGAAGGCTGCCCAAGATTTAGGTAGCTGGGGACTCTGTCCCATAGGTTGCTGCACAAATGAAGTTAACTACTTCAGATTAAGAAGTTATGTACTCACCATAACGTTCCATCTGAGTAGGTAAAATTCATTTGTCAGCAACTGAACCTCCCTCCTGCTCCCTCACTTGTGAATGTCTTCATACTCAGGTCCATGGGGTTTACCCACTTATCTTGAGAGTGATAATTTTATAGCAGTCTCTACTGTTGGGCAAACTTGTTCTGAGGTCAGTCAGGGTTGGCAGGGGATTATGGGTAGGGGGAGGAGCTTGGAGCTCGGATCTAAAGCTGTTGAAAACTGCCAGCTCTGATCCGAGGTCAGATCCAAATCCCATAGGTTGCTGACAAATGAAGTTTACCTACTCAGATGGAACGTTATGGTGAGTACATAACTTCTTATTCATTCCACTTTGAAGGGCTTGACTGTGAAAACTAAGCCATCGGATCTGTCCTCTCATTCGGATCTGATTAGATCCAGGTCCAAGTGTTTTCAAGGCTTCATTCTTCCTCCATTCCTTCAGGACACGTCTTGAAAAGTTTCCCCTCCACCGTCAACTTAGTCTTCCCTCAGGTCATCGAGGAGCATATCTGAAGCTGATGTGGATAGGATGATGAGAAAATTTCTGTTTCTCAGAACCCAGATTCAATTGGGTGTAATACTGGCTCTAGCTCCAGTATGACCCATGAGCCTTTCCAGCATACAGCCCCAGGCTTTGACTCCTCCTCCAATCCAGCCAATGGTTTGAGATTTTGGACTCAAGACTTCCGAGTATGTCTGGGTTGGATGTAGAGACTTTCCTTTTCAACTATTGACACTTTCTCTTAACCAGGTAGGTCTGACCTTGTTGGATCCAGAAGGATCTTGGGCCATAGTGTCGACAATGGATTTGGGAGGCTGGGATTGACTCTGATGCTGTCTGAGCTATCCCGCCTCTGATCTTTGGTGATAGACTGCTTGGCTCCAACCTCTGCTTTGAGGCTGGAGCTGGGGGGAGATTAGGTGCCAGCCTAAACAAGCTTCTTTGGATCCAGTGGGGGTGAGGCTAAGGTTTCCCAGATTTCAGCTTTTGAGGTAGTGGAGAGAGAGCTTTCTCCTGTTTGATGGAAAACACATACTTACCCTCCTCAGGTCAACCCACACCCAACTGTGTACTGTGGAAGCTGTCTCTTTTCATCCTGTCACATCGGGACAACTGGCTTGGTCAAGCCTCAAGAATGCCCTCATTCAGGACTCTGCTGGCACTTGAGTCCTCTCCAGAACCACCCACTTGAGAGCCCACCTTGGAAATGGACATGTAAGAGGAGCACTTAGACCCTACTCAAGAGTCATTAATTTAAGACACTGATTTCAATTAAGGGGAAAGGTCTCCCAGATCACCCCCGTGAGGATATTTCATTTAAGGAGATACTCGAACTTTTGAAACAGAAAGGTGGTTGGTCTTCTGACCCCCCCCCCCTTTTCAGTGTTCCTTGAGTCTTTCAGAGCCAGCTCAAGTACAACTTAAGTAGTCCCCTTGGTAAATAAGATGGTAAATCTCATCTTATGCCGGGGTTGGAAGAACATGTATGTGATGGAGCCCATTCCCAAATGGTCCGGCAAGTATCTCATTTCACCAAAAAATAGGGCTCATTGGAGCAAGGGTCCCTCAGTGGATGCTATGGTGGTTGCAGCAGCCAGTACGAAAAAGCTAGCGGCAAAGAGTTCTGCTGTCCACTCCTCTAATAAGGAATCTAGGGCTTTGGACAAATTTGCGAAGCATGTTTACACATCACCAACTTTTGCCCTCAAGTCTCTGAATTATTTGGCACATGTTAAAAGATTTCAGAGGGAAATGATTAAACAGTTTTCCAGTACCCTTTCATTGTCTTTGTTTGTAGAGGATAAGAAAACAGTTTTTTCGCAACTGACTACCTTCCAGTCTTTATCCAGTGCTTCCATGAGATTGATATCTCATGCCTCAGAGGAAGCTGCTAGAGCAGCGGGTTCAGGTTTAACAATTAGAAGGCATGCCTGGATATGTCTGTGTGATTCTGCATAGCCCTTCAAGTCTTCATTCATCAGTGCCCCCTTTGATGGATCCACCTTATTTGGCCCCAAAGTGGGAGAGACTCTTTCAAGAAATGAGTAAGATGGAAAGACCCTTTCTGCTGTGGGAAGCCATTATGTGAAGTTGTCAATCTCGCCTTCATTCTTGCTGGATGGGTTCGGAGCCTAACCTCGGCTCCGACTCAGCCAATACTAAAGCTCGAGAGCTAATTCCACCCACAATGCTAGGCGGTAACTACTCAGATCTTGTTTGCCGCTTAGCTGACAAGGTGCTTCTTCTACCGGCTCTGGCAGGTTAGTAAGTTTTCTTATTTAGAAACTTCTATTTCAACCCCTTTTTTTTTCCTTTTACCATAGTTTTATTTATAGTTTTTCATTAGTTTAAATTGGGTCCCCCTCTCGTGTTTGATATCCTTTTTTATTCCCTTCTTAACTTTTAGGCCTTTGGCCCTCTCCCTCTCTTTCCCCTAGTCCTTCTGTGTTGACTGGATTTTATTGTGCTTAAGGTTGTGTTTGTGTGTTGTGCTTGTGTTTTTACACTGAGTTAGGATGTCTAAAGACACAAAGGTCTCAGGCTTCAAGAAGTGTGATTCGTGCTGTCAGAAAATGTCTCTGACAGATGGTCACACTTCTTGTGTATATTGCCTGGGACCTTTGCACCTGCAGGACTCATGTGCTGTGTGCCATGCATTCAGCCCGAGAGTCCTGCAGGAACGCAAAAATAAATTGATATTACGTGACTTGTTAAAGCCTGAAGGCCCCCCGACCCAGTCTATGTTGGGGAAGCCTTCTAAGACTTCCAGACCGTCGGCTCCAGTTTCTGAGACGTCCCCTGGAAGCATTAGGTCGGCTTCGACATCGGCTCCGGCTGGAGCCGATGTTTCCAAATCTCATACCATCACCTCGACTCCGGCTGGAGCCGAGGTTGACAAGACTCAGTCGGCTCTGATAGGCTTATCGGAGCCACCTGCTAAGAAGAGGTCTAGGTCCCCTTCCATCAGCTCCATCCATTCGGCGCCGGGATCTCCTCTTCTATCAGAACGGAGCCATAGGTCTCATTCCTCTCGGTCCTCCAGGCTGTCCGACCATGATTTACAAAGGGTGGTAAGTAGACTTCTCAAGTCCGAGGCACTGGCCCAAATGCTGCATAGCCCTACTCAACAGTTAGCGGCTATTTCCATCCCTGATTTTATTCCTCCTCCGACTCCATTGAGTTCGGAGCCGGGGCTCATCGGAGCCGTGGCTGTCAGTGCTTCGGAGCCGATACCTTCCCTTTTGGCTCCATCGTCTGCTCCGAATTCCTCATTGGAGGAATCTCGGCACCGAGCTTCCCTTGTCTGCTCCGAGGGGGTGAGTGGCATTGGACCCTTGTCCAACCCCATTCTCCCTCTCGGAGCATCGGCGCTGGTGAGTTTGGCTCCGACATCGGCCTCGGAGCTGTCCCTGTCGGTGCCAGGGGGGGTCCTTGTCTCTTCGGAGCGGGGACCTCCGGCCTTGCCTGATAGGGGCGCCTTCGAGGGCATGCGGAGCGTGTTAGACCCAGTGTCTACCCCACAGTCTGCTCCGTCAGCTCCTCCCTCTTCAGTGCCTGCGGTGATTTCTACCCATCCCCTTGTATCAGACCGCAGAGAGCCAGCTCCTCAGGTTTCCCCATTGGGAATTTCCTCCTCTTCCGAGGCCTCTCCTAATCCGGTAGGAGAACCCCCTTCGAAGAGACAGTGCAAGAGGAAGCACATTGACTCCCCTGAGTCTATCACCTCTGACACTGACTTGGAGGAATCTGAAGGTTCCCCTCGGTCCCCCTCTGAGGATGCCTCCTTTGCTGACATCCTTGAAATCCTGAAACAGAGGGGAAACTGGCCCGCCCTTAACCCTTCAGAAGACGAGTCAGTTTACCTTGAGGCGTTTGGCTCTCGCCCTTCCACCTCCTGGGTGTCCCCTCCCTTTGACCCCCTTATGGAAGTGGTGGCAAGAAAGGCTTGGACGGCCCCTGATTCAGTGGAACCTACCCCAAGGGGGCCGTCAAAATTTATTAGTGCCCCTAAGGAGAAAGAGTTTCTATCAAAAGGTGTCTCTGTTGATGCAATGGTGGTGGCCGCAGCCACTAACAAGGAGTTAGCCGATCCTTCGGTACCTGTCCATCCTCCTAATAAGGAGTCTAGGACCATGGACAGGTACGGTAAGCGGATGTTTTTGTCAGCGACCTTTTCAATGCGGTCGCTGAACTACTTGCGTCACTTCACCCGTCTCCAGAGAGATTTGCTCAAGGATATGGGTGAGGCTATACAGGATCCAGTAGCTGAAGGGTTCCAAGACAAGATGAACTCCCAGTTGGCAACCCTGAATTCGATTGTTAACTCCTCCATGCGGCTTATCTCATATGCTGTTGATGGGGCGAGTAGGGCCGCAGGCACAGGCGTAGCTTTACGACATCATGTCTGGATGCGGCTTTGCAATTTTGCGGACCCTTTCAAGGCATCCTTCACCAATTCCCCCCTTGATGGCTCAACATTGTTTGGTCCTCAGGTGAAGGATACATTGACTAGGTGGAAGGTAAGACTCACTCTGCCGTGGGAGTCCGTTTTTCTACCCCTTCTAGACCTTATCCAAAGGCTCAGAGGGGAGGAAAAATGTGGTTCCGTAAGCCTCAGGGAGTCTCATCTGACACACAAGGTCGATTCCCCTCTAGAGGCAGAGGGGGGAATAACAATAGACGCCGCCCTAGAGGCAGAGGAGGTCCGCAAAACCAGGGTAGCAGAGAAACTTTCTCTGATAAATCCTTTCAGCATCCCTGAGGAGCTGCCCGGCTGTCCACCTTCGGAGGCAGTCGGGGGAAGATTATCACTGTACCCAAAAGCCTGGCTTTCCCTCACCCAAGACAAATGGGTACAGTCAATCATATCCGAGTGTTACAAAATTCCCTTTATTCACATCCCTTCCCAACCCAAAGGATACCTTCCAGACATTCCACCCAGTCTAAGGGAACAAGCAGCACTAGAAATATCAAAGCTGCTATCAAAAAGAGCTATACAATCAGTCCCAGCAGACCAGCAAGGATCCGGAATCTACTCCAAATTCTTTTTGGTACCAAAAAAAAAAACAGGGGACTGGAGACCTATACTGGATCTCAGCAAGTTAAACATTTATATCAAAAAAACAAAATTCCGGGTGGTCACACTACAGTCCATTCTACCCTTCTTGGGTCAGGACAATTGGATGTGCTCGATAGACATTCAGGATGCTTACTACCATATCAAAATGCACAGACGCTCCAGGAGGTTTCTCCACTTCAGGCTGGGAGCCAGCCACTACCAGTTCAGAGCCCTGCCCTTTGGTCTCACTACAGCCCCCTGAGTGTTTACCAAATGCATGGCAGTGGTCGCGGCTCACTTGAGACGTCAAGGATTCCAGGTGTTTCCATATTTAGACGACTGGTTCCTTACCGCCACCACCAGACATCAACTGCTTCTAGCCAGAGACTTCACCATCCAAACTTGCCAAGCTCTAGGCATCTCAATAAATTTCGAAAAATCTGCCTTGTCGGTCTATTACCTTTATAGGCGCCACCTTAGACACACTCAATCTTTCCGCCAGACTTAAAGAGCAAAGAGTGTTAGATATCCGCAAACAAGTTTACCTTCTGTTACAATGCAACAAGAACAAAGCCAGGGTAGTCTTGAAGGTATTAGGACTCATGGCAGCTGCTATTACCCTTCTCCCCTTAGCTCGTTTCCACATGAGGATCCTCCAATGGATGCTGTTTACTCAATGGTCCTTCCAACAGCTCCCGATGTCTCACGTCATATTAATAACTCAATCATGCAAGAATCACCTGTCTTGGTGGATCACATCACCTCAAGTTCTCCAAGGCAGACCTTTCATTCCACCCCCCAGTCGCCACGGTGACAACGGACGCCTCCCTGATCGGGTGTGGGGGAGGCATTATCAGGGCAGGACAGTCCAGGGCACGTGGCAATCTTTTGAGTGCCACTTGCACATAAATGTCTTAGAGATGAGAGCAGTGCTTTTAGCGTTGCAAGCCCTTCAGGACTCTCTTCCCACGGGGACTAATTCAAACGGACAACATGTCCGTAGTGTGGTAGATCAACAAACAGGGAGGAACCAGATCCTACCCCTTATGTCGAGAGGCACTCAGACTTTGGCAGTGGGCGATTTCTTCTCAGCGTTTTCTGATAGCAATGCACATTCCCGGGAAGTCCAACGTGATTGCGGACAGGTTGAGCAGGGCCATTCTCATGCCCCACGAGTGGTCTCTGAAGAAATCGGTGCTGGAAGAAGTCTTCCAAAGATGGGGCCAGCCTTGCTGCGATCTTTTTGCTACTCCCCAAAACAGCAAGTGTCACGACTTCTTCACTCTCTTCCCGTTACCAGGCCATCCCACCAGAGACGCTCTAGTCCACGATTGGCCCCGGGGACTTCTGTATGCTTTTCCACTGATATCTCAATTAATTCAGAAAAGTTTCGCCTTGAGAGTTACAATGATCCTCATTGCTCCTTACTGGCCTCGACAGATATGGTTTCCGTTCCTCCATCATTACCTGTTGGAGCAGCCTTGGCATCTGGACCCGGTGCCAGATCTGTTGACCCACCATTTGGGCCAGCTGCACCACTCCCTTCATTCTCTCAACCTCACAGTGTGGTTTCTCCAATTCCTACCCTAGCCAGGCTTCCCTTAATCTCTCATTCAGTCCAGAACATCCTGATAATCTCTCACAAATCTTCTACCAGGAAGATTTATGATAGTAAATGGAAACGTTTTTCCTTCTGGGCAGCATCAAAAAATATAGACCCCTTCACTGCACCTGTCCAGTCTATCCTAGACTTTCTGGCAGAGCTCTTCCATTTAGGCTCTTCTTCATCTACCATTAGAGTACAACTAGCTGCTATATCTAATTTTCATGTAGGAGTCTCAGACTCCAGTATCATGTCCCATAAGCTCTGCAAAGCCTTTTTAAGAGGTGTTTTTCTGCTCAAGCCCCCAATCAAATATCCCCCACCTCAATGGGACTTGAATTTGGTTCTGGCATCCTTGATCCTCCCCCCCTTCGAACCAGCGGCTTCATGCCCTCTTAAGCTGCTCTCATGGAAAACACTTTTTCTAGTAGCCATAACTTCAGCTAGAAGGGTATCTGAACTTCATGATCTGTGCAGTCGTCCTCCTTACTTAGTTTTCCACAAAGATAGGGTGTCCCTCCGGACTAATCTGTCCTTCCTACCTAAAGTTTCCTCTGAAGCAAATCTGAACCAAACGATTGATCTCCCCGTCTTCTTCCCTGACTATTCCAACAGGACGGAACAAAAGTTACATTTTCTAGATGTTCACCGCCAACTTAGATATTATTTAGACAGGACTAAAACAGTTCAGGAAATCTGATCAACTTTTTCTGTCTAATGCGGAAGGGAAATTGGGCCTTCCAGTTACTAAGGTGTCCCTTTCAAGATGGCTTACCTCTATAATTACCTTCCTCTATGAAATCAGACATCAAAAACTGCCTTCAAGACCTAGAGCTCATTCAACTAGGGCATTAGCTACATCTGTAGCTTTTCAGGACAGATTGCCAATAGATTCCATTTGTGCAGCAGCCACTTGGACTTCTCCTCATACTTTCATTTTACATTGCAAATTGGATATGGCCTCTAGAAACCATGCCAGCTTTGGTTCCACTGTTCTTAAGAGTCTGTTCCGATAGGCCACCCGGAATAAGGTGCTAGGGACGTGGTTCCATCCATCAAGAATGAAGGCGAGATTGACAACTTAACATTAAGAAGTTATGTACCTACCAATAACGTTCCATGTTAGTTGTCTTCTTCTCGCCTTCTTTCTTGCGTTCCACCCTCCTTCCCCCTAGCCTGGACAGACCGATAGGAAATTTTGGGATCTTCCTTTGGAGTTTCCTTCCCACATGTTCTACCACCTCTATTCCCCCTTTTATGTTTGTGGTAGCTTACAATCAGGTTTATATAGAGGTGGGTTCTTTTTTCTCCATACTGTGGAGACCAGAACTGCTTGGTTTAGCTATCAAACGAGATCTGAGTAGTTACCGCCTAGCATTGTGGGATATAGGGGAGCCTCGAGCCGGTGGAATTAGCTCTCAAGCTTTAGTATTGGCCGAGTCGGAGCCGAGGATCGGCTCCGAATCCAGCCAGCAAGAAAGAAGGCGAGAAGAAGACAACTAACATGGAACGTTATGGTAGGTACAGATACAAAAGCTGCTGGAGAAAAGCATCATCCAACAGTCTTACCAGACAAACAAGGATCCGGAACCTACTTGAGATTCTTTTTAGTGCCAAAAACGATCAGAGATTCAAGACCAGTTTTGGATCTCGGCAATATAAATCAGTTAATGAAACACACAGAGTTGTGGATGGTTATGGTTCAATCCATCTCCCCATGTTTTAAGGACCTTCAGGATGTGTACTGTCATATAAAAATACACAGGTGCTCCAGGAGATATCTACGCTTCTGGATGGGAGACTGTCACTATGAGTTCAGAACAGTGGCGTTTGGTCTCACCACAGCCTGCAGGGTATTCACCAAGTGCATTGCACTGGCTGCAGCTCACTTGAGACTGCAAGGATTCCAGATGTTTCCTTATCTAGATGAGTGGTTCCTCTCTGCAGGCACCAAGCCTCTACTAATTCAAGCCAGGAATTACTTGTGCCACCTCTGTCTCCAGCTGGGAATTACTGTAAATCACTCCAAGTCTTGACTCTCCCTTACACATACTTCGGAGTCTGTTGTAGTCCATCTAGATACCCAGACATAAGTGGCAAATTTACCACAAACAAGATTGGAGACATTAAGGAAACGGGCATTACACATTCTTACCACCTCCAACTAAATTAATTTTGCAATTACTAGGTTCGATGGCAGCCTCCATAGGACAGGTTCCCTTGGCCCTATTTCACATGAGTACTACAATGGACAGTAGTGGTACAGTCAGTGGTCAATAAGACATCAGCCACTGATTACTCCCATTTGCATCACAAGTGTTTGCAAACATCACATAGCATGGTAAAGTCATGCATATAAGTTTCTGAATGCTGTCCTTTCACTGTTCCTTTTCCCAAGGCCAAAGTGGCCATGTTACTGATGCCTCCTAACTGGAGTGGGAGTGGTGGGATTATTTGTGAAGGACAGTCCAAGGCATGTGGTCCCAATTAGAGGCCAGTCTTCACATCAGTATCCTAGAAATGAGAGCAGGTTTATTGGTGTTGCAAGCATTTCAAGTTGTTCTTCTTGTAGGGGGTAATTGCAGTTCAGACAGACAAAATGTCTGTGTTCTGGTGCATCAACTAATGGGGAGAACCTGGTCTTACTAAGTCGGGAGGCAGAAAGAGTTTGGCAATGGACAGTCTCTTTTGGCCTCTTTCTGTTGGTATTGCATATTCCCGGGAAAACAAGCATGCCAGCAGACCGAGCAGGTCTCATAAGTGAGTCAGTCATTGGAAGGGATATTTCACTGATGGGGTCACAGTTGCATCCTCTTTGCTTCTCCCTTCACTGCCAAGTGCAGCAGGTACTTTGCCCTAATCCACCTGGAGTGGGTGTCACTGAGACTCTCTTGTTTACATTTGGCCCTCCAATCTATTATATGCCTTCCCTCCCACTCCTTTCATCCTTAAGTTTATTCAGAAAGAATTACAGTGGAAAAGCAGGGTTATCCTCACTGCCCCATTTTGGCCTCACCAAGTGTGGATATTCTCCGTGCTTCACTGTTGCAGTCATCACATTTTGGTTATCTGCTTGCAGTAGCCCTCAGTCGGCCTGATTATCCAAGTCTTGAGTCCTGCATCGGTTGCTGTCTCATCTTCCGCGACGTCAGGTAGTCAGGGGTATAAAGCTTGCAGCCGATGCCATTACATCAGTGTTTCTTGCTGTGCGGTGCCCGAAGCAGAAGCAGTTTGCGAGTGCCAGTCGGCCGACTCATGAAATTTTTGTTTTCGAGTTTCAGAACCGAAGTCTTCAACTAAAGCCAAGTACCCCGTTGGGGAAACTTTTTCTTGCTCTAAACCGATGTCAGTAAAAGTCAGTAACTGTATTTCTTGTGGAAAGCAAATACCTCATGAAGATTTTCATTCGTACTGTACTCCTTGCCTAGGCCCTGACCACGATGTACCTTGCTGTCGGTTTTGTGCCTTATTTAAGCAACAAACTTTTCATTGTCCGTATATTTATGCTTCTAAATATTTTGGTACTCTGTTCAATTATCCAGATATGTCTTCGGTAAGCCATCCGACTACCGACATTCCAAAAAAATGCAAAGATAAAGACAGAGACAAGCCGCCTAGGTCCAAAGCTGCAGACGACGCTTCTCCTAAGCCAGTTGCCAGCTTGCCAGTACTCAGTGAGGTGCTTTCGCATCCCCTGATACCCGCTGCTTCAGATTCACAGGCCTCTACTGAGACCCATTCGGATTCCGGTATGCCGCGAGATGCTTCAGTTGTGGATGTCTCTACCTGGGATGGGTCCGCAGCCGCTGTGCAGGCACCTGTTACTGAGGGTGTATTCAGGCCTACTGATTTGCATATTAAACTGATGCCATCTTCTTCAAGGCCTAAAACTCAAACCATGCCTAGAAACCTGACTCCCAGACCGCATGGTCAGGCCTCTATGCCTAAAAAACAAATGATAAGAATGGCTAAAGACCTTATTACTTTAATCAGGGGAAGCCAACCTTCCCCCTCTAAGAGACCTAGGACTGAATTTGCTTGTGATACTTCTGACCAGGATTCTGAAATTTGTTTCCTCTGATGACCAGGATTTACCCTTAATCTACCTATGAGGATTCTGATGCAGAGGACTCTATTCCTTCTGCTCCCTCCCCCACAGGATTTCTCTTTTGGTGAAACCTTGCATACTCTTAGGAAGCATTTTTGCTGGGAAGGCCAGGATTACTCTGATTCTAAAAAGAGGCTTAGGGATTTCTGTCTTCTGCCCCAACACAGGTCTTTAGCTATCCCTCTTGTACTAGAAGTTGTTGATGATGCCTTTTCTGAATCTAGCGCCCCTCACTCTCTACCTCCTGCTCCCTAAAACATGATAGATATTACAGGGTTCCTGACTCTCACAAGTTCCTTTTTAAAAATCTTACTGCTTATCCTGAGACCATTTCACAAGGACCCAAGGGCATTAAGGCTACTACTGCCAAAAATCCTACCCCCTCTGATAGAGACTCCAGGGCGCTGGATAGATGGGGTAAGAAGGTATACACTTCTGCAACCTTGGCCATTAGGGCCTTAAACTGCCAGTTTCATATGTTTAAGTATCAGCAGCATATTATTGAATTGCTTAAACAGAAAATGTTGTTGATTCTTGACTGTATTGAAAATAAGGATTTACAGGATTTAATGCATTCTGCTGAACAGGTTGGAAAATATACTTTGCAATGTGGTTTTGATTCACTAGAGGCATCTTGCAGGGCTGCTGTCACTGGGTCTGTACTTAGAAGGCATGCTTGTCTTAAGGAGCAGGCTTTGCCAGATCATGCTAAAGCTAAATTGCTGGATGCTCCCTTAAATCAAGACCGCCTGTTTGACAACAAAACAGAAGTTGTTCTTAAAAAGATGGAGGAAAAAGCTAAATCTATGCAAACTGTTAAAGATTTCCTGCAAGTACAGCCTGCAAGATTTAGTAGGCATTGGCCATCTAAGAATTGGTCCTTTTCTCCCTCTTCCAGGCCTTCAGTCCAAACCCAGAACTAGCAGAGCACCCAGGGTACACACAGGACTAAGCAGTGGGGGGCTTCCATTTCCAAATCAGGGATGTAGTAAAACTCCCCCCAATGGTAAGCTGTCTCAATGACTTAACTTTAAAATTTCTAAGCACTTCTCAACTGACTGCTCCTTTAGGGGGAAAGATTGCTCTGCAGGCTAAAAACTGGGAACTCATTAGCCAGGACAAATGAGTTTTAAATATAGTTTCCCAAGGATACAGATTTCACTTCCACACGTCACCAACCCCAAACGGTTGGCCAGATCTACCCCCAAATCAGTGGGCAGAGGCTCAAAAGCAAGTACTGTCTCTCTTAAGCATAAAGGCTATTCAAACTGTACCAGAAGAGGAAAAGGGACAAGGTTTTTACTCAAGACTTTTCTTGGTACCCAGAAAAGACAACTCATGGCATCCTATCCTGGACCTTTCTATTTTAAACACCTTTTTGGTGACGCCAAAATTCAAGATGCTAACTCTTCACCGGTTGCTTCCTATGCTAGGCAGAGATGCCTGGTTGGCAACACTCGATTTAAAGGAAGCCTACCTGCACGTCCCAATCAAGGAATCTTGCAGAAGATACCTATGCTTCAAAGCAGGCTACATACACTATCAATTTTCTGCACTGCCCTTTGGCTTATCTACTGCGCCCAGGGTATTCACAAAGTGCCTAGCTCTAGTCATTGCATTTTGCAGGCAAAGAAATAATGTTCCCATACCTGGACGATTGTCTAATTCGGGCAGTAAGCCAGGACATACTTTTGAATCATCTGGCATTTGTACAAAAGGTGCTGACTTGTCTAGGGTACACCATAAATGAAAACAAATCACATCTGGTACCCTGTCAACAAATTAAATTTCTGGGAGCAAGCTTGAGCACAACTTCCCAGATGACTTTCCTCACTCCAGAGAAACACATTAATTTGACAACTTACTTCATTCAAACTAATGGCCACAAAAACCCTGCTCTCTGCAAGGCAAATACTGCAAGCATTGGGGTGCATGCCCTCCTGCATTCTACTAATTCCATATGCAAGACTGCATATGAGGAAACTACAGTGGTATCTAAAAAGCCTATGGTGTCAACATTCTCAGGATCTTGAAGCAATGATTCCTGTCTAACCTTGCCTATGGTTAGAGTTCCTTTGGTGGGCAGAGGCCTGCCACCAAAACAAGGGACTTCCATTCACTCTACCCCCTGCTGCCCAAACCCTAACAGACTCCTCAGACTATGCATGGGCGGCTCACCTGGCAGGGAAGTGCATTCAGGGCAAATGGAACCCAAGTCAAATGCACCTGCATATCAATGAAAAAGAAGTGTTAGCTGTACAGAATGCCCTGACAGCCTTCAAGGACCACATTCTTCCAGGACAATTAATGGTAAAGACTGACAGCACCACTGTGATGTGGTACATAAGCAGGGGGGTACCCATTCTTACCCCCTCTGCAGACTAGCCATGGCTGTGTGGAACACATCCTTGAGCTACCAAGTGCATCTACAGGCTCAATTCCTGCCAGGAAAACTAAATACACTGGCAGACGAACTAAGCAGAAATATCATGGACCCACACAAGTGGAAACTGGAACCTAAGATTTTCAACATGTTGATAAACAAATGGGGGAGCCCAGATATACACCTGTTGGCCTCCCCCTAGAACTACCAATTGGACAAATTCTGCACAAGGACTCCCCACAAACAAGCTTGGAAATTGGATGCTCTGTCCTTCAGCTGGAAAAATCTATCTGTTTATGCCTTTCTTCCTCTGCCTCTCCAAAGTACTACTAAAGATCAAACAGGACAAACCAAGGACGGTACTGATTGCACCAGACTGGCCACGCCAGCACTGGTACCCCCTCTTGCACAGTGTGTCACTACTGGCTCCTTGGCATCTGCCTCAGACCCCTACCCTGCTGTCACAGCAAGAGAGCCAGATTCTGCACCCTCAGCTTCAAACCCTGAACCTGGCAGACTGACTAATTACCTAATATCTCCGTTACCATCCCTCAGTAAACAAGTGTTGGATGTCATTTTGGAGGCAAGGAGGCCTAGTACTAGAAAATCTTATGCTGAAAAATGGAAAAAATTCTGTGTCTGGAACCAGACTCAATGGAGGGGCACAGCAGCACCCAACTTACCTCAGATTCTTCAGTACTTAACTGAGATGCTTCACAAGGGACTTTCTTTTTCCTCCATCAAAATTCATGTCTCAGCCATTTCAGCTCATTTCAACACAGAACCACCCATTTTCTCTCATCCAGTGCTCAAGCAGTTCCTCAGAGGGGCCAAAAGCTTAAGACCACCCAGGAGAGCCCCAACTCCAGCCTGGGACCTTAATTTTGTATTGGAAAAACTCACTCTTCCTCCTCTTGAGCCAGCTGCAACTGCAGAGTTAAAATTCCTTTCTTGGAAAACAGCTTTCCTTTTAGCAGTTACTTCAGCAAGAAGGGTTTCTGAATTACAGGCCCTTATGGCAGTGGAGCCTTTAATCATCTTTCATGCCGACAGGGTCTCCCTCAGGACCAATCCCTGCTTTATGCCCAAGGGTGGTATCCAGTGTGGCTATTAATCTTTCCATTCATTTGTCAACCTTCTTTTCAAATCCACAGAACAAAGGGGAACGGATACTGCACTCCTTAGATGTGCACAGACAACTTCGATTTTTTTTGGACAGGGCTAAACCTCAAAGGAAATCTGAACAATTGCTTGTGGCATTTGCTGCATGGTCAGAGGGGAAGGCTATTTCAAAGCAAACCATTTCTAAATGGATAGGCGATTGCATTTATTTCTGCTATAAGCACCATGGAAAACCTATCCCACAGGGGATTAGACCCCATTCAACCAGGGCTGCATCTACCTCTGCAGCCTTTCTCAGGGGTCTTCCTACCAGGGACATCCTAGAAGCTGCTACCTGGAGTTCTGTGCATACTTTTACCAAGCATTACCATTTGCCAATTTTCTCTAAATCCAGAGCTGGTTTTGCCACTGCAGTCTTGCAGGGCCTTATAGCTTGCCCTAATGCTATCTAAAGTCCTCCTCCATCCTTAGCTTTGGGAATCTACCCAAATGTGATGATTGCAACAGTGAAGCATGAAGAACATAGTACAGTTGTGTACACTTACCATAAATGTAGATGTTAGAATGTATTCACTGTTGCGGTCCTGGTTACCCTCCATCCAGCCCCCTGACTTTTGGCTATACCTCTACTCTCCTTTACAATGCTTAAAAGCTTTTTGGTGTATTTGCTTTTTTGTTGGAGGTATACCCTTGTGCGTGCGTGTGCGTGTGTGTGTGTGTGTGTGTGTGTGTGTGTGTGTGTGTGTGTGTATATATATATATATATATATATATATATATATATATATATATATATATATAAAATATAAATTTGCTTCCCATTAGGGGGACACCTGACATCTGGGGCAAGAAAAACTGATGTAATGGCGTCGGCTGCATGCTTTATACCCCTGAACACCTGACGTCATAGAAGATGAAACAGCAACCGACGTAGGACCCAAGACTTTGATAATCAGGCCGACTGAGTTCTACTGCAAGCAGATAACTCAAATGTGATGACTGCAACAGTGAATACACTCGAACATCTACATTTATGGTAAGTGTACACACCGGTAGTTTCTCTATCCTTTGGCCATGTATAGTTCACCCTTCCTGAGCACTGGATTCTGTTAAGGACTTTGTCTTACCCATCCAGATTGCCTCACCCTGACATGCAATCGCTCAAATTGACCGCATGATTTCTGCACTTCAGTGATGGGTAGAAGTTCTAGTCTTTCTTCCCTCATTTCTTAGGTCATTCCTAAAAGCCTCTACCTGCAAGATTTAAAAAAGCAAGTGGAAAAGATTTTCTGTCTGGGCCCATCAGAGACATTTAGATCTGTTTTTTGCACCGATTCCAGCAATTCTTGATTTACTGCCATCCATTGTCAGTAATTAAGCTAGTTATTTGACTGTCAAGGTGTAATTGGCTGCTATCTCAAATTTTCACCTGAATGTGGATTGTGTGAATTATTAATCTCTAGTTTCCTTAAAGTTGTCCAAAGCTTTTTTTTATGGGTACTTTTCTTCTTTGGCCACCAATTAAGGACCCCATTCCTGTATTGGACCTTGCACTTCTCCTTCAGGTGTTTACTCAGCCTCCCTTCAAACATTCACAAAGGACAGAATTAAAGTTCTTGTCCTGAAAAACACTTTCTTGTCACCATTACAGGTATCTGAACTCCAGGCAATTTCTTCCCAGCTACCTTACCTGATTTTTCACAAGGACAGGGTATCCTGTCAGACTAACTCTTCTTTTCTACCTAAAATGGTGTCTGAAGCAAACCTCAACTAAATCAATTAACTTAAGTCTTTTTCTCATTTTTTTCTAACAAGGGAGAATATGTGAGTCATTATTTGGATGTTCATAGCTCAGATTTTTACATTCACTGAACTAAAGATGTAAAGAAATCAGAACAACTGATCTTTTTCCAAGGCCAAGTTAGGCACAGCAGTGACAGGCGTGAACCTAGCCAGATGGCCCACTGATTGCATTACTTTTATTTATAGGTGCAAAGGCTTGTCATTACCCAAACATCCTAAATCATGCTCTACTAGATCTGTGGCTACATCTACCTTTTTGTCCAAAGCATCTATAGATGACATCTATGCAGCTGCAACATGGTCCAATGCTCATACCTTTGTATATCATTACAAATTGGATTTCTTATTCAGAAATAGGGCAGCTTTTGGCTCCTCTGTACTCCGGAATATCTTTCCTTGAGGATCACCCAAGATTACTCTACCTGGGGACTCTGTGCCATCTTGAAGAATGGATGAAAAAGAGAAATCAGATATGTGCTCACCATAACTCTGCATCTGTTTTGTCAATTTTAGTCCTTCCTCAGCTTCTTACCCACCAAATCCCCTTCCTTTTTGCCATCTCCTGGGGGTGTCTTGAGGGGATATACCGTATTAGTTTTTGCTGTGTGGGCTGCAGAGTTCTCTTTCTGTAATTCTCCTCCTGTTCCACACCTTTCTGTTGCTGTGTTTTGTGCCTCAGGGATTACTGTTGACTGATTTTGCCTTTCATGTTGTGTTCAGCTAAATAGAGGGCAAACTCAATCTGAGGTAATTTATGAGTACACAGGGGATTGTGGATAAGCGGAGGAGCATGAGCTACGAAGCCTATAGTTTGTCAAGTAGCTGAGGATGGATTCAAGGTTGGATCCAAGACCCATTGGTTGAGGAAGGACGAAAACAGACAAGACAGTTGTAAAGTTATGGTGTACACTATTCCCAAGCTTACCAAAGCAACTGTAGCCTTAGTTTATCCCACTCCTGCTAAGCACTTAGTTAATTCCAGTCCTACTCTTTCTGATAAGGATAGGAAAATTATTGATAGGTATGGGAATAAAGTGTATATTTCTGCAACTTTAATTTTCAAAATTTTGAATTGTCAGGTAGATATGTTAGTTTGTTTGAATAAATTGTGAAAGTATGAGGAAGGTTTTATCTGCAGTTTCCTCTTGTGCAGAAACATATGCTTTAAATAACACACATGTTTTTGTATAGTCACTACTCATTGTAATGCTTGTATGACTCTCTTGATAGTTTTTCCAGCACTATGGCCCCTGGTACTGTTTTAAGGAATGTTTGCATGACTGCATTCTCAGAACTTTCCTGATGATAATGATAAAAAGAAGAGTTTAAATTCTCTGTTGCACTGAGATTGTGTTTGGCCCCTTTGCTGCAGAGGTGATCAAAGTGTGATGAAAGGGACAAGCTGATCTAGGAGAAATCTCAAGATTTTTCATTTCTCCTTTTCCACATTGTTCAAGATTTTCTTTCTCCTCTTTCATTCTTGGGAGAAAAGAGAATAAATTGTTTCAGCAGAATACGCTTATACAGACATTCAAAAAGAAATGTCAGGGGAGTTCCAAAAAGAAGTCTTTAACCTCCCAAAACCAAGGACAGTCCAATATGTCTGAATGACTGTTCAAGAGACCTTGTTTGTAACCCACTCCCACCCTGACCCTTTTTTATTCCAGAAAGTCTGAATTTCCATTTTTCTCTTTGGCAGCAGATTGCTTCAGACATATGGACTCTGATGGCAATGGGAGGGAATTCCGCCCTTTCAGGGGATCATTCTTTCAGACTCTCTAGTTCCTAATGCTAAAGAAAGAAAATGCTTGGAGACCAGTTCTGGATCTTTCCTAAACCTGTTTATTATAGTGTCTAATTCAAAATGATGTCACTTTACAACGTGTTACAGGTTCTTCCTCTCTCAAATTTCTTGAGAACACTAGTCTTAAAAGATGCTAATCATCACATCCCTACTCATCCAGACTTTTTTTTTTTTTTTTGAGGATTTTGTAAGTCTGGATAACATTCAGTTCTGGACCTTAATCTTTAGACTGTCCACTGCACCAGGTGTGTTCGCAAAGTCTTCAGCTCTAGTTATAGCTCATTGCAGGCTACAAGGTAACCACATTTTTCCATATTTAGACAACTTGCTTATCTTTGCAGAGTCTTTTTCAAAGTGTCAGGAGTATGTCTGCGTTTGGTGAGAGATCTCTTACACAAGCTGGGATTCCAAGAGAGTAGAAAAAAGGCTTTCTCACCATTCTCACACCAGATTGCGTTCCTGGGATGCCAACTAGACACCTCAGTTCAAAAAGCTTTTCTTCCAGAGGAAAAAATAGGTCTTTATTTAGATGTGCTTCTAAGGTTTTACATGCACTGCAAAGGACTGCCTTAGGAATTTGGGTTTCATGCCCTCTATGGTTCTCATGATATCCCTGGCATGCCTACAGATGAGAAAAATACAGTGGTATCTAAAATTTGTCTGACCCCAGCATCAACACCATTTATCTTTTGAAATCCCAATGCTGGGGTTTGTCAGAAAAGAAATAATTTGGTGGAGTCAGCAGATATCCTTAAATTCAGGTTTCCCCTTCTCCAAAGCAGTCACCACAGATGTGTTGGACTTTGCTTGGGGAGCAGTTTCAGGAGAGGTAAAAAGTGTAAAGGATGTGGGGAACCAGTGATGGACACAAGTGCATGTTTGTTTTGATCAAGTTACTCAACCCTCTGAACCATCTTTGGCCACTGGGATCTCTTCAGAGTGGTTCCATACAATACCATAGTCATGTGGTACATCAACAAGCAAGGGAGAATCAGGTCTTACCCTCCTTGTAGATTAGACATGTTTGCTTGGGATATAGCTTCACAGCACAAGCTTGCTCTGCAGACATCCTACATTCCATCGGAGCAAAACTGTGTGGCAGACAAGATGAGCAAGACCAGGGCAGACTCTCACAAATGGAAACTAGATCAGGGGGTCATCCAACATTTGATCCATCTGATGGGAGGTCTTCAGGTAGACCTTTTTGCCTCCTCTGAGCAATCAACTGGTGTGATTCTTTTCCAGGACTCTATACAAGAAGTTCTGGAAAATGGATATCTTTTCTTTTCTGTGAACAAGAATGTTTCTGTATGGTTTTCCACCCTTAATATCCAGGGTGCATCTAAAGATTCAGAAGGAATCCCCCCCCAAGATCATTTTAGTTACTCCATTGTGGCCTAGCAGCTGTGATTCTCCCTTCTTTCAGAAATGACCATGGGCAGTTACCACAAGCTTCCTCACAGATTGGAACTATTCACACAAGGACAGGTGTGTTTGATGCACACAGACATCATACATTTTGAAATGACTGCCTAGATAATTCCTTTTAGGCAGCTGTTTACTGAGGATGTACACCAGGTACTAATGCAAGCAAGAAAGCCTGCTACTAGAAAATCAAGTCATCTATTGGCAAATGGAAAAAGTTTTCTAGTTGGTGCCAACAATATAACTAGCACCCATTTAGGGCTAGTTGTGCTCTTGTAGCAATATTTGTATGAGTTACTGCCCTCTGGCCTTTATTTCCTCTGTCAAGGTTCATTTATCGGCCATTTCAGCATGGCCTGCCTATAGATCCTCCTTGTTCATGACAGTCTCATGTCAAAATGTTTTTGAAAGGGGTTTTGCATAAGAGGCGCCAAGTAAACTGATGGCCCCTCCTTGGGATATTAATTTTGTGATAGAGAAATTAACAGTTGCTCCACTTGAACCAGCCAATTTGTCTGACTTGAGGTTCTTAACATGGATAATGGTTTTATCAATTGCTCTTGTCTCTGCAAGAAGGGCTTCTGATTTGCAATCTCTTATGGTTAGTCAACCCTACCTTATTTTCTGTAGGGACAGGGTTTCTTTGAGAACTATTCCTTCTTTTATGCCTAAAGTGGTATCCAAGTTTACTTTAACCAAATTGCCCATCTCCCCGTTTCCTTTACTGAATCTAATAATGAGGGAGAAAGGCTACTCCATACCTTGGATGTCCACAGACTACTCCGGGTACTGTCTTGACAGAACTGTATCTATCAGAACTTGGGATCAATTGTTTATTTCTCTTGAAGGTAAGAAGGGACAGCAGGTGTCAAAACAGTCTCCAAATGGTTGTATAAAGCTATTATCTTTTGTTATACTCACCATAACAAGTCTATTACAGGCAGGGTCAAATCCCTCTCTACTGGGGTCTTAACTTCATCTGTGGCTTTTTAGAAAGGGTTAGATTCCAGAAGTATTCTAGAGGCTGCTGCTTGGTCCTGGGTATATTCTTTTAATAAACACTTAGTGTTGATTCCTTCTCTAGGCAGAGATCAAGCTTTGCTAGGACCTTTCTCGTGGGATTCTTAGACTCTCTTCCTTCTACCTCTAAATGTAGTTAGCTAGGGTAATCTACCCATATAGCTAAGGCCACTGCAGCAGTGATCATTATGATGAACATAGTACAGTTGTGCAAGTTGAACTTACCATAACATTAGATGTTTGAATGATCACTGCCAAAGTAGCTGCTCTCCCCCCACCCCCATTTTTATTTTATTTTTTTTTTTTTATAACAGGATGTGGGTGGGCATTTATGTTTTGTTGTTTCTAGCATAGTTCTTTGAGGGTTCAGCCTCAGTCATTCTGCTGCTAGGAAAGCTCTAACTGACTTTGTGCCCAAACTTGTCTTTTAGTTAGCTCAGCTTGAGCTGCTTGACAGTTTGTATGCATGGAAGCAGCCCTAAAGCTTTGGAAGGTGGTTTGCCATTATATGCTTTGCAGAATGTAACCCATATGGCTAAGGCTACTTCAGCAGTGATCATTCGAACAGCCACTGTTTTAGTAAGTTCAACTTACACAACTGTGCTTTTCTTCCTCCTTGGTCTGTTTAAGTCCATTTCATTTTTCAGCTTTTTAATTTTTGACTCCAGGAATTTGAGTCTTTCTATTCACCTTTCGAGACGTCTGTACTCTGTTTTTTTTTCTTTGAATTTTTGCTGCTCTGCTTACATTCACTCAAGTTTTCTGCTGGTGGGCCTCAGTTGTTTCCCTTTAGAAATCCTTATCCTTTGAGGCTTTCACCACCATCTAGATCATTCTTCTATCTGTAGCCATGTTCACTTCTTCTGATTATCTGCTGTTGACTATGTTTTAGTACACAGTTACTTGTCTTCATTTGAAGAGAGCGCTCTTTAGGAAGTAGTGGAGCAGTACTGGGAGCCATCATGCTATAGCAGCAGACAGTCCTTATCCATAACTGGAGGAGCAGTGTACATTGACATCAGAGTATGAGCAGCTGTTGCTTACAGACAGATGAGATGTCAGGCTCCTGGTCTTCACCAGAGGTCACACAGATGGGTCTTCCTTGATCCTTCCCTTGGGATAAAAAACGTGGTCATTGGCAACCCTTTATGTTGACCCTATCGATGTTGAGGCTTTTCCTGATCTCAAATTGCAAATACAGTTTATAAGGACATTTTTAATTATTAAACTAAGTGTTTCATGTTGTTGATTTGTTTCATACTGCTGTTATAGAAGTTCTTATATTTGGCTGTCATTTGCATCACTGCCTATAGCCTAATTGTTGGTCCTTTCTGCTTGGTAAGCCAGTTCAGAAAATGGGTGTTAATTGTAAGAAGGCCTGAAATCTGGAAGAGTTGTGTTCCAGTAAAAGACTTAGAATTTAAGCTTTCAGATTAATCTGTAGGAAAGGACTAAAATCTGAGAAGTGGACATTCTTGCTTGGAGAGGTTCCTTTAAACAGTAAAACTGATCAGCTTTGAGAGTCCACAAAGTTTGGGAGTGAGTAGTATATGTGGCATTCTTTGCACTTAACAAATTAGCTGTGGAAGAAGTTTTTACTTTGAATAATAATTGAACTTTTATTTTTAAAATATTATTTATCCATTTTTGACAAGATAAATGAAGTGGGTGTCAGATCCTTTTCAGACATGGTCTGGGCTGCAATGATTAGTGCATATTTTAGAGCAGCTAATCAACTAGTATGATGTATTGCAAACCAGAGTACTTGCAGAAAACCCACGCAGATGCAAGAGCAGTAGAGCTCCACACAGATAGTAACAGTATATCAAAATAGAATCCTGAACCCTAGAGCTCAAAGTAGAGATTTTAACCACTGTGCTGTCACCAAAATGTCTGGGCTGGTGCAGGGTTTTAAGAGTCTGCGGCATTTTTATTGCTGGTTCCATAGTTGGAGCAGTAAATTATATCCACAGGAAGTGACAAGAAGGAAGCAGTGCAGGTTTTGAGAAAACTGGTAGTGTGAATTGTAGACTTTGTTCACCATGTATGTATTCCTCATAAGCTTAATTAGTGAGATTAGTTTGTGAATTGAACAGTAGACATTTTTGTGTTAAAAGCAGTGAGGAGGAGTTTTTTTTTTTCTATTATCTTTTTTGCAGTTTTGGTAAATATTAAGTGATTGCCAATATTTTCATTATTAGTGACGAACACTCTTGTAATATTGTACACTGATTTGTTTGCCTTGTAGTGTCAGATGTTACTGCCACAGGTGACCTCCTTCAAGACTGTCAGACAGCAGGACATTGAAAAGCTGATTGAAAAGCTAAAAGTGTTTGTACAGGTAAAATACGACATTCTTGGCATGCAAACATTGGAACGTTTCTGTTATATCTGTCAAGTAAAAGAATGGTGGTGGTGAAGATTTTATTTCAGAAAACTTCATAAGCAATTATTAGGGCAAATTATTTATTATTGGTGGTTTTATTGTAGAGGACGTTGACCACATCCTGATTTTTGAAATGATGTCTTGTGTGGGTGGAACTAAGTGACTGTGTAACCCACAGACAGCATTCCAACTTGAGAGAGTGAGCACTAGCTTAGTCTGAGTGCTTATTTGCACTGGAAACAAAGTTTGTTGTACATAGTACTGCATCACTTAGATATGAATGGCAGATGGAGGTGCTTGTTGACAGTATGTCGTCATGTCTGTCTTCCTTCATAAAATGAAAAGAAATCGAGGAAACAGTTGTTGGCTGGCTATCAGGGGGCAGAGAATACCACCAGCACTGACTTGAATGGCAAGCATGTCCTATATACATTTTGGCCTGGAGAATAAAATCATATATCAGTAATTTTTTTTTTAACTGTCTGTGGGGTCCACCATGCAGTGACCTCATTGCTGTGAATCTAAGTAGGTAAAAATAATTAAAACAAAACAAAAGTCTGATATTGGGAACCTTCTTTCATGAGGCTGCATTTTTGACATCCCCCTTTTTTCTCTCATTTTAGCTGTTTTATGTGAAGCTGTTATGATTGTGAGTATGCACATCCTCAACTGGTGTAGGCTTTAATGTCACTTGCCTCACTAAGAATGGGTGTCTTGTGTTTGAGTACTCCGTTTTATTTCTATTTCACCCACATTTAAGATGTCAGTCATAGGTTGGTACTGGGCTGTCTGCCCGAAGGCATATATTAGCCCAGCCACGTTGTGCGGTATTCACCGCCCCTTTAGTTGTTCCCTAGACCCTTGTACTAGCAGCTGGTACCCTTGGCCCCTATCTAGTAGTGCTGTTGGTGTGATCCCCGTTGTGAACTTTGTTACCCATCCACTCATCAAGGTTCCTCTTGAAGAGTGATAGTGAGGGGCTCTGTCTTATGTAGATCAGGACCCTGATCAAGTCTCTGCGAAGGGAATCTATCATAAGGTTCAGTACAGAAAATTTCCCATTTTTGATTACTAAATCAGCTAAACCATTTAACTGTTCATGTGGCTACTGTATCACAAGTTGAGACTCTCAGCAACAGTATCAGTATTGCCTGGAGAGGAGTATAAGGTGAAACTCCTCAGTAATTTCATAATTGCTTACAAGTGAGGTTTTGAGTATAGAAGAGGAATAACAAGACAATGCCTGTTCACCAGATTTTGTTAAAGGAGACATGCTGGATGTGAAGAAGTATATTAGGCAAAGTGGGGATGAGTACAGAGTTCTGGAAGTCGGACTGGCCACTGGGTCTTCTACAGGTAGAAAACCCCAAGAGCCATTACTGCACCAGTGGATATACTTGGAATGTCTACAACTGTGGTAAGTTCCCAACTCAACTGTACTCCACATTTTCTCGATACTCTTTCTAATTCCAAATCTCTTTGTAAAACTCAGTTAATTTTAAACTCATTCCTTGTGCTCTCAGTGATTAGCTGAGAGTGAATTTGGGCTTCCACTTCTTTAGAGATGCAGGAAAGTCCTTCTGGTCCTGACTTTCATGTCCTCCATTCTGTATGGAGTGGCAAACTACACATCAGTGCTTGATTCTGGGCTTAATCTAGTAATCCACAGACGTGTGGCTGTGGCCAGGGAGTTGCTGGGAAGCCTTCAACTCAAGCTTCAAGGTGGAAACAGTTTTGAATTTGGATGGAGTAGTACAGTATACTACCAAAGGCAGTCAGTTACAAGTGATGTTCTTCGCGTTTCACTGTTGCAGTCATTACATTTGGGCAATCTGCTGGCAGGTTGCCCTCAGCCGGCCTGAATTCCAAAGTCTTGGGTCCTGCGTCAGTTGCTGTCTTCTCTTCCATGACGTCAGGTCGTCAGGGGTTTAAAACATGAAGCCGACACCATTTTCTTCAGTCTTTCTTGCCACGCGGTGCCTGAAGCAGAAGCATTTCGTAAGTGCTGGTCGGCCAACTACTGAAATATTCGCGTTTGAGTTTCAGAATTGAAGTCTTCAATAAAGCTAAGTACCCCGTTGGGGAAACTTTTTTCTTGCTTTTTACCGATGTCAGAAAAAGTTAATTGTATTACTTGTGGGAAGCAAATACCTCATAAGGATTTCCATTTTTACTGTATTCTTTGCTTAGGCCCTGACCACAATGTGCCTGGCTGTCAGTTTTGTGCTAGATTTAACCAACGCACTATTAAGCATCGGTATATTTTTGCATCAAATTATTTTGGCAACCGATTTAACTACCCAGAGATGTCGGATAGCAATCCGACTACCGGAGTACATAAAAAAACGCAAAGAAAAGGACAGAGAAAGGCAGTCGAGATCCAAAACCGATGATGAAGCTTCTCCTAAGCCAGTCGCTGGTACTCAGTGAGTTGCTTTCGCAGCCCCTGATACCCACTACCTTCGAGTTGCAGGTCTCTACCAACACCCATGTGGAGTCAGGCATGCCGCAAGATACTCAAGGTATTGGACCGACGGATGTATTTCCCTCCGATGGGTCCGGAGCCACTGAGCAGGCACCGGCTTCTGAGGCTGTATTCTGATCTCAGCATTTTTACATCAAACCGATAAAAGCTTCAAAACCGAAGGCAAAGACACCTTCTAAAACTAAAAAACTGATGCCTGAGCCACGTGCACAGGCCTCTATGCCTAAAAAACAGATGATCAAAATGGCTGAAGACCTTATTACCTTGATCAGGCATACCCATCCCTCTGCAGATAAGAGGCCTAGGCAAGACACTGACTATGAATCTTCAGATCAGGTTTCTATTTCTTTTGATTCCTCTTCTGATCAGGAATTATCTATACCTCTCTATCAGGATTCTGATGCTGAGGAGTCTATTCCATCTGCATCTCCTCCTGAGGATTATTCATTTGGAGAAACCTTGCATACTTTGAGGGGGCATTTTCACTGGAAGAGTAAAGACTTCTCAGAATCAAAAAATGAGGCTCAGAGATTTCCTCTTCCTCCCTCAGTACAAGCCTTTGGCCACTCCCCCTGTGTTAGGCATTGTGGATGATGTTTTTTTTCAGAGTCAAGCCTGACCCCGGACTCTCTACCTCCGGCACCCAGTAAGCCTGACCGGTATTACAGGGTCCCTGACTCTCATAATTTTTTATTTATAAACCCTGCTGCTGATCCTGAGACTGTTTCACAGGGTCCTAAGGGAGTTTAGCCTCAGCAGCAAAAAACCCAACCCCCTCCGACAGAGATTCCAGGGCGCTGGACAGATGGGGAAAAAAAGTTTATACATCTGCAGCCTTGGCAGTCAGGGCCTTAAACTGTCAATTTCATATGCTTAAGTACCAACAACATGTTATGGGATTGCTGAAACAGAAAATGATGATTTCAGAATGTGCAGAAAATAAGGAATTGCTGGAATTACTGCATGCAGCTGAACAAGTTGGAAAGCATACTTTGCAATGTGGTTTTGATTCTTTAGAGGCCTCCTGCAGGGCCGCAGTTACTGGATCTGTGATTAGGAGGCATGCCTGGTTAAAGGAACAAAATTTGCCTGATCATGTTAAAGCTAAATTACTAGATGCACCTTTACAGCATGATTCTCTGTTTGGTATTAAGGCAGAAAAGGTTTTAAAGAAAATGGAAGACAAAGCCAAGTCTATGCAAACTGTTAAATATTTTTTACAAGTGCAGCCACCTAGATTCAGTAGACACTGGCCTACAAAAATTTGGTCCTTTCCTGTGTCAGACAGAGCTCAAAGGGGCTAATCCAGATGCCCCAAGGGTTCCAGGTACCAAGCTCAATACTCATACAGGTCAAAGCAATGGGGCGCATCCACCTCCAAATGTGGAGGAGATAAAGCTCAAACCTACAGAAAGCAATCCCAATGACTTCCCTCTGCCTACACCAAGCACTTACCTTTTGGCAGCACCCATAGGGGGAAAATTAGCACTTTTTGCCCAAAATTGGCAATTGTTAACCCAGGACAAGTGGGTACTGAACATCGTATCACAGGGATACAGATTCCATTTCCACACTCTGCCAGTGACAAATGGTTGGCCAGACCTGCCAAAAAACCAATGGGCAGAGGCACAGAAACAGGTTACGTCCCTCCTGGATATGGGGGCTGTTCAGATAGTACCAGAACAGGAAAAAGGACAAAGTTTTTACTAAGTACTCTTCTCGGTACCCAGAAAGGACAAGGCCTGGTGGCCAATACTGGATTTATCGATTTTGAACACATACCTGGACATTCCAAAATTCAAAATGCTCACTTTGCAACAGCTTCTGCCCATGCTGGGCAAGAATGCTTTGCTGGTGACTTTAGACTTAATACCTACATGTCCCAATAACACAGTCGTGTAGAAGATACCTCAGGTTCAAGGCTGGCTTAATGCATTACCAATTCTCTGCACTGACCTTTGGATTATCTACTGCGTCCAGGGTCTTTACAAAGTGCCTGGCACCAGTAATTGCATTTTGCAGACAAAGAAGTATTAAAATATATCCTTACTTGGACGACTGTCTCATTCGAGCAGAGAACAAGGACACTCTTCTACAACACCTGGCATTTGTGAAAAGGTTTCTGGCATGCCTAGGGTACATAAACGAAATGAAATCACAACTGGTACCCTCTCAAAAGATAACATTCCTGGGTGCAAGCTTACATACAACTGCCCGGATGGCTTACCTCACGCCAGACAAAGACAACTGACTACTACTTCAAACTGATGGCAACAAAGACCCAGTCTGCTGCAAGACAAATTCTGCAGGCTCTGGGCTTCATGGCATCCTGCATCCTACTAATTCCATATGCAAGACTGCATATGGGGAAATTTCAATGGTACCTAAAAAGTTTATGGAGTCAGCATTTACACAGTCTGGAAACGATTCCTGTCATCCCCTGCCTGCAACAAGAGTTTCTATGGTGGGCAAAGGCTTGTCACCAAAACATGGGACAGCCCTTCACTCTACCCTCTGCCAGCCAAACCGTAACAACAGACGCATCAGATTATACGTGGGGGACCCACATGACAGGAAGATGCATTCAGGGCATATGGGCACCAAATCAAATGCATCTACTTATTGACCAGAAAGAGATGCTAGCCATTCAAAATGCCCTAACAGCATTCAAGAACTTACTTCATCCAGGACAACTACTGATAAGACTGACAACACCACAGTCATGTGGTATATAAACAAGCAAGGGGGCACACACTTACCCCTTTTGCAGATTAGCCTTGGCACTATGGGACATAGCTTTGACCTTCCAGATAAATCTTCAAGCTCAATTCCTGCCAGGAAAGCACAACACTATGGCAGACGATTTATGCAGAAACCTTATGGATCCTCACGAGTGGAAACTAAATCCACAAGTATTCAGCATAACAGAGAAATGGGGGAGCCCGGACATAGATCTATTTGTCTCTCCTCAAAATTATCAATTGAAAAGATTCTGCACAAGGACTTATCACAAACCAGCATGAAAAGTGGACGCCCTATCTTTCAGTTGGAAAAACCTACCAGCTTATGCCTTTCCTCCTCTGCCTCTTCTACCCAAGTTCCTCGTAAAAGTCGGACAAAAGAAGCCAAAGATGATATTAATTGCTCCGGACTGACCCTGCCAATACTGGTACCCAATCCTAAGGAACTTGTCTCAATACCCAGCTTGGACCTTGTCTCAAAGACCACAACTACGGTCCCAGTAAAACAATTGGATCCTGCACAATCAGCTACAGATATTGAACCTGGCAGCATGGCTAATCGTGTAAGCATACCAATGACACCTCTCAGTAAAGCTGTGATGGATGTCATTTTGGAAGCCAGGAGGCGTAGTACTAGAAAATCTTATGCTGACAAATGGAAGAGATTTTGTGCTTGGAATCGAGTAGAAGGAACTGATACAGCAGAACCACATATTCCTCAGATATTACAATACTTAACTGAGATGCTTGACAAAGGCCTGTTTTTTTCATCAATCAAAATCCATGCCTCTGCCATTTCGGCTCATTACAATACAGAGCCACCAATCTTTTCTCATCCCTTACTAAAGCAGTATCTTAGAGAAGCCAAAAAACCTAAGGCCTCCTAGAAGATCACCATTGCCTACACGGGGGACCTCAATTATGTGTTGGAAAAGCTCACCCTGCCTCCATTTGAACTAGCCACTACCGCTGATATAAAGTTCTTATTGTGGAAGACAGCCCTGCTACTAGCAGTTACTTGGGGTTTCAGAGCTACAGGCCCTCATGGCTGTAGAGCCTTTTATCATATTTTACCCAGACAGGGTGTCTCTGAGGACAAATTCTACTTTTATGCCTAAGGTGGTTTCCAGTGTGGCTCTTAACCAATCCATCTGCCAACTTTTTATCCAAACCCGCAGAACGAAGGGGAGAGAATTCTGCATTCCTTGGACATACACAGACAGCTAAGATTCTACTTGAGCAGGACAAAAGCTCTAAGAAAAACTGAACAATTACTAGTGTCATATGCTGAAGGATCAGAAGGAAAGGCTATCTCAAAGCAGACAATTTCAAAGTGGATAAGCCACTGCATCCGTTTCTGCTACTCACACCATGGTAAACCTGTGCCCAAGGGCATTAGGTCTCATTCCACCAGAGCTGCAGCTACTTCAGCAGCCTTTCTCAGAGGAGTACCAACCAAAGACATTCTAGAGGCTGCTACTTGGAGTTCTGCTCACACCTTTACAAAGCATTGCCATTTGCCTCTCTACTCTAAGTCCAGGGCAGGCTTTGCCACTGCAGTGCTGCAGGGCCTTATAGCTGCACCTAATGCTGTTTAGCTCCAGCCTCCTAACCATAGCTTTGGGATTCTACCCAAATGTAACGACTGTAACAGTGAAATACAAAGAACATAGTACAGTTGTGTACACTTACCATAAATGTAGATGTTCGAGTGTGTTCACTGTTGCAGTCCAGGTTACCCTCCCACCCATCCCCTTCTCATTCCACAGTTTATCTTTCCTTCTCTATCTTCTACAACCTATGTGGTGTATTTGCTTGTAGATGAAGTTAGTTTATATTGTTGCATGTTTGTGGACACACACACACATATATATATATATATATATATATATATATATATATATATATGTGTGTGTGTGTGTGTGTGTAAAATGTAAAATAAAATAAATAAATAAATGTATAATATTGCTATCTTTTTGGGGGCACCTGACATCGGGAGCAAGAAAAACTAAAGAAAATGGTGTCAGCTGCATGTTTTTTACCCCTGACGACCTGACATCATGGAAGAGAAGACGGCAACTGACGCAGGACCCAAGACTTTGGAATTCAGGCCGACTGAGGGCAACCTGCCAGCAGATTACCCAAATGTAATGACTGCAGCAGTGAATACACTCGGACATCTACATTTATGGTAAGTGTACACAACTGTACTTTCTGGATGCTTCAGAGGCTTTATTGTTAGATCTCAGTTTTCCAGAATGTTTCATAATCCCTGAAGAGCCTTCTGCCTGTCTTTTCCAGTTGAGAGCAGGACTGAGCTCCAGATGTGGTTGGTTGAACATTTTATTTTGCAGTGTTTGTTAATCTCACAGAAAGAGCTACATACTAATGAGTAGTCAGAGAGAGTGGCTGATGTTAATTAGCTATGTTCTCTCCTACAGAAATGCATGTGGCATCCGATTTGCATTTGTGTCTAAAATGTTATTCTGGGAGTTAAAAGTAATCACTATAAAAACACAGCGGTAACCCATTCCTTCCTGTAGGAGTACTTGTGGTGCCCCATAAGTTAAGCAAAAAGTTGGGATGAGGGTGTTCATGCATGTATGTGTTTGTGTCCATGTCTGTGGGGGCATGATTGAAGCTGTGTAAGTGTCTCTGTCTGCCTGCCTAGGTGGTCACACTCCGGGGGATTAGGTGGTGAATCAAAAGTTTGAATGTGTGGTTGCATTTATCTGTGAGATTGGCTGTGGGGGGACTTGCTTTTTTTATGATCATGTGCATGTGAGAGACTAGGGGCATGCCTTAGCTAATGAGTTGCATGGGGCCAGTAAGGAGAACCCTAGTTCCGTCAAGTTTGGCAACTGTGGTGTGCAGTTGAGACATGCTAATGAGCCACTGAGATATTTGTCATTGAGGTCATACCTGTCCCTGAATTGCATTTTCTATCCATTGTGTTGTTTGACTGACACATGCTTGGCATTTAGAGCAAGTGGGGAGTATTTTGCCGTTGTGCTAATTGATTAACCAGTGTTGGACAATTAGCATAATTAGTGACCATGTTTCTGAATCTCATTTTCTTTCTCTGCAATAAAAGATCCTAAGGCTTTAAGATGATGTGCATATAGTTCTCATTGGCCTCCTTTTTGAGGTTGGATTCCCCCACCTCTGTTCTACGTCTCTCACAAATATGATTTTTGTTTTTTCCCTGAACAGTCTATTAATGTCACTGTTTCTTCTCATGGACACAAAGCAGAGAGAAAGGAATTTTTATGTCCTGGGAATCTGCTTACTAATTAGGTGTCCCTAAAATGTCTGCAGTGGTTTGTAGATAAGTTTAAGGAGAAGGAAGTGGTGCGCTTACTTTTCCAAGTAAACAGTGGGTGGTTCTTGTCATACTGGAACACCACCCTCTGGCTTTTACAGCAGTTAGTCATCTTCTGTCCAGGAGTAGCTGTCTCACAACCTATTGTCTGCTGCTCTCTGCATTTCTAGGCTGTTAATGTCTCAGATGTGAGTCTGTAAGTTGGACTTCTATCAGTTAGACCATTCTTCAAGATTCCGTGTCCTAGGCTTTGTTTCTGATGTGCTTTTTGATGATCTTTGTTAAATCGCTGTTGCAGTCCTTGAATGTGGGATGCATCCTGCCAAGGATACTTGTATGTCTGACCAGTCTTCAAAGCTTCGGGCACCTATCTCATGTGCCATAGGTGCATCCTTGGCATCAGAGGATATTCCAGTATAGGAGGGATGCATGGACTTGGCAAACGCAGAACATTATCTTCCTACTCCTGTAACGAGAAAATTTTCTTTTATCACACATTTGTTTTTCAAATGGGAGAATAAGTAAGTTTGTTCTTTATTAGATCACTGTTGCAGTAGCTTAAGCTGTATGGGTCTTATCCTGCCTTACACACACCTGTGCATCTGAGGAAGCATGCGGGTATGCTGGAATAGAAGCAGATCTGTGGGCACCAAAATTCAGAACTTTTTTGATGTTGGAGAAACCAGTCAAACTTGGTCTTTGTTGCATCTTCAGGGTGTACAGCAATGTCTTGATCAAGATATTGGTCAGGTAAGAACCCATTGGGAACTTTCCTTCCATATTTGTGTGAAAACTGACTTCTATGTACCCTAGTACGGGTACCTCAGATGTCTCCCTTTGAGTTGTCAAGAAGAATAAAACTTTAGGTTCTTGTGTGTACTGATGGGATCCTCTCTTCCTTGGCCCTCAACAGACAACTTAATTTGTAAAGAACAAACTGCACTTGGTCTTATGAAGTAGTATCTGATGGCATCCCATAGGTTTTAGTGAGAGAAGTGTTATCTGGCACCCTTGCAGAGGTCTGGACTTCAGAGTCTTCACCCTTTTATTCCCTCTACCCTGTATTAAATACCCTTGTATTCCGTCTACCCTGTCTTCTTAAAAAAAAAAAAAGAGGAATGTTTTTCTTTTGCTTAAAGGCCTTTTGGTCACTTTAGGCTGCTTTTCCAGCTTTGTCATATTTTACCTCCCTTACTTTCTGATTGTGATATTGAAGAAGTGGGATTAGATTATGCTTCACAGGTGTCTACACTTTGAATCAGAATCTGAAGAAAACATTTTTTCAGGTTCCCCTGGAGAAGAAATGTCTTCATGTGACACAGTTGGAAAGATGAAAGACTTCTTTCAGTGGGAGCACAAGCAAATACCTGACACAACAATGGTATTATGACATTTTTACTGGCGGACACCCTAAACCTGTGTCTGTTCCTTCTGTCTCTGGGGCTTTAGAGGATGCCGTTGATGCTGCCAATGCTTCTCCTAACAGTGTCCTGCTCTTAACAATCTAGCTAAACCTTACAATGTATCTCAATCACAAGTACCTTTCCCAGAAGCCTAGAGCCTACCCTTCTCTGTGGAAATGAATATCTTACTGCATCTAATCCTTTTACTCTCAAAGATTGCAGAGCTTTTGACATGTATGAAAAAAAGGTTTACATATCTTCAACCCTAGCTTTTAGAACTGTTAATTGTCAAGCACTTTTGTCCAAATAAATATCAGCATTATTTGTTGACAAGAATAAGGTTTTCACATAATTACCTGCTTCAGAGATAGTCTTTTTTTCTATGCTTACTTCCATGATACAAGTCACAAAACATTCTTTGAGATGTTCCTGCAATGCTGCAGATGCATTATCAAGAGCTAGATTAGTGATGCAAAGGTATGCATGGCTAAATCCCCAAAATCTGCCAGATGTCAAATCTGAAATTCACTGTGCTTCCCTTGATAGAGGTTTTATGTGGCACTTCATCTGCTGATCTAGAGAGATTTGAGGAGAGAAGGAGTGTCGCTGTTCTACTTTGGACACAATAGAAGAGTCTTTGTGGGTTCTGTTCAAGCAGCTTTACTATATACAAACACATCACAATAGATGTTTACTGACTTTAGCTTAAGTAACTTGTATACAAACTAACTACTACATTCGTACATGCTCACTCTCTGGCTACAATCTCAAAATGACACTGGGAACAGCATGTGCCCGGTATTTATATGTGCACGATCAGTCCTTGATATGCTTCTTAAAGAATACAGCACATACACTCTCTGATCTACATCCTCCCTCTTTGAGAAATAGATCATGCAACATTATGAATCTATTTGGCATGCAGGTAATACAAGGAGTTCTTTGTCATTAAATTACACAAGACTTGGTACATATATGTAGTTATGTCCATGTTGCTGTGTCTTTCACACTGGGCCTGGAAGTTCGACCATATTGTGTGACATAAAACTGGAAATTAGGTTCTTTTTTAATACTCATGAGTGCAATCAGGTTATGTTTGATCTATTAAATAATGACCAAACACACACTGGGTCTTCCATTAATGAGATTAACATAGGACACCAAAGAATTGATTCCTGTCTAGAAGAATACTTTCTAGAACAGAGAATTTTTTTTAAAACTTACAGATTCTTGAAAGTTCAAAATCCCCTGATAGCTAACATTTTCAAAATTCCAAAAACTCACAAGGATGTTGTAAACCCCCCTTTTAGACCTATAGTTTCAGAGAGGGGGTTTAAAACGTATCGTTTTGGTATTTATATTGATAGAACTCTTAAAGCTGTCAATCAAATACAGCATATAATTAAGGATTCATGGGATTTCGTAGGTAGATTAAAAAATGAACCGTGGGCTTCTGATCTAATCTTTGTCACCATAGGTGTGGTTGACCTTTTTATATCTATTCCCAAAAATGAGGGCTTGGAACACTTTAGAAACAGTCTGTTTAAATATATCAAATTTCTGAATAATTATATTAACTTGTTGATTGAATTTAATGTCCATTGTGTTAGATTTTAACTTTATTTTGAGGGGGGATTTTATAGGCAGTCCAAAAGAGTTGCCATGGAGACTTCATGGGCTCCCATTTATGCAAATTTGGTGTTAGCTGATTGGGAAGGTAAAAGTGTGTTTGACTCTACATTCTCCCAGTTCATCAAATTTTATGCGAGATACCTCAGTGATATTTTTTTGCTATGGGAGGGTCCTGAGGGAATGATTAAGAATGTTGTTAATTATTTGAATCATTCTTCTACATTTTTAAAATTTACTTATAGTTTTAACTGGAGAGGAATTAATTATTTGGACATTTTTATTGAGCACAACAGTTCAGGTACAGGTTTCATGTCAAGGGTTTATAGGAAGCCCTTTAATAATAACTATCTGGATTTTTCAAGCTGCCATCAGTTTTTCCAAAAAAAAAAAAAGCATCTTAAAAGGACAGTGTATTAGGGCAGCAAGGATGACTTTGAATTTTGATGACATAGTGTCTGAATTATCTTTTATCGGCGGGTTTTTAGATTGTGGCTATCCCTTGAATTTGGTAAGGGAAATGGTTTATTATGTTGTCATAATGGAACAGTGGAACATATGGAACAATGGGGGCTTCGATACCAACCCCTCTTGGGAATGGTGCCCTCATAACACCAAAAGAGGATGTAAATGAGAATTATGAGAGAGCACTGGTGATCCAGTATAGACCGTATTCCAAGACCATTAAAGACCTGTTTACAAAGAATTGGAACATTATTAGGGGTAACCTGCAACTATGAACTAGTGGGAGGGTAGCCCAACATTTGTTTTTAAGACTGGTTCCAATTGGAAAGGTATTTTTGAGGTAGGGGATAGACTTAGGGATGGTACCCTGCATACTGTGGGTACACGTAGATCTAGATCATGCCCGCAATGTTCACACACTCTAGAGAGTGTGGTTGTGACACTGCAAAATGCTAGTAACTTAGTTATCTATTTTACTAGGGGTAACTGTCAATCTAAGGCTGTGATGTATATAGCCCTGTGTGATAGCTGTCTGGCATATTTTATATACCTCCTCCCACATTTTAACCTTATCTGAAATTTGGCTAAAACCACACATCACAAACAGCAAAATGCTCCCTCGAGGCTATAACATTTACTGCTCTGATAGACACCCAAAAAAGGAGGTAGCATCACCATTCTCTACTCTGACAGCCTAAATCTCTCACCAGTCACCATCTCTACCCATAACTTTCACCCAGCTGAACTAATTCTAAATTGCCACCTCAACTCACGCAAGAAACTTGCCATTGCTTCCATATATATTCCCCCCTGGAAGTAATATCCCAACCCTAGAAAGTATCCTATCCTGGTTTTCCCACAACATACACTATGAAACCCTCATCCTTGGAGATGTCAGCATTGACTGGTCCAGTCTTACAACAGACTCTCCACAATTTTGTATTAACATACAGGCATTTCATCAGCTGATAACTTCCCCCAGCTGCCTGCACAAACCTTCATCCTCCAGCTGCACTATTGACTGGATTCTCACCAACTCCCCCAACCTCCACCGTAGCCCATATACCCTTCCAGACTCCCTAAGTGACCATTTTCCCATCTTCATTCTAAGACACTCTACCCATATCACACCTTTACAGAGACTGCCATAACCTCTCCAACTTTAATATCTCCCAACTTAACTCCATACTGTCTCATGTTGACCAGTCCATCCTCAGGCAGATCCCTCTCAGTGACGCAGTAAGTAAATTTAATAGCATATTCCTGGACATGCTGAACTCCCTTGCCCTCTCCAGGAGAATTAGAATCAAATCTAATTATGCTCCCTGGCTTACTAAGGATACTAGATCTCACACAAAAAAGAGACACTGCTTGGAAAGCCTGGGTCAAATCAAAAGAACTACCCCAGCTACAAAACTATAGAGAACTGCGTAATCTTGTCAAGAAACAAGTCAACAGGACAAAAAATCCTTCTATAACTCTCCCCAAGTCAATAGCATATCCAACCCTTGTAAGTTTTGGTCTCCTCTAAAAATTCTTCATCCAGGTTGTCCTTCCCAACCTCCTCCCCTTTCCCAAATAAATCTCCTCTAGAAACTGCTACCCTCATCAGCCACTTCACTGACACAATTCAAAAACTCAACCCCTCCAGCTCCAGTACAACTGCTCCCTCTATCCCTCCCATGCCACTCAACAAAAACCTTTTCTCCTTTCAAACCTGTTCCCACTTCTCACATTAAATTTTTTCTTCTAAAGCTTAAACCATGTCGCCCTCCACAGATAATCTCCCTCCGACCTTCCTCAAATTCACTGCTGAATCTATAACCTAACCTGTATCCATACTAATCAACAGATCCATTCAAAAAGCAACAGTCGCTTTCATTTGGAAATCCTTCTTCACTGTCCCCTTGCACAAAGGGAGAAACTCAACTGACCCATCTAACTACAGATCCATCGCCGATGTTCTTTGTGTTTCACTGTTGCAGTCATCACATTTGGGTTATCTTCTGGCAGTAGCCCTCAGACAGCCTGATTATCAATGTCTTGGGACCTGTGTTGGTTGCTGTCTCATCTTCCATGAAGTCAGGTAGTCAGGGGTATAAAGCATGCAGCCAATGCCATTACATCAGTGTTTCTTGCTGTGCGGTGCCCGAAGCAGAAGCTGTCCGCAAGTGCCGGTCGGCTGACTCATGAAATTTTCGATGTTCATTGTGTTCCACTGTTGCAGTCATGACTGTAGGGTTCTCCCCTGCCGGCAGGCAGCCCTCGGTCGGCCAGAATCCCAAAGTCTGGGTCCGGCGTCAGCTGTTTGCGTCTGCTCCCTGACGTCAGAGCGCCAGGAGTATAAAGATGACAGCCGATGCCATCTTCTCCAGTCTTTCTTGCCGTGCGATGATAGCAGTTCGCAAGTGCCAGTCGGTTGACTCCTGACTAATATTTCTACATTCTTCGGTCTGAAGATTTTCTTCTCCACTCAAAGCTAAGTACCCCATTGGGGAAACTTTTTTTCTTGCTCCACTCCGATGTCAGAAAAAGTTAATAATTGTATTTCATGTGGGAAGCAAATACCCCATAAGGATTTTCATTCTTACTGTATTCCTTGCTTAGGCCCTGACCACGACGTAGCTAGTGATCGGTTTTGTGCTAGATTCAATCAAAGTACAATTAAGCGAAGGTACGATTTTGCTTTTCATTACTTCGGTAGGCGCTTTAACTACAAAATGTCATCGGACACGGTTCCATCTACCGGAGTTCACAAGCGTCGCAAGGATAAAGACAGGCCTCCGAGGTCCAAATCTGATGATAACGCACATGTGGAGCCAGCTTCAGGTTCAGCCATCGTCAGTGAGGCGCTTTTGCAGCCCCTGTCATCGGCCATTTCAGAACCGATGGCTGAAACGGACTCTCATGAGGAGCCAACAAGGCCTTTAAATATCTTTGTTGCAGGACCTTCGGACAATGCTCCTTCGGATGGGTCTGGAGCCGCTGTGCAGGTACCGGCTTCCGAAGGGGTTTTCAGGCCTACTCAGCTTCAATTAAAGGCAAAGACTCCTTCTAAATCAAAGACTTCAACACAGGCCTCTTCTGAACTGGCTACCAAGTCACAGAAACAGTTACTCAAGATGGCGGAGGATTTACTTACTATGATTAGGGGTTCTCATCCCCCTCCAAATAAAAGGCCAAGGCAGGATGTCTATTATGATTCCTCTGATCAGGCTTCTGATGTCCTTCATGGATGCATCTGCAGTCATAACAACTGGGTTGTCCTGTCGTCAGGCAGCCCTACAGTCGGCCGGATTCCAAAGTCCGGGTCCGGCTTCGGCTGATGTCGCACTTCACCCGACGTCATCTCTGTTGGACTTCGGGTATAAAGGCATCAGCCGACGCCATTTTCTTCAGTCTTTCTTGCCGCGTGGCGCCCGAAGCAGAAGCTGTTCGCAAGTGCCGGTCGGTCGGATCCAGAGATTACTTCTACCGAATACTACTTCGAAGACTTCTAAAGCTAAGTACCCCGTTGGGGACTCTTTCTTGCCTCAGCCGATGTCAGAAAAAGTTAATAATTGTTTAACCTGTGGGAAACAAATACCTCATAAAGATTTCCACTCTTACTGCCTGCCTTGCTTAGGCCCAGCCCACGTAGCAGCCTGTTCGTCCGGTGCTTCTATCAACCGACGAACGGTTAGACGTCGGTCGGAGTATGCAGAACAGTTTTTCGGTTCAGATCTTGCGAACATTATGCCGCCGGATCCTCCGACTACGCATTCTGCCAAAAACGCAAAGCAAAAGACCGACACTCGCGGTCCGCGGTTTCGGCCGACAGCATGGTTAAGCAAATCGAGTGTCTCGGTTTCGGCCGAAACCGAGAAAACTGATCAAAATACAGCTGAATCTACCTCTACAACTGAGGTCCCTGCTAACACTCTTGAATTGGCCTCAGAAATTTTACCCACTACGGTGCTTACCACTGACTTATCAGACACCATTCCCTTGGATGTCTCTACCCCAGCACGTGGTGCTGCTAGGCCTCCAGCAGCCATGTCCATTAAGGCCTTCGCCAGGGCTAAAGCAGCCAAGACTACTAAAACAGTGCCTGTTAAACCCCCCTCAACCAGGCCCTCTTCCAGTTCTCAAATGCTTACTTTGGCAGAAAATTTAATTTCATTAATTAGAGGATCTCAATCTCACCCAGACAGGGCCTCTCAGCCCCAGAGAAGAGACCTAGGGCAGAGCCCCATGAGCCAGTGTCCTCTGATGATTCTGCTGATGAATCAGACATAACTGACCAGCCAGAGGCTCCTTTCTCCAATTTTGAAGATTCTGATGCTGAAGAATCCATTCCAGCTGCTTCCCCACCAGAAGAATTCTCCTTTGGGAAACCTTGCATGCCATGCGAGAACAGTTCCAATGGCAGCAACAGGATTTTTCAGACTCCAGGAAAAGACTTAGGACCTTTTTGCACCTTCCACAGCACAGGCCCTTAGCTATACCTCCTGTTCTCTCTGTGGTAGATGATGCTTTCAATGATGTCTGCTCCGCTCCAGATTCTTTACCCCAGCCCCTGCCAAACCAGACAGATTTTACAGGGTGCCAGATACTCATCACCACCTTTACAAGGCCCCTCTTGCAGACCCGAAACTATTTCCCAGGGTCCCAAGGCAGTAGCAGCGACCATAGCTAAAAACCCTGTTCCTTCTGAAAGGGAAGCAAGGTCATTAGACAGATGGGGTAAAAGGTTTACACTTCAGCCACTCTCTCAGCTAGAGCTTTAAACTGTCAGTTTCACATGATACAATACCAAGAGTTTATGCTTGATCAGTTAACTAAAAAGCTAACCACTGATGAATCTCTTGATAAGAAATATGTATTAGAAATGGTAAATAACATACAGCAAGTTAGTAACCACTCTTTAAAATGTGGCTATGATGCACTGGAGGCTTCATTTAGATCAGCCATGACTGGCACTGTAATTAGAAGGCATGCATGGCTAAAGGAGCAAGCTTTACCGGATCATGTTAAATCTAAATTGCTAGATGCTCCTATGGATAAAACAAGTTTGTTTGGTACACCTGCCCAGCAGGTTATGAAGAAAATGGAAGAAAAGGCAAAATCAGTCCAGACAGTTAAAGATTTCTTGCAGGTTCAACCCCAAGGTTTAGCAGGAACTGGCCTGCCAAAAATTGGTCCTTTCCTGACTCCACAAGACCTCAAAGGGGCAGGAATAGTCGTTCCAGAGGCAGAAACCAATCCAGAGGAGGTGCCTACAGAGGACGACAGTGGCAAGGTAACAACAGAGGCACAGACTCAACACCTGCCACTACATCAACACAGCCACAGTGACTTAATCCTAAACCCGCCTACCAGGGAACAAATAGCAGCTCCTCTAGGCGGAAAGCTAACCTTATTTTCAAAAATCTGGCACCACATAACAAAGGACAAGTGGATTTTACGAACCATAGATCAAGGTTACGGTTCCACCTCCACACTTTACCAGACAAAAGAGGAATGCCAAATCTACCTCCAAATCAAAAGACAGAGGCTCTACAACAGATAATGGAGTTAGCAAACATGAGAGCTGTGGAGAAAGTGCCAACAGCAGAGCAAGGAAAGGGTACTTCTCCAGACTATTCCTAGTTCCAAGAAAGAAAAAAAGTTGGAGACCAATTCTAGACCTGTCCACCCTGAATACTTACATCATTGTCCCAAAATTCAAAATGCTGACCCTACAGCAACTTCTTCCCATGCTGGGCAAGGAGTGTTGGCTGGTAACTCTAGATCTCAAGGAGGCATACCTGCACGTCCCCATTCGACCAATCTGCAGAAGATACCTCAGATTTCTTGCAGGATCAGAGCACTATCAATTCTCAGCATTGCCCTTTGGCTTATCTACTGCCCAGAGTATTCACAAAATGCCTGGCATCAGTAATCGCCCATTGCAGACTACAGGGAATTCAAATTTATCCATACCTGGACGACTGCCTGATACAAGGAGACAACAAAAGCAAGCTGACAACAGATTTACAAAGGGTCATTTACTTGCTTCAAGCACTGGGATACACAGTCAATTTACAAAAGTCAAAACTGATACCATCCCAGACAAGGACTTTCCTGGGAGCGGAATTGGACACAGTAAGACAAATGGCATTCCTAACTACAGAAAAACAAAAGAACTCCCTCTTTACTTCTTGGCACTAACAAAACTGAACAAGTTAACAGCAAGAAAGGTACTGCAGGCCTTGGGTTTCATGGCATCATGCATAATCTTGGTTCCATTTGCCAGACTACATATGAGAAAACTACAGTGGTACCTAAAGAATTTATGGTCCCAACACAGACACAGCCTAGAAACGGAAATCCCACTAATACCATGCTTAAAACAGGAGTTCCTATGGTGGGCTCAGGCATGCCAGTCAAACCCAGGCCTGCCCTTTCAAGGTCAAGCAAGCCAGACCATCACAACAGATGCTTCAGACCTAGGATGGGGCATATGCTAGACAAATGCATACAAGGATTGTGGACACAGGACCAACTTCACCTGCACATCAACCTAAAAGAAATGCTGGCAGTAAAACTGGCAATCCAAAAGTTCAGACCATTTCTCAAGGAGGACCACTTGATGATAAGGACAGACAACACCACAGTCATGTGGTACATCAACAAACAGGGAGGCACTCATTCTTACCGCCTATGCAGAATGACTTTGGAGCTGTGGACCCTGGCACTCAGCTACAACATCCAGTTACAGGCAATATTTGTGCCAGGAAAAGAAAACTCTCTAGCAGATATGTTAAGCAGGACCACATCGGATGCCCACGAATGGCAGCTGCACCCGGATATCTTCAAGACCATCTCAAGAAATGGGGAATGCCTCAGATAGATCTATTCGCATCACCTTTCAATCACCAGCACAAAAAATTCTGCACAAGGACATTCCACCCACTAGCATGGAAAGTGGACTCGCTCTCCTTCAGCTGGAAAGGCCTAACAGCATATGCATTCCCACCTCTTCCCTTGATACACAAAGTACTACTAAAAATCAAGGAGGAACGTCCAAGGATAATCCTGATAGCTCCAAACTGGCCAAGACAGCATTGGTACCCACTGCTGAGGAGCATGTCTCGGAACAATATGTGGCCAATACCCTGATGCCTTTGATGCTAACTCAGAACAACTTCAGCACCATGCATCCAAACCTAAAAACGCTGCAACTGACTGCATGGAACATCACATAGCAGCTGCTTACAGAACTTTCACAAAGAGTTAAAGACATTATTCTTGAAGCACGCAGGCCTTCAACTAGAAGGAATTATGCTGGGAAATGGAAAAGGTTTGTCATTTGGAGTTCTGAAAGAGGAAAAGATGTATCAAACATAGATATGCCTAACATTCTGGAGTATCTGGCGAACTACTTCATTCAGGCCTGTCCTACTCCTCCATCAAGATTCATGCATCAGCTATTTCAGCAGAATACAGCTTTGATCCACCTGTTTTTTCACACCCTTTGCTCAGGCAGTTCCTCAGAGGAATCAAGAATGTAAAACCTCCAAGGAAACCACCATTGCCAGCTTGGGACTTGAACTTTGTGCTAGAAAAATTGACACTATCACCTTTTGAACCAGCAGCAACAGCAGACCTACAACACCTGTCATGGAAAACTGCTTTCCTACTGGCAATTACTTCAGCAAGGAGGGTTTCAGAACTACAGGCCTTAATGGCAGTGCAACCCTTTCTAATCTTCCACCAAGATAGAGTGTCCATGAGGACTAATCCTACATTTATGCCTAAGGTGGTATCCAGAGTGTCTTTAAACCAAGCAATCCACCTACCTACCTTCTTTCCCAACCCACAAAACAGAGGGAAAGAATACTGCATACCTTGGATGTACATAGACAGCTACGCTACTACTTGGACAGAACAAAAAATAGCAGAAAGACTGACCAACTTTTCGTAGCCTATGCAACAGGAAGGGAAGGAAAAGCTATTTCCAAGCAGACAATCTCCAAATGGATAGGAAATTGCATACGATTCTGTTACTCCTTCCATGGAAAACCAATTCCACAGAACATAAGACCTCATTCTACAAGGGCAACAGCCACTACCACAGCCTTCTTACGAGGAGTGGCTACCAAAGACATTATTGAGGCGGCTACTTGGACCTCCGTGCATACATTTGCCAAGCATTATAATTTACCTCTATATTCCAGATCCCGAGCAGGGTTTGCCACTGCTGTTCTGCAAGGGATCCTAAACACACCATAATCTACTTTTATCCTCCTCCCTAGTTGGCTATGGTATTCTACCCAGTTGTTATGACTGCAGATGCATCCATGAAGGACATAGTACAGTTTTGTACCTACCATAAATGTAGATGTCCGAATTGGATAGCATCTGCAGTCAGGATTACCCTCCCTCCTTCCCTCTGTGGTACTCCTAGGGTGTTTACCCTTCTAATAGCTAGCTAGTGGGGATTTATTTCATGGTGTATTTGTTTGTATTTATGTACATACATGTTTATTTTTGTGTTTACCTCTATCTTTTGGAAACATTGGCATCTATCCAAAATTTTTAGCCTTCTATAGGGCTTCTGGCATCTGGGGCAAGAAACACTGAAGAAAATGGCGTCGGCTGGTGCCTTTATACCCGAAGTCCAACAGAGATGACGTCGGGTGAAGTGCGACATCAGCCGAAGCCGGACCCGGACTTTGGAATCCGGCCGACTGTAGGGCTGCCTGACGACAGGACAACCCAGTTGTTATGACTGCAGATGCTATCCAATTCGGACATCTACATTTATGGTAGGTACAAAACTGTACTTTTCCTCAGTTTCTTCTTCTGATCAAGAATATTCTTTTCCTCCTTATGAGGATTCTGATGCGGAAGAATCCATTCCTTCAGCTTCTCCTCCTGAGGATTTTTCTTTTAGGGAAACTTTGCATGAAATGGGGGAACATTTCCACTGGGAGGGACAGGAGTATTCAGAATCCAAGAAAAGACTGAGGGATTTTCTTCTTCTTCCTCAACATAGACCCCTGGATATTCCTCCTTTTTTCAATATTGTGGATGATGCCTTTTCGGAGGCTAATTTAACTCCTGATTCTTTTCCTCCTGCTCCTGTTAAGCCTGATAGGTACTCTACAGGGTTCCTGATTCCATCAGTTTTTATACAAGAATCCTGCTGCTGACCCTGACACCATTTCTCAGGGTCCTAATGGTGTTAGGGCCGCTACTGCTAAAAATCCTATTCCTACTGAAAAGGATTCTCGAGCCTTGGAAAGATGGGGCAAAAAGGTGTACACTTCTGCTACTTTGTCCATTAGGGCTTTAAACTGTGAGTTTCATATGCTTAAATATCAGCAATTTCTCTTGTCTGTCTTAAAACAAAAATTTACTTCCATTTCTGCCTGTGCAGAGGATAAGGAATTACATGACTTATTGCATACCACTGAACAAGTTGGGAAGCATGTTTTACACTGTGGATTTGATGCCTTGGAGGCTTCTTGTAGGGCTGCGGCTTCTGGCACAGTCATTAGAAGACATGCATGTTTAAAGGAACAAAATTTACCTGAACAAGTAAAGGCTAAATTATTGGATGCTCCTGTTCAGCATACTGTTTTGTTTGGATTTAAAGCTGAAGAGGTGATTAAAAAGATGGAGGATAAGGCGAAATCCATGCAAACAGTTAAGATTTCTTACAAGTACAGTCTCCTAGATTTAGCAGGAATTGGCCATCAAAAAACTGGTCCTTTAGACGCTCCAGAGGGAGGCCTCAAACACAAGCTGCTTATAGATCAAGGCAGTGGACTGCTTCTACCCCTAGGGGAGGAGAGGACAGGCCACAGTCTCAAAGGAAGCAAACTCAATGACTCCCTCTGTTGGGCTGCAGGAGCGTCTTGCCTGGAAGCCCCTCTCGGAGGAAAACTCTCTCTTTTTTATCAAAATTGGACTCAAATAATCCAGGACAAATGGGTTTTGGATGTGATTTTAAGAGGTTATAAATTCCATTTTCATACTTTGCCAAGGCCAAGCGGATGGCCAGACCTTCCAAAACATCAGTGGATGGAGGCCTTGAACCAGGTGGAAGCTCTTTTGGCTATGAATGCCATAGAACTGGTACCTCTTTCAGAGATGGGAAAAGGGTTTTACTCAAGGCTCTTCCTAGTCCCAAGAAAGCAAAATTCATGGAGACCCATTCTAGATCTGTCGGTCTTGAACACCTTTCTAGATATTCCAAAATTCAAGATGCTTACTCTACAGCAGTTACTTCCAATGCTGTCCAAAGATGCATGGATGGTGACTTTGGACTTACACATTCTCATCAGGCAGGATTGCAGAAAATAACTCAGGTTCAAGGCCGGATCGAGGCACTTTCAATTCTCTGCGCTGCCCTTTGGATTGTCTACTGCGCCCAGGGTCTTTACCAAATGCCTGGCTCCAGTAGTAGCTTACTGCAGACTCAAGGGAATTCAAATTTACCCTTATCTGGACAATTGTCTAATTCAGGCAGACAGCAAGGATGTCTTACTCGAGCATCTGGACTTTGTACAAAACCTCCTCAAATTCCTGGGATTTTCTGTCAACATAAAAAAGTCAAATTTGACACCATCACAACAGATAACTTTTCTGGGTGCTTTTCTAAACAGTACAACCCAGATGGCATTTCTGACATCCGAAAAACAATTACAGCTGGCATCAACTTTCAAAGCCTTGGCAATTCTAACCCATCTATCTGCAAGGAAATTCCTGCAGGCTTTGGGTTACATGGCCTCCTGCATCCTTCTCGTACCATATGCAAGGCTACACATGAGGGAAAATACAGTGGTACCTAAAAAGTGTATGGTCTCAGCATTACCACAGTTTGGACATAACTGATTCCTGTCCTTCCTTGTCTTCAAAAGGAATTTCTTTGGTGGTCCAGGGCATGTGCTCTAAACGAAGGGAAGCCCTTCCGTCTACCTCCTGCCTTTCAGTTTCTAACCACGGACGCCTCGGATGATGCTTGGGGAGCCCATTTTCAGGGCAATTGTCTGCAGGGCCTTTGGACAAAGGATCAGAAGCACCTGCATATCAACTTAAAGGAAATGTTAGCCGTTCAGAAAGCTCTATTGGCCTCAGGAATCTCATACAACCAGGACAACTACTAATACAGACAGACAACACTACAGTTATGCGGTACATAAACAAGCAAGGGGGATCTCATTCCTACCCCCTTTGCAAACTAGCCATGGATTTATGGAACACAGCTTTAGCTTGCAATCTGGATCTTCAAGCTCAGTTTCTACCAGGGAAACGAAACTTACTGGCAGACTGTTTGAGCAGAAACCTTTTGGATCCACACAAGTGGATGCTGGACACCAAAATATTCAGGATGATAACAGCAGTATGGGGATGTCCTCACATAGATCTCTTTGCATCCCATCTAAATCATCAGCTACAGAATTTTTGCACCAGGACATTCCACAGAGAGGCTTGGAAAGTGGATGCCCTGTCATTCAGTTGGAGAAACCTCTCGGGATATGCCTTTCCACCTCTACCTCTTCTTCCACGAGTTTTATTAAAGATAAAACAGGACAAACCCAGGATGATAATCTTGTTGGCTCCGAATTGGCCTCGGCAGTTTTGGTATCCAACTCTAATAAACCTATGCCTGAAGCCACCTTGGATTTTACCTCAGTCTCCGAACCTTCGGTCCCAACATCAGGGTCAGGTACTACACTCTCATGTCGGAACTCTCAGCCTGGCGGCCTGGTTAATCCAGGGCCTTTGATTTCTTCTTTTTTACCCAAGCAGGTTTTGGATGTCATTTTAGAAGCCAGACGTCCTAGCACTAGGAAATCTTATGCAGGAAAATGGAAAATATTTTGTTCCTGGAGGCAGGCTCAGGATTCTGATCCTCTTCTTCCTAACATTACTTTAATTCTCCTTTACTTGACGGATCTCTTGCATAAGGGTCTCTCTTTCTCTTCCATTAAGATCCATGCTTCTGCTATTTCTGCTCATTATAATACAGACCCTCCCATCTTTTCCCACCAGCTCATGAGACAGTTCCTCAGAGGAGCTCAGAACTTAAGACCTCCTAGATCTCCTCCCACTCCTGCTTGGGATCTCAGTTATGCTTTGGAAAAATTAACCTTGCCTCCTTTTGAGCCTGCCGCTTCTGCTGACATCAAGTTTTTATCTTGGAAGACAGCTATCCTGTTGGCACTAACCTCTGCCAGGAGAGTTTCAGAATTACAAGCTCTTATGACGGTGGAACCATATATTATTTTTCATCAAGACAGGGTATCTTTGAGGACTAATCCAACCTTCATGCCTAAGGTGATTTCCAAAGTGGCGTTAAATCAAACTATCCACTTGCCAACCTTTTTCCCCACTCCTCAAAATAAAGGGGAAAGGATCTTACATTCCTTGGATGTACATCAGCAGCTACGTTTTTACCTGAACAGAACCAAGGACATCAGAAAATCAGAACAATTGTTTGTTTCTTATGCTTCCAGTTCCCAAGGTAAAGCTATTTCTAAACAAACCATTTCTAAATGGATTTCTCATGGAATCAGATTTTGTTATTCACACCATGGAATGCAAATCCCAGGGAGTATACGGACTCATTCCACCAGAGCTGCTACCACTTCTGCAGCCTTCCTCAGGGGAGTTCCTGCCAAGGATATTTTGGAAGCTGCAACTTAGAGTTCAGTGCACACTTTCTCTAAGCACTACAATTTGCCTCTCTACTCTAAGTCTAGGGCAGGCTTTGCCTCTGCAGTCTTGCAGGGCCTTTTAGCCGCCCCTTCTTCTTTATGACCACCTCCCTTTCTTTCAGCTTTGGGATTCTACCCTACAGTCATGACTGCAACAGTGAAACACGAACATAGTACAGTTGTGTACACCTACCATAAATGTAGATGTTCGAGTGTCTTCACTGTTGCAGTCTGGGTTTCCCTCCCTCCTGTCCCCTCTTATTTTTACTTTTGTATGGTTCCTTTTTTCGCCATTCTTCTGAGGTGTATTTGCAAAGGTTTTGGGGCAGTTTTCATTTTGGGACTCCTGACATCTGGGGCAAGAAAAACTGGAGAAGATGACGTCGGCTGTCATCTTTATACTCCTGGAGCTCTGACGTCAGGAAGCAGAGACGAACAGCTGACGCCGGACCCAGACTTTGGGATTCTGGCCGACCGAGGGCTGCCTGCCGGCAGGGGAGAACCCTTCTGTCATGACTGTAACAGTAAAGACATTCGAACATCTACATTTATGGTAGGTGTACACAACTGTACTTTTTCGAGTTTCAGAACCAAAGTCTTCAAGTTAAGTACCCCGTTGGGGAAACTTTTTCTTGCTCTAAACCGATGTCAGTAAAAGTCAATAATTGTATTTCTTGTGGAAAGCAAATACCTCATAAAGATTTTCATTCATACTGTAGCCAGTGCATTTCTTTGTGCCGGTCCCAAGCCCGGATAAATGGGGAGGGTTGCATCAGGAAGGGCATCCGGCGTAAAACTTTGCCAAAACATTTCATGCAGTCACCAAGAAAAATATTTATACCGGATTGGTCGAGGCCCGGGTTAACAACGACCGCCCCCAGTACTGTTAGCCTACAGGGTGCTGGCGGAAATTGGGCTACTGTTGGCTGAAGGAGAAGAAGAGACAGAAGACATGGCCAAAGGCAGGAGGAAGAGGAGAAAGGCTAGGACTGTGGTAGTGAGGGTCGGAACTTTGAATGTTGGCAGTATGACTGGTATAGGGAGAGAGATAGCTGATATGATGGACAGAAGAAGGTTGGTATATTGTGTGTGCAAGAGACCAGATGGAAGGGGAGTAAGGCTAGGTGTATCGGAGGTGGGTTCAAATTGTTTTATCATGGTGTGGATGGGAGGAGAAATGGCGTAGGAGTTATTCTGAAGGAACAGTATGCTGAGAGTGTTTTGGAGGTGAAAAGAGTGTCGGATAGAGTGATGTTTATGAAGCTGGAAATTGATGGTGTAATGATGAATGTTAATAGTGAGTATGCTCCACAAGTTGGGTGTGCAGTGGATGAGAAAGAAACATTTTGGAGTGAATTGGATGAAGTGGTGATGACTGTACCCAAGGGTGTGAGAGTGGTGATTGGAGCTGACTTCATTGGGCATGTTGGTGAAAGGAACAGAGGGGATGAGGAAGTGATGGGTAGGTATGGTGTTAAACGAATGCAGAAGATCAGTGTGTAGTGAATTTTGCGAAAAGGACGGACATGGCTGTGGTGAATACATATTTTAACAAGAGGGTGGAGCATAGGGTGACATACAAGAGTGGAGGAAGATGCACACAGGTGGATTATATCTTATGTAGGAGGGCCAGTTTGAAGGAGATTGGAGACTGTAAAGTGGTGACCGGAGAAAGTGTCGTTAGGCAACATAGGATAGTGGTTTGTAGGATGACGTTGGTTATCAAGAAGAGGAGGAGGAGTGTGAGGGCAGCACCAAGGATCAAGTGGTGGAAATTGAAAAAGGGTAATTGTGAGGTGGAGTTCAGGGATGAGTTAAGGCAGGCACTGGGTGGCAGTGAAGAGTTACCAAATAGCTGGGTAACTACAGCAGAGCCTAGTAAGGGAGATGGCTAGAAAGGTGCTTGGTATCGCATCTGGACAGAGGAAGGACAACAAGGAGACATGGTGGTGGAATGAGGAAGTACAGGAGAGTATACAGAGAAAGAGGTTGGCAAAGAAGAAGTGGGATTGTTAGAGAGATGAGGAAAGTAGACAGGAGTATAAGGAGATGAGGTGCATGGCAAAGAGAGAGGTGGCGAAGGATAAGGCATATGAAGAGTTGCATGAAAGGTTGGACACTAAGGAGGGAGAAAAGGACCTGTACTGATTGGCTAGACAGAGGGGACCGAGCTAGGAAAGATGTGCAGCAGTTAAAGGTGATAAAGGATAATGAGGGAAACATACTCACAAGCGAGGAGAGTGTGTTGAGGAGATGGAAAGAGTAGTTTGAGGGGTTGACGAATGAAGAGAATGAGAGGGAGAGAAGGTTGGATGATGTAGGGATAGTAAATCATGAAGTACAATGGATTAGCAAGGAGGAAATAAGGATAGCTATGAAGAGAATGAAGAATGGAAAGGCTGTTGGCCCAGATGACATACCTGTGGAAGCATGGAGGTGTTTAGGTGAAATGGCAGTGGAGTTTTTAACCAGATTGTTTAATGAAATATTGGAAATTGAGAGGATGCCTGAGGAATGGAGAAAAAGTGTTTTGATACCGATTTTTAAGAATAAGGGTGATGTGCAGAGCTGTAGTAACTACAGAGGGATAAAATTGATCAGTCACAGCATGAAGGTATGGGAAAGAGTAGTGGAAGCAAGGTTACGAAGGGACGTGATGATTAGTGATCAGCAGTATGGTTTCATGCCAGGAAAGAGCACTACAGATGCAATCTTTGCTCTAAGAGTGTTGATGGGGAAGTACAGAGAATGTCGGAAGGAGTTGCACTGTGTTTTTGTAGACTTAGAGAAAGCATATGACAGGGTGCCTAGAGAGGAGTTGTGGTATTGTATGAAGAAGTCAGGAGTGTCAGAAAAGTATGTAAGAGTGGTACAGGATATGTACGAGGGTAGTGTGACAGCAGTGAGGTCTGTGGTGGGTGTGACGGATGCATTTAAGGTGGAGGTAGGGTTACATCAAGGATCAGCTCTGAGCCCTTTCTTATTTGCAATGGTGATGGACAGGTTGACAGACAAGATCAGACAGGAGTCCCCATGGACTATGATGTTTGCAGATGACATTGTGATCTATAGTTAGAGTAGGGAACAGGTGGAGGAGACCCTGGAGAGATGGAGATATGCTCTAGAGTGAAGAGGAATGAAGGTCAGCAGGACTAAGAATGTGTGTGTGTGAATGAGAGGGAGGATAGAGGAATGGTGCGGATTCAAGTAGAGGTGGCGAAGGTGGATGAGTTTAAATACTTGGGGTCAATAGTTCTGAGTAACGGTGAGTGTGGAAGAGAGGTGAAGAAGAGAGTACAGGCAGGATGGAGTGGGTGGAAGAAGAGTGTCAGGAGTGATTTGTGACAGACGAGTACCTGTAAGAGTGAAAGGGAAGGTCTACAAGAGGGTAGTGAGACCAGCTATGTTATATGGGTTGGAGACAGTGGCATTGACAAAAAGGCAGGAGTTTGAGCTGGATGTGGCAGAATTAAAGATGTTAAGATTTGCACTGGGTGTGACGAGGGTGGACAGGATTAGGAATAAGTATATTAGAGGGTCAGCCCAGGTTGGAAAGTTTGGAGACAAAGCCCAGAGAGGCATGATTACGTTGGTTTGGACATGTGCTGAGGAGGGATGCTGAGTATATTGGGAAAAAGATGCTAAGGATGAAGCTACCAGGTAACAGGAAAAGAGGAAGGCCTAAGATAATGTTTATGGATGTGAGAGAGGACATGCAGGTGGTTGGTGTGACAGAGCAAGATGCAGAAGACAGGAAGAAATGGAAACAGGTGATCTGCTGTGGCGACCCCTAATGGGAACAGCCGAAAGAAGATGATGACTGTATTCCTTGCCTAGGCCCTGACCAACGACGTACCTCGCTGTCAGTTTTGTGCCTTATTTAAGCAATGAACTATTCATCATCGGTATATTTACGCTTCTAAATTTTTTGGTACTCGGTTTAATTACCCAGATATGGCTTTGGTAAGCCACCCGATTACCGACATTCTGAAGAAACGCAAAGAGAAACAGAGACAGACCGCAAAGGTCCAAAGCTGCCGACGACGCTTCTCCTAAGCTAGTCACCAGTACTCAGTGAGGCGCTTTCGCAGCCCATAATACCCACTACTTCATATTCACAGGCCTCTACTGAGACCTATTCGGAAGTCCGGTATGCCGCGAGATGCTTCAACTGTGGAATCTGCAGATGTGTCTACTTTGGATGGGTCTGAAGCCACTGTGCAGGTACTGGCTTCTGAGGATGTATTCAGGCCTACTGATTTGCATATTAAGCCAATGGCATCTTCTTCAAGGCCTAAAATTCGATGCATGCCTAGAAAACCGACGACCAGACCGCATGGTCAGGCCTCTATACCTAAAAAAAGAAATGATAAGAATGGCTGAAGACCTTATTACTTTAATCAGGGGAAGCCAAACTTCCCCCTCTAGAGACCTAGGACTAAGTTTGCTTATGATCCTTCTGATCAAGATTCTGAAATTTGTTTCCTCTGATGACCAGGATTTACCCTTATCTATGAGGATTCTGATGCTGAGGACTCTATTCCCTCAGCTTCCCCTCCAGAGGATTTCTCTTTTGGTGAAACCTTGCATACTCTTAGGGTGCATTTTTGCTGGGAAAGCCAGGATTACTCTGACTCTAAAAAGCTTTGGGGATGTCTTGCTCCTGCCCCAACACAGGCCTTTAACTATTCCCCCCTGTACTGGACATTGTTGATGCCTTTTTGGAATCTAGCTTGGCCCCTGACTCTTTACCCCCTTGCTCCCGGGAAACCAGATAGATATTACAGGATTTCTGACTCTCACAATTTCCTTTTTAAAAATCCTACTGCAGACCCTGAGACCATTTCACATGGACCCAAGGGCATTAAGGCTACTACTGCCAAAAATCCTACCTCCTCTGATAGAGATTCCAGGGCCCTGGATAGATGGGGTAAGAAGGTATACACTTCTGCAACCTTGGCCATTAGGGCCTTAAACTGCCAGTTTCATTTGTTAAAGTATCAGCAGCTTATTATTGGATTGCTTAAACAGAAAATGATGTTGATTCCTGACTGTGTTGAAAATAAAGATTTACAAGATTTAATGCATTCTGCTAAACAAGTTGGTAAACCTACTTTGCAATAGGGTTTTGATTCACTAGAGGCATCTTGCAGGGCTGCTGTCACTGGGTCTGTACTTAGAAGGCATGCTTGGCTTAAGGATGCTTGGCTTAAGGAGCAATCTTTGCCAGATCTTGTTAAAGCTAAATTGCTGGATGCTCCCTTAAACCAGGACCACCTGTTTGGCAAAAAGCAGTAGTACTTAAAAAGATGTGTGTCGAAGTCTATGCAAACTGTTAAAAATTTCCTGCAAGTACAGCCTCCCAGATTTAGTAGGCATTGGCCGTCTAGGAATTGGTCCTTTCCTGCCTCTTCCAGGCCTTCTCAGTCCAAACACAGAACCAGCAGAACACCTAGGTTTCAGTCCCAAGGTACGCACAGGACTAAGCAGTGGGGGGCTCCCACTCCCAAAACAGGGAGTAGTAAGACTCCCCCCTATGGTAAACCGTCTCAATAACTTAACTTTAAAACTTCCAAGCCCTGCTCAACTGACTGCTCCTTTAGTGGGAAAGATTGCCCTGCAGGCAAAAAATTGTGAACTCATTACCCAGGACAAATGGGTTTTAAATCTAGTTTCCCAAGGATACAGATTCCATTTTCACACCTTACCAACCCCAAACGGTTGGCCAGATTTACACCCAAATCAGTGGGCAGAGGCTCAAAAGCAAGTTCTCTCCCTCTTAAGTATCAGGGCTATTCAAACTGTCCCAGAAGAGGAAAGGGGACAAGGTTTATACTCCAGACTTTTCCTGGTGCCCAGAAAAGACAACTCCTGGCGTTCTATACTGTACCTCTCTATCCTAAACACATTTTTGGTGTTCCCAAAATTCAAGATGCTAACACTTCACCAGATGTTCATCGTGTTTCACTGCTGCAGTCATTAAACTTGGGTTATCCTGCCGTCAGGCGGTCCCGCAGTCGTCCCAGAGTTCCAAAGTCTAGGTCCGGCGTCTGTTGCTGTTGCTTGTCCGGCGTCTTTTGCTGTTGCTTCTTCCCTGACGTCAGTGCACCAGGGGTATATAAGATGCAGCCGATGCCATTTTCTTCAGTCTTTCTTGCCGCAAGGTGCCCGAAGCAAAAGCAGTTCGCAAGTGCCGGTCGGCCGACTCCTGGGATTTTGAATTAGAATTTCAGAACCAAAGTCTTCAATAAAGCTAAGTACCCCGTTGGGGAAACTTTTTATTGCCTCAGACCAATGTCAGTAAAAGTTGTTAATTGTATTTCTTGCGGGAAGCAAATACCTCATAAGGATTTTCATTCTTACTCTATTCCATGCCTAGGCCCAGACCATGATGTCACTAGTTGTCGGTTTTGTGCTAGATTTAACAAGCGCACTACTAAACGTCAGTTTGACTTTGCTCGCCATTACTTTGGCCGAAGGTTCAATTATACCATGCTGTCGGAACAACCGACGACCGGAATACACAAAAAATGCAGAGACAAGGATAACGACAGGCATCCGAGGTCCAAAACTGATGATGAAGCCTCTTCTAGGCCATTCGCCGGTTCTCAGTGAGGTGCTTTCGTAGCCCCTTACACCTGCTACCTCAGAGCCACAGGCCGCCTCCGACTCCCACATGGAGATGTCTAGGCCTCTGGAAACTCATGGTATTGGGCGTATGTCTGCTTCTGAGGGTGTTTTCAGACCTTCACAGCTTACCATCAAAACAACAACCAAGTCTAAAATGTCATTAAAGACAAAGAAGCAAGTACAGCATTCACCTGGACAGGCCTCCATGCCTAAAAAACAGATGCTCAAAATGGCTGAAGACCTAATTACTCTGATCAGGGGTTCCCGTACCCCTCCTGATAAAAGACCTAGGCAGGATACAGAATTTGATTCCTCTGACCATGTTTCCATTTTTTCTGATTCCTCATAAGACCAGGGATACTCTTTACCCCGTATGAGGACTCTGATGCTGAAGAATCAATCCCTTCAGCCTCTCCTCCTGAGGATTACTCTTTTGGGGAAACTTTATATACCATGAGGGAGCATTTCCACTGGGAGGGTCAGGATTATTCAGAATCCAAGAAAAGGCTCAGAGACTTTCTTTTATTGCCTCAGCACAGGCCGCTTGCTACTCCGCCAGTGTTAGATATTGTGGATGATGTGTTCTCTGAATTCAGTTTAAATCCTGATTCTTTGCCCCCTGCTCCAGTCAAGCCAGACAGGTACTACAAGAGTCACTGACTCTCACAAATTTCTTTATAAAAACCCTGTTGCTGACCCAGAAACTATTTCCCAGGGTCCCAAAGGGGTAAAGGCTTCCACAGCTAAAAATCCAGTTCCCTCTGACAGGGATTCTAGAGCATTAGACAGGTGGGGGAAGAAAGTTTACACTTCTGCAACTTTAGCAGTAAGGGCTTTAAATTGCTAATTTCACATGCTTGAATACCAAATATATTTAATGTCTCTGTTAAAACAGAAAATGCTTACAAGCTCAGAACATCCTGACTACAAGGTGTAATGCAGGATTTATTGCATGCAGCTGAACAAGTGGGAAAACATACCTTGCAATGTGGTTTTGATTCATTAGAGGCTTCTTGTAGAGCAGCAGTTACAGGATCTGTGATTCGAAGGCATGCTTGGTTAAAAGAACAAGGTTTACCTGATCATGTTAAGGCAAAATTATTGGATGCTGCTTTACAGCAGGATATTTTTGTTTGGTGTTAAGGCAGAAGAGGTATTAAAGAAAATGGAGGATAAGGCAAAATCTATGCAAACAGTGAAGGATTTCTTAGAGGTACAGCCGCCTCGATTTAGTAGAAATTGGCCTTCAAAAAAATTATTCCTTTCCAGTGTCAGACAGACCACAAAGAGGCAGATACAGATGCCCAAGAGGCAGATCTTAGCACCAAGGCTCTTGCAGACCACGACAGTGGGGTGCTTCAACCCCAAAAGTAGGGGAAGACAAGTCACAACCTTATAGGAAACAGTCCCAATGACTTCCCCCTTCAAATGCCAAGCACTTAACTTTTGGCAGCTCCCTTGGGGGGAAAACTAGCACTTTTTTCACAAAATTGGCATATAATCACCCAAGACAAATGTGTTCTGAATATTGTGTCTCGAGGTTACAGGTTCCACTTTCACACTCTATCAAGGCCAAAAGAAATGCCAGACCTGCCACAAAAGCAATTGACAGAGGCACAAAAACAAATTACAGCCCTCATGGACATGAGAGCTATTCAAAAAGTGCCACAACAGGAACAAGGACAATGATTTTACTCAAGACTTTTCCTGGTCCCCAGAAGGGACAAAGCCTGGAGACCTATGCTGGACTTTTCTCCTCTAAATACTTACCTGGATGTTCTGAAATTCAAAATGTTGACAATACAGCAGCTTCTTCCCATGGCTGGGCAAGAAGGCTTGGCTTGTTACCTTGGACCTCAAAGAAGCATACCTGCATGTCCCTATCAGACAAAATTGCAGAAGATACCTCAGATTCATAGATGTCTCAATGCATTACCAATTCTCTGCACTGCCCTTTGGCTTATCTACTGCGCCCAGGGTATTCACAAAATGCCTGGCACCAGTAATTGCATTTTGCAGACAAAAAGGAATTCAAATATATCCCTACTTGGACGACTGCCTTATTCAAGCAGAGAGCAAGGGCATCCTTCTAAAACATCTGGCGTTTGTAAAAAGATTGCTAATTTGCCTAGGGTACACAGTAAACGAAAAGAAGTCAAAACTAGTGCCCTCACAAGAGATAATATTCCTGGGTGCCAGCTTAAATACAAAGGCCCAGATGGCTTATCTCATGCCAGACAAGCAAGGACAACTGACTCAGTACTTTCAATTGATGGCAACAAAACCCCAGCTCCCTGCAAGAAAAATTCTGCAGGCCTTGGGGTTCATGGCGTCCTGCATACTTCTAATACCATATGCCAGACTGCATATGAGGAAATTACAATGGTACCTAAAATGTGTTTGGACTCAACACTGTCACAGTTTGGAAACAGTAATACCGCTTATTCCCTGCCTACAACAGGAGTTTTGATGGTGGGCACATGCATGTCACCACAACAAGGGACAGCTATTCACTCTACCCACAGCCAGGCAGACACTAACAACAGATGCTTCAGATTACACCTGGGGAGCGCACATGGCAGGAAAATGTATTCAGGGCAAGTGGGCCACAGACCAAATGCATCTTCACATCAATCAAAAAGAGAGGCTAGCTGTACAAAATGCCCTAACAGCTTTCAAGGACCATCTGCATCCAGGACAACTATTAATAAAGACAGACAACACCACAGTTATGTGGTACATAAGCAAGGGGTTACTCATTCTTATCCCCTCTGCAGGCAAGCCATGACCTTGTGGGACACCGCTCTAACCTATCACGTTCATTTGCAAGCACAGTTCCCGCCAGGAAAGAAAAATACTCTGGCAGATGAATTAAGCAGAAACATCATAGATCCTCACAAGTGGAAATTAAATCCACAAGTATTCAGCATGATAAAAGAATGAGGGTACCCAGACATAGATCTTTTTGCCTCCCCAATGAATTGCCAACTACAGAAATTCTGCACAAGGACTTACCACACACAAACATGGAAAGTGGATGCTCTCTCATTCTGCTGGAAAAGCCTAAGCGTTTATGCCTTCCCACCACTGCCTCTCCTTTCAAAGGTATTCCTAAAAGCCAGACAAGAAAAGCCACAAATGATCCTGATTGCCCCAGACTGGCCACGCCAGCACTGGTACCCAACCTTAAAGAACTTAGCTCAAGGCCCACCAGGGATTCTACCTCAAATTCCTCATCTTCTGGCGCAACAAAACAATCAGATCCTGCACAGCCAGCTCAAAACCTTAAACCTGGCTGCATGGCAGATTCCTTAGTCAAGCAGACAACACCTCTCTCTAAAGCTGTTATGGATGTCATTTTGGAGGCCAGGAGGCCTAGCACCAGGAAATCTTATTCAGGAAAAGTGGAAGAGATTCTTGCCTGGAACCAGGCTCAAAGCCTTGACCCTCTTGTTCCAAATATTCCTCAGATATTACAATACTTAACTGAGATGCTGGACAAAGGCCTATCCTTTTCATCCATTAAGATTCACACCTCTACTATCTCGGCTCATTACAACACAGATCCTCCTATTTTCTCTCATCCATTGCTAAAACAGTACCTCAGAGGGGCTAAAAACATAAGACCACCCCAAAGAGCACCAACACCAACTTGGGACCTCAATTTTGTCTTGGAAAAGCTTACTCTACCTCCTTTTGAGCCAGCCAATTCAGCAGAACTTAAATATGTGTCAAGGAAAAACTGCTCTGCTTCTGGCAATAACCTCAGCACGAAGAGTCTCAGAGTTACAGGCACTAATGGCAGTGGATCCTTTCATCATTTTTCACCAAGACAGGGTTTCTTTAAGAACAAACCCTTTATCCCAAAGGTGGTATCCAGTGTGGCTCTTAACTAAACTATTCACTTGCCAACTTTTTATCCAAATCTCCTGAATAAAGGGGAGAGACTTCTGCATTCATTGGACATACACAGGTAGTTACGTTTCTACTTGGACAAAGCAAAAGCTTTCAGGAAAACTGAGCTATTGTTTGTAGCATATGCTACAGGATCACAGGGAAAGGCTATTTCAACGCAGACCATTTCAAAGTGGATAGGACACTGTATACGTTTCTGCTACACACAGCATGGGAAAGCTGTACCTAGCAACATTAGGCCACATTCCACCAGGGCAACAGCCACTTCAACTGCCTACCTTAGAGGAGTACCTACCAAAGATATCTTGGAAGCTGCAACTTGGAGTTCAGTGCACACCTTTACCAAACATTATCACTTGCCTCTTTATTCTAAAACCAGAGCTGGCTTTGCCACTGCAGGGCCTCATAGCCACCCCAAATCCTCTATAGAACCAGCCACCCAACCTCAGCTTTGGGATTCAACCCAAGTGTAATGACTGCAGCAGTGAAACACGAACATAGTACAGTTTTGTACCTGCCATAAATGTAGATGTTCGAGCATCTTCACTGCTGCAGTCCAGGTTACCCTCCTTCCATCCTCTGTTTCTTAGCTGGGACTTATCTACCCTATACTACCTATGTGGTGTATTTGCTGGTAACTGAAGATTTTGGTTTTACTTTTTATGTATCTTTTATTAGCAATATGTATTGCCTACCTATTTGGGGGCACCTGACATCTGGGGCAAGAAAAACTGAAGAAAATGGCGTCAGCTGCATCTTATATACCCCTGGCACACTGACGTCAGGGAAGAAGCGACAGCAACCGACGCCGAACCAAGACTTTGTAACTCTGGCCGACTGCGGGACTGCCTGACGGCAGGATAACCCAAGTGTAATGACTGCAGCAGTGAATACACTCTAACATCTACATTTATGGTAGGTACAAAACTGTACTTTGCTTCCTATGCTAGGCAAGGATGCCTGGTTGGCAACACTGGATTTAAAGGAAGCCTACCTGCACGTCCCAATCAGGGAATCTTGCAGAAGATACCTACACTTCAAAGCAGGCTTCATGCACTGTCAGTTCTCTGCACTGCCCATTGGCTTATCTGCTGCGCCCAGGGCATTCACAAAGTGCCTAGCTCCAGTCATTGCATTTTGCAGGCAAATAAATATTCAAATATACCCATACCTGGACGTTTGTCTAATTCAGGAGAAAACCAGGATATACTATTGAATCATCCGGCATTTGTACAGAAAATTGCTAACTTCTCTGGGGTACACCATAAACGAAAATAAATCACATCTTGTACCCTGCCAACAAATTGTTTTTCCGGGAGCAAGCTTGAACACAACTTCCCAGATGACTTCCGTCACACCAGAGAAACAAGTTCATTTGACAGCCTACTTCAAACTACTGGCCACCAAGACCCTGTTATCTGCAAGGCAAATACTGCACGCCTTGGGGTTCATGGCCTCCTGCATTCTCCTAATTCCATATGCAAGACTGCATATGAAGAAACTACAGTGGTATCTAAAAAGCCTATGTTGTCAACATTCTCAGGATCTAGAAGCAATGATTCGTATTATACCCTGCCTACAGATAGTGTTCCTTTGGTGGGCAGAGGCCTGCCACCAAAACAAGGGACTTCCATTCCCTCTACCCCCTGCTGCCCAAACACTAACAACAGACGCATCAGCTATGCATGGGGGGCTCACTTGGCAGAGAAGTGCATTCAGGGCAATTGGAACCCAAGTCAAACGCACCTGCATATCAATCAAAAAGAAATATTAGCTGTACAGAATGCTCTGACAGCCTTCAAGGACCACATTCTTCCAGGACAATTAATGGTAAAGATGGACAACACCACTGTTATGTGGTACATAAACAAGCAGGGGGAACTCACTCATACCCTCTCTACAGACTAGCCATGGCTCTATGGAACACAGCCTTGAGCTACCAAGTGCACCTACAGGCTCAGTTCCTGCCAGGAAAGCTAAATACACTGGCAGACAAACTAAGCAGAAATCTCATGGGCCCACACGAGGGAAAACTAGAACCAAAGATATTCAACATGTTGAGAAACAAATAAGGGATCCCATAGATAGACCTGTTTGCCTCTGCCCAGAACTACCAATTGAACAAATTCTGCACAAGGACTCCCCACAAACAAGCTTGGAAAGTGGATGCCCTGTCCTTCACTTGGAAAAACCTATCCGTTTATGCCTTTCCCCCCTCTGCCTCTCCAAGGTACTACGAAAGATCAAACAGGACAAACCAAGGATGATACTGATTGCACCAGACTGGCCATGCCAGCACTGGTACCCCATTTTGTGCAGTGTGTCACTGCTGGCACCATGGCACCTGCCTCACACCCCTGCCCTCCCAGCAGGAGGGCCAGATTCTGCACCCACAGCTTCAAACCCTGAACCTGGCAGCCTGGCTAATGACCTGATCTCTCCGTTGCCATCCCTCAGTAAGCAAGTGTTGGATGTCATTGTAGAGTTAAGGAGGCCTAGTACTAGAAAATCCTGTGTGGAAAAATGGAAAAGATTCTGTTCTTGGAACCAAACTCGGGATGGGCACAGCAGCGCCCAATTTACCAGATTCTTCAATACTTAATTGAGATGCTTCACAAAGGCCTTTCCTTTTCCTCCATCAAAATTCACGCCTTAGCCATTTCAGCTCATTACAAACAGAACCCACCCCTCTTCTCTCATCCACTGCTGAAGCAGTTCCTCAGAGGGGCCAAAAATCTAAGACCACCCAGGAGAGCCCCACCTCCAGCCTTGACCTTAACTTTGTATTGGAAAAACTCACTCTACCTTTTTTTGAGCCAGCTGCAAATGCAAAGTTGAAATTCCTTTCTTGGAAAACAGCCTTACTTTTAGCTATTACTTCAGCAAGAAGGGTGTCGGAATTACAGGCCCTTATGGCAGTGGAGCCTTTCATCATCTTTCATGCGACAGGGTGTTTCTCAGGACCCAATCCCTCCTTCATGCCCAAGGTGGTATCCAGTGTGGCCCTTAATCAGTCCATTAATTTGCCAACCTTCTTTTCTAATCCACAGAACAAAGGGGAAAGAATACTGCACTCCTTAGATGTGCACAGACAACTTTGATTTTACTTGGACAGAACTAAACCTCTCAGGAAATCTGAACAGCTGCTGGTGGCATTTGTTGCAGGGGCAGAGGGAAAGGCCATTTCAAAGCAAACCATTTCTAAATGGATAGGCCATTGCATTCATTTCTGCTATAAGCACCATGGAAAACATATCCCATAGAGGGGGATAAGACAATATTCACCCAGGGCTGCATCTACCTCTACAGCCTTTCTCAGAGGTGTCCCTACCAGGGACATCCTAGAAGCTGCTACCTGGAGTTCTGTACATACCTTCACCAAGCATTGCCATTTGCCAGTTTTCTCTAAATCCAGAACTGGTTTTGCCATTGCAGTCTTGCAGGGCCTTATAACTGGTCTTAATACTATCTTAATTTCCTCCTCCCATCTTTAGCTTTGGGAATCTACCCAAATGTGGTGACTGCAACAGTGAAACACGAAGAACATAGTACAGTTGTGTACACTTACCATAAATGTAGATATTCGAGTGTATTTACTGTTGCAGTCCTAGTTACACTCCCTGCAACCCCCTGACTTCTATTGGCTATACCTCTATTCTTGTTTACTATGCTTAAAGCTTTTTGGTGTATTTGCTTTTTTGTTGGAGGTGTAAACTTGTATATATAATTGCTTTCCATTATGAGGGCACCTGATGTCTGGGGCAAGAAAAACTGATGTAATGGCGTCTGCTGCATGCTTTATACCCCTGACTACCTGATGTCATGGAAGATGAGACAGCAACTGACGTAGGACCCAAGACTTGGATAATCAGGCCGACTGAGGGCTACTGCAAGCAGATAACCCAAATGTGATGACTGCAACAGGAATGCACTCAAACATCTACATTTTTGGTAAGTGTACACAACTGTACTTTCTATCCCCCCATCTAAAATACTTGAAAAATCCATTAACTCACAGCTTCTCAACTATCTCCTCCAGCAAAATGTTCTTACTCCCACGCAACATGGTTTTTGAGCTAACCATAGCAGAGCTACCGCCCTCCTATCATTTACTCATAATATTGTTGAGGTCCATGCCAATAACCAACTCATATCATGTCTCTTCCTTGATCTCTCCAAAGCTTTTGACATGGTGTCTCACCCTATACTGCTCTCTAAACTATTTAATCTTAACCTGTCTGCTGCTGCTTCCCTAGCCTGGTTCTATAGTTTCCTCTCTTGTAGGCAACATTCTGTCAGATGGCTCTCATCTTGCTCCCCATCCACTCCAGTCACATCCGATGTTCCACAAGGTTCCATCTTGGGTCCCCTCCTGTTTAATATTTTTACCAGTGAACTACACACATCCTGCAAACAATCCTCCCTAATCCAATATGCTGATGACTCGACTTTCACCTCCATCTTCAACAATATCTCTGAAATCCATACCCACATCAAGGACATCTTTCTATCCATTGAAAAGTGTCTGTCTGATAATTTACTCATCCTAAATGCAAAAAAAAAAAAAAAAACTGTTGCACTTTCTCCCCCATTCTCTCTCCCATCACAAATTCACCTTTATCCCATCCTCCATTAACACCATCATACCACCTGAACTGCACACAAAACTCCTAGGTGCAATCACTGATGATGAACTTAAATTTAACTTACATATATGCCACTGTATAAAAAAACTCACCAGAAACTAGGCTTGCTTTACCGTAACAGAAAATTTCTAACTTACAATGCTAGACTCTCCCTGGCACAGGCACTTCTCATCCGCTCCCTTGTATATGCTGCCCCTGTCCTAACTAGCATTCAGTCCACAACCTTGTCCAAACTTAAACATACCACAAAATAGCTAGATTTATCACTAACTCTCCTTACAAGTCACACCATTGACTCATACTCAAATCTCTGCAATGGCTTGAACTCCCCCAGCAACTCCTATCACAGTTTCTAATGATACACTCCATACTACACAAACCTTCTTCATGCCCAACTCTCTTCTCTGTGGTTTCTACCTACCCCCTCTCTAGGACCCTCCGAACCTCAAACCAGCAACTTCTTCATATCTATCACCCAAAGAAAAATGTGGGCAAGCTACTTTACAAATGCTCTGTGGCCCATGCATGGAATAAACGTACTATACACTTATGCTCCATCTATTACACTTCAAAAAGGAAGTCAAACTTTATCTACTTAACACCAAGAACTGCCCCTGTCAGGACCCTACCTAAACCCTCCACACTGTTGTATTATATTCCCATCATATTTGTGTTTTTATACTAGGCTTTGCCTACACTTATTAACCTAATAAATATTTAACTAGTAAATTCAATCTCAGAATATTTGAAAGCCCAAATTCTGCTGTCCAGTTTTTATATTTTTGTACAATGCTACTTGTATTTTATTACGTGTTTATTTCTTACACCTGGTTTCTTGACCTACTGTATTTTTAGTGGTTCTGTCTTGGAGTGTGACTTTTTATTATATTGTAAACTGCTTTTGTAACTGGAGCTTTTCTCCTCAGGTCTCCACTGAAAATGGGCTAGTCGCTCAGCTGGACTAACCCGGTTAACAAATGTCAATAAATAAGTTTAATAATAAATAAACAGGTGTCTAAGGAAAATAGTTTGAGCATATGTACAGTATAAGGGTTCAGAATGATGATGATGCTCTTTTTAAGCATTCTAAAAACTGCCCTCAGTTTAGCTTTGGCATCTTGGAACAAGTGCAAATTGATCTGTGAGGGAGTGATATAAAAAATAAGTTAAAGGGGAGCCATATGGCATATTAAATTAAATAGCCCCCCCCCCCCGGTATTAATGATAAATTTTCCCTTCACCTTTTTTATTGAAGAAGTCTTTAGAAGTGACATAATTAGATAGGTTTACTAACCATTTTTAAATATTGTTTTTATTCCATACTGTTAGTATTCAGGTGCTTTTGTAATTGTTTTTTTTAATGTGACATTTTGGATAAGCTGCTTGTGGATTTATGCTTACTCTCTCTAAGTGTTTTAACTTGTCAACCAATGGCTGTATTTACTGTATTATTTAAGGAGAGTGATTTCTGTTTTTAAAGCATTCTGATGAAGTTCTAATTTTAATAGGAGGAAAGCGCTTAATGCTTTTTTGTGACTTAGGTTCATAGGTTCATAGGTTCATACTAGGCTATCTGCCCGAGGGCATTTACAAGCCTAGCCCATAGTTTTGTGGCTTACGCCACCCCTTTAGTATGGGGAACTATACCCATTATTTTGCTGTGCCTCTGTTGAGCAGTGACACTGAGGTAATCCCTGGGGTATATCTGCGATCTCCCATCCATTGGTCAAGATTTCTCTTGAACAAGGCCAGCGAGGTGCTCTGCCTCACATATACCGGGATTTTATTCCACAGCATAGGGAGTCTTTGGTAAATAAGTTTGTGATTTCATTGAGTCGTTCCTGGCCAGTACGATTTTTTGATTTTATTGGAAATTAGGTTTAACAACTGGAGCTGTCTCTACAGAATGTTCAGCCATGGGAGTATTTGGAACATATTCAGGAATGGAAGTAGAAGTTGAAACATACTCTGGGATGGGAATGACGTTTGGTTCACTCTGAGATCTAGAGTCTGTATCACAGGAACAATGCTGTGATGATGATTCTGGTACAGGAAGATGATGTCTGCGATTTCTCCTGTACTTCACACCCTCATTCAACAAGGTAGAGTCTTGGGTTGGCACATATACCTGTAACTTCATCAGTCCAGTCGAAACCTATCACTGTTTGTATCCTCACTGTCTCTCCTTCCCTCAATGGATGAAGAAATCTGCTCAGTTTATCATCACTGGGCTACTGACTGGATAGAACGCTTCTTGAGTAGTTGAGCCTTGATAGTTCTGTTGTTGTTAGCTTTAGGCTTCAATAAACTGGAACTAATGGGTAGCATTATTCTGGCTTGCATGGATAGAAGTCTTTGAGAAGGTGAGCAAAGTATATTGTCAAGGGGTATGTTTCTGAGATTAAGTAAATTCAAAAAGACTTCGGTATTGTCATGCTTTGACCTTTCAAGTAATTGCTTTGTACTTTCCACTGCATGTTCAGCTAACCCATTTGACTGTGGATACTCAGGACTGCTAGTAACGTGTACAAAGTCCATTTCCTTGCAAATTTCTGAAATAACTGACTAGTAAGTTGAGTACCATTGTCAGAAACAGCTGTGTGGACTGCCATGGACTGAGAAATTAAGTTTCAACTTAATAGTAACAGTAGTGGATGTTAAATTAAGTAGTAAGTCAATCTCAAACCAATTCGAATAAGAATTTACCAATACTAAGTAATGTTGATTGTTCCACTCAAAGATATCAGTGGCTACTGTTGACCAAGGTAGTTCAGGAACTTGACTTAGATGAAGTGGTTCTCTTTGCAAATGCAGTTTAGTACTGTTGCATACTGAACAAGAAGAAAGTGCTTTATCAATGTCTTTCACTAGTGAAGGCCGAAATACTAATTCTCTTGCTCTTTTCTTAGTGGATGCTGAACCTGGGTGACCACAGTGCAAAATCTGGATATATTCTTGTTGTAAGGAAGCAGGAACAGCAATTTTAGGACCTTTGAAAATAATGCCATCTTCCATCAACATTTCATCTCTGTAAGGAAAATAGGTTTGCACTTCAGGTGGTACACTAGATTGCTTTGAAGGTCATCCAGCATTAATGTAGTGCTTGAGCTTTTGCAGAATTGGATCAGTCTTTGTGTGATCTCTCAGCTCATCAAGTCTAGTGGTTGAGAAATTACACACTGCCATCACGTCAAAGTCAAAATTCTCCTTATCAAGCTGTTCATCATATTTCTAGGCGATCTGGATATCAGCCAGATAAAGTAGTTTGCCTTTCATATAGACCGTTTTGAAGTTGTACTTTTGCAATTTGAGCATCATTCTTTGTAATCTTGCTGGAGCTGAATGCATAGGCTTCTTTATAATAGTAACTAGAGGTTGGTAATCCGTTTCAGTCTGAATAGTGCAACCATAGATGTAATCATGAAACTTTATATCATAGTATTTTAATGTAGGTGAGGTGGCATTTTTCTGCTTAAGGTCTTCAAATGCCTTCTGGTGCTGTTCTAACCATGACTGTATAACATTTTTGCATGTCAGCTCTGTTAAAGGTGCTGTCAGCTTACTGAAGTCTGGCATAAACTTGCCTAAATACTTAACCATGCCTAGGAAACGCTGTTGAACTTGAATTTTATCTGGTGCTGACATCTCAAGAATAGCTGCTTGCTTGGTCGAGTGTGGTCTCAAAACAGTAATGGTAAATAAATGACTTACATATGTAACTTCTGGTAGACTGAATTTACACTTCAGAGGACTGAGCTTTACGTTTACTTCACATGCTGTGTCTAGAACTCTTTAGGTTTCTGTCATAAATCATCTACTGTTATGGCACAAGGATAACCTGAAAAAATTTACTCCATTATACGCTGGAAGACTTCACTTGCAGAATTTATTCTAAATGGCATTCTTAGGAATCTGTATCTGCCAAACGACGTACCAAATGTTTTTAGTAATGAGCATTCGCAATCAAGCATCACTTGCCAAAATGAACTTTGCATACAAGACGGAAAAAACATTGGCATTCGGTATTAGGGCTGCAACCTATTCGACTGTGCACATTGGATGATGCAGTGTCTTTAATGCTTTGTTCAGATCTCTTGGGTCTCTTCAGATCTCTTGGGTCAGTACATATTCTGATTTCATCTGAGCCTTTTTTTCTGAGCTGCTACCATAGATGATACCCATTCAGTTGGTTCTGTAACTGGAAAAATTACACCTTGCTACACCATTTTATCCAACTGAGCTTTGACTCTGTCTTGCATAGCTACTGGAACTTTTCTTACTGGTCTAACTACTGGAGTGACCTCTGGGTCTAACTTCTTGGAGTGCACAACTGGAAGATGTTCATCGTGTTTCACTGTTGCAGTCAATACACTTGGGTTATCCTGCTGGCAGGCTACCCGCCGTCGGGTTATCCTGCTGGCAGGCTACCCGCAGTCAGGTTATCCTGCTGGCAGGCTACCCGCAGTCAGGTTATCCTGCTGGCAGGCTACCCGCAGTCAGGTTATCCTGCTGGCAGGCTACCCGCAGTCATGTTATCCTGCTGGCAGGCTACCCGCAGTCAGCTCGAGTTCCAAAGTCTTGGTCCAGCGTCGGTTGATGTCGCCTCTTCCCTGACGTCAGTGCGCCAGGGGTATAAAAGATGCAACCGACGCCATTTTCTTCAGTCTTTCTTGCTGCGCAGTGCCCGAAGCAAAAGCAGTTCACAGGTGCTGGTCGGCCGACTCCTGAGATTTTCGAAATAGAGTGTCAGAACCGAAGTCTCCAATAAAGCTAAGTACCCAGTTGGGGAAACTTTTTCTTGCTCCAGAACCAATGTCAGTAAAAGTTAACAATTGTTAACTTTCTTGTGGGAAGCAAATACCTCATAAGGATTTTCACTCTTACTGTATTCCTTGCCTAGGCCCTGACCATGGCGTTACTAGTTGTCGGTTTTGTGCTAGATTCAACAAACGCACTATTAAACGTTGGTTTGATTTTGGCTTACATTACTTTGGCTGAAGGTTTAATTATATAATGCCATCAGAACAACCGACGACCGGAATTCATAAAAAGCGCAAAGACAAGGAAAAGGACAGGCATCCGAGGTTCAAAACCAACAACAAAGCCTCTTCTAGGCCAGTCGCCGGTTCTCAGTGAGGCGCTTTCACAGTCCGACACCCGCTACCTCAGAGCTACAGGCTGTATCCGACTCCCACATGGAGAGAACTAGACCTCTGGATACTCAAGGTATTGGGCCTACGGAAACTATTCCCTCAGATGGGTCCGGAGCCGCTGAGCAGGCATCGGCTTCTGAGGGTGTTTTCAGATCTTCTCAGCTTACTATTAAGTCCTCTGTAACAGCCAAGGTACAGTCAAAGACACCAGTAAAGACAAAGAAACAAGTACAGCATTCTCCTGAACAGTCATCTATGCCAAAGAAACAGATGCTTAAAATGGCCGAAGACTTAATTACTTTAATCAGGGGATCCCATCCCTGTCCTGAAAAAAGGCTTCGGCAAGACACTGATTATGATTCCTCTGACCAGGTTTCTATTTTCTCTTATTCCTCTTCAGATCAGGGTTATTCTCTCCCTCCCTATGAGGGTTCTGATGCTGAAGAGTCTATACCTTCAGTCTCTCCACCTGAGGATTATTCTTTTGGGGAAACCATGCACACCATGAGGGAACATTTCCACTGGGAGAGCAAGGATTATTCAGAATCCAAGAAAAGGCTCAGAGATGTTCTTTTACTGCCTCAGCACAGGCACCTAGCTGTCCCGCCGTGCTTGATATTGTTGATTGTTTTCTCTGAATCCAGTCTGTCTCCTGATTCTTTACCCCCTGCACCAGTCAAGCCAGACAGGTACTACAGGGTCCCTGACTCTCATACATTTCTTTATAAAAACCCTGTCCCCTCTGATAGGGATTCCAGAGCACTGGATAGATGGGGGAAAAAAGTTTACACTTCTGCTACTTTAGCTGTGAGGCCTTTAAACTGCCAGTTTCACATGCTTAAATACCAACAGTACCTTATGTCTTTGTTAAAACAGAAAATGCTTACAAACTCAGAAAATCCTGACAATAAGGAAATGCAGGAATTATTGCATGCAGCTGAACAAGTGGGAAAGCATACTTTGCAATGTGGTTTTTATTCATTAGAGGCTTCTTGCAGAGCTGCAGTTACAGGCTCTGTCATTCGAAGGCATGCTTGGTTGAAAGAACAAAGTTTACCAGAACATGTTAAAGTAAAATTATTGGATGCTCCACTACAGCATGATACTTTGTTTGGTGTTAAGGCAGAAGAGGTGTTAAAGAAAATGGAGGATAAAGCAAAATCTATGCAGACAGTAAAGGATTTCTTACAGGTTCAACCACCTAGGTTTAGTAGAAACTGGCCTTCAAAAAATTGGTCCTTTCATGTCTCAGACAGGCCACAAAGAGGCATATACAGACGCCCAAGAGGCAGATCTCAGCCCCAAGGATCCTACGACCTAAGCAATGGAGTGCTTCTACCCCCAAAGGAGGAGAAGACAAACCACAACCTTACAGGAAACAGTCCCAATGACTTCCCTCTACAAAGGCCAAGTACTTACATTTTGGCAGCACCCCTAGGGGGAAAGCTAGCACTTTTCGCACAAAATTGGCACATAATTACCCAGGACAAATGGGTACTGAATATAATTACTCAAGGTTGCAGGTTTCACTTTCACACCCTTCCAAAATCAAAAGGTATGCCGAACCTGCCACAAAACCAATGGGTAGAGGCACAAAAGGAAATTGCTGCTCACATGGACATGGGAGCTATTCAAAGAGCACCACAGCAAGAACAGGGACAAGGATTTTACTCAAGACTTTTCCTGGTACCCAGAAAGGACAAAGTCTGGAGACCAATACTGGACTTGTCAATCCTAAATACTTTCCTGGATGTTCCAAAATTCAAAATGTTAACACTACAGCAACTTCTACCCATGCTGGGCAAGAAGGCTTGGCTAGTTACTTTGGACCTCAAGGAGGCATACCTGCATGTCCCAATCAGACAATCATGCAGAAGATGCCTCAGATTCATAGCTGGCTCAATGCATTACCAATTCCCTGCACTGCCCTTTGGCTTATCTACTGCGCCCGGTGTCTTCACAAAATGCCTGGCACCAGTAATTGCATTTTGCAGACAAAGAATAATTCAACTATATCCCTACTTGGACGACTGCCTTATCCAAGCAGAGAGCAAGGACATTCTACTAAGACATCTGGCGTTTGTAAAAATATTACTTATTTGCCTAGGGTACACTGTAAACGAAAAGAAATCAAAACTAGTACCCTCTCAAGAGATAATATTCCTGGGTGCAAGCTTAAATACAGCTGCCCACATGGCTTATCTCATGCCAGACAAGCAAAGGCAACTGACTCATTACTTTCAAATGATGGCAACAAAGACCCATCTCCCTGCAAGAAAAATTCTGCAGGCCCTGGGTTTCATGGCATCCAGCATTCTACTAATTCCATATGCAAGACTGCATATGAGGAAACTACAATGGTATCTAAAAAGTGTTTGGACTCAACATTGTCACAGCCTGGAAACAGTAATAACTATAATTCCCTGTCTACAACAGGAGTTTCTATGGTGGTCCCGTGCCTGTCACCTCAACAAGGGACAGCCCTTCACCTTGCCCACATCCAGGCAGACAATAACAACGAATGCATCGGATTATGCCTGGGGGGGGGTGCACATGGAAGGAAAATGTGTTCAGGGCACGTGGCCCAAGGAACAAATGCATCTTCACATCAATCAAAAAGAGATGCTAGCTGTACAGAATGCCCTGACAGCCTTCAAGGATCTACTACATCCAGGACAACTATTGCTAAAGACGGACAACACCACAGTTATGTGGTACATAAACAAGCAAGGGGGCAAACATTCCTACCTCCTCTACAGGCAAGACATGACTTTGTGGAACATGGCACTGACCTATCAAGTACATCTGCAGGCACAATTCCTGCCAGGAAAGAAAAATACACTGGCAGACGAACTAAGCAGAAATCTCATGGATCCACACGAATGGAAACTAAATCCACAGGTCTTCAGCATGATAACAAGGAAATGCGGACGCCCAAACAGATCTTTTTGTCTCCCCTCACAACTGCCAACTACAGAAATTCTGCACAAGGACTTGTCGATCACAAGCATGGAAAGTGGATGCTCTTTCATTCAGCTAGGAAACCCTGACAGTTTATGCCTTCCCTCCACTGCCTCTTCTTCCCAAGGTACTCCTAAAAGTCAGACGAGAAGCCAAAAGTGATCCTGATTGCCCCAGACTGGCCACGTCAGCACTGGTACCCAATCCTAAAGAGCTTGTCTCAAGGCCCAGCCTGGCTTTTACCTCAAATTTCTCACCTCCTGACTCAACAGAGCAACCAGATTCTGCACAGTCAACTCAGAACCTTAAATCTGGCTGCATGGCAGATAATATAGTCACTCAAACCACACCTCTCTCTCAAGCTGTTATGGATGTCATTTTAGAAGCCAGAAGGCCTAGCACTAGGAAATCCTATGCAGAAAAATGGAAGTGATTCTGTGCTTGGAACCAGGCCCAAGGACTCGAACCACTTGTACCAAATATACCTCCCATTTTACAATACCTAACTGAGATGCTGGACAAAGGCTTTTCTTTTTCATCTATTAAGATCCATGCCTCTGCCATTTCAGCTCATTACAATACGGAGCCTCCTATTTTTTCGCATCCACTAAGGCAGTACCTCAGAGGGGCAAGAAACACAAGACCCCCAAGGAGAGCACCAATACCTACTTGGGACCTCAATTTTGTTTTAGAAAAACTCACACTGCCTTCTTTTGAGCCAGTCAGCATAGCTGATAAAAAAATTCTTATCATGGAAAACTGCTCTGCTCCTAGCAATAACTTCAGCAAGAAGAGTCTCAGAGTTACAGGCACTAATGGCAGTGGAACCTTTCATCATTTTTCATCAGGACAGGGTCTCTCTAAGGACAAACCCAATGTTTATGCCAAAGGTGGTTTCCATTGTGGCTCTTAACCAAACTATTATTTTGCCAACTTTCTATTCAAATCCCCAGAATAAAGGGGAGAGACTTCTGCACGCTTTGGACATACACAGGCAGCTACGATTCTACTTGGAGAAAACAAAAGCTTTCAGAAAAACTGAGCAGCTGTTTGTAGCTTATGCTGCAGGATCACAAGGAAAGTTTATCTCAAAGCAGACAATTTCAAAATGGATAGGACACTGCATTTGCTTCTGCTATGCACAACATGGCAAATCAGTGCCTAAGGGCATTAGGCCACATTCAACAAGAGCAGCAGCCACTTCAGCAGCTTTTCTCAGAGGAGTACCAACCAAAGACATTTTAGAAGCTGCAAACTGGAGTTCAGTGCACACCTTCACAAAGCACTACCACTTACCTCTCTACTCTAAATCCAGAGCAGGCTTTGCCACTGCAGTCCTGCAGGGCCTGGTAGCCTCTCCTAATACTATTTAGGCCCAGCCTCCCAACCTCAGCTTTGGGATTCAACCCAAGTGTCATGACTGCAACAGTGAAACACGAACATAGTACAGTTGTGTACCTACCATAAATGTAGATGTTAGAGTGTATTCACTGTTGCAGTCCAGGTTACCCTCCCACCATCCCCCTTTTCATTGCTGGAACTTTTCTGTACTTCTCAACTCTATACAACCTATGTGGTGTATTTGCTTGTAGATGAAGTAATTGTTTTAGTACATGCATGCTTTTTTGGCATACTTTTTTTACAGCCTTCCTATTTGGGGGCACCTGACATCTGGGGCAAGAAAAACTGAAGAAAATGGCGTTGGTTGCATCTTTTATACCCCTGGCGCACTGACGTCAGGGAAGAGGTGACATCAGCCGACGCCGGTCCAAGACATTGGAACTCAGGCCGACTGCGGCTAGCCTGCCAGCAGGATAACCCGACTGCGGATAGCCTGCCACCAGGATAACCCAAGTGTAATAACTGCAACAGTGAATACACTTGAACATCTACATTTATGGTAGGTACACAACTGTACTTTTGCCCAACTTGTCATCAAAAACATCAGTATACTCTGAGAAAATGGCTTCAGAAAAATTGGAAGTAGGATATGCACTTATATGATGAACGTCTTTGGTAAAAGAAAGCGGATTCATTCTCAAACTGTCTTTGAGACCCAATAATGACTGTACTGGTCTTTGGACTGCATAGAATAACAAGCTGTAACAGTTTTTTAGCCAGATAAAATGAAATCATCACTCCATAAGCAACAAGTTTTGCATTACTGGCCACATTGAGTTGCTCATTAATTCTCACTTTAGCAAATGTGTCTGCTGATATAGCATTGCACTTTGAATCAATGTCTACGTTAAGCTCTGTGGATTTACCATTGATCCGGACTGTACAAACCACTTTGTTCTTTGTCAACAAATTCAGTACATCAATTTTTGCACCAATTACTGATGCACCATCTACATAAAAAGTTGACTGCTGCAGCTTTACTTGATCATCTTGCTTTTTTGTGTGACCTTTCTTTACAACTGTGTTGGGTTTACTTGATTTTCAAAACTTTTGAAGATGACATTGCTGACCAAATGCTAAACATTTCTATCTTTTAGGCTCTTGATTGGCACCACAGTTGCAACAGTTAACAATAAAGCTGGACTTGGGTTTTGCTAATTCATATTTGTACTGCACTGAGCATTTTAACTGAATTGGTCTTAGAACTTGCTGAAAAACTATGTGGTTTCCTTTGTGAGCCAGCAGGGGTTGTGGCTGCCATTTGCTTAGACCTACTTCTGTTTGCTACGTGTTGCATGCTATCTACATTTGCTCTGGAGCCTGCTCAAACCATACTCTTGCCACTTAAAGTATATTTGTGTGTTTTTCTGTAACTTCATGCATTTGACAAATCTCTATGGCTTCAGTCAATGTTAAATCACGGTCACAAAGCAAACTCCTTCTCACAGCAGCACTATTAATATCACAGACGAGCCTTTCCTTTATTAACTCATCTTTTAAGTCACCAAACCTACACATTTTAGCTTTGTTTCTCAGGTCAGTTATATAAGCTGCAAAAGTTTCCCCTGGTTTCTGATCTCTTGTGTAATACAAATGCCTCTCTAATGTAATATTTTTCTGGGGGTTACACGTTTCTCTGAATTTACCCTTCAAACACTCTGGGCCTTCCCGTGTTTCAGCCTGTACAACAACATGATGATTTTCACCTCCGTTATATACTGCTGGTTGCATACACAAATGAATGCTCTCTTTCACTGGCGTCTAACCCAGCTAGGTTTAGCAAAATGAATGCCCTGGTGCTTGCATCTTTATCTGAATAAGCTGCTTATATAACAATATCCTCTTCCTCAAATATTATCCAATTCTGATCAAATACAAGTGGTAAGGGCTTTTGAAATCCATCTGCCATATTAACACATACCAGTGAAGGGTTTACAAATAAGCATGAACACGTACACATATGCCAGAAATTTATGCTAGTATTTTTGACTTTTCCCAATAGCACAGCAAGCCTCTGTATAACTGAACTTTGCGAAGCAAGTCTCTCGGGCACTGCAATACTCTTGAAATTACTGTACTGCAATAAATCACCTCTTACCAGCGTAAGAAACATTTCAAATAACTGCACAATGCGAACAAACTGAGCAGGAGAAGCTCAGAGTCAGAAACATTTCGAAGTAATTGCACTTTGCGAATAAACAGTACACAGCACACTAAAATTTCCCAAAAAATGGCGGTACCTTGATAGGCAGTTGTTTACAGTGCAAGAAACACACTGTAATGATGACACTTTGTGAATAGACGCACCCAAGAAACGTTCTGAAAGGGTTATACTTTGATTGTACTTTGCAAATAGCTACACTTTGCACACAAACTTTACAGAATACATGCACAGTAAAAAGCACACACTATAAGCACTTTTACACACTTTGACATACTTCAAATAACTCTCGTTATACCCCGAGTACAGTACAAAGTCGTAGTTAAGCCAAAACACAGCACTTTGCCAAAAAACATGCAGTTGCCTTGCTTTATTTACACTTAATGTGCCCTTTTTGCCCTTATTATATTCATTTTGCTTGTTTAATCTCTTTTCATTCCCATTGTACTTTTCTTGTGCTCATTTAACTCTAAACATGCCGGTTTTGCCTCAGATACACTCGTTTTGCTTTAAACATACTCTGCTTTTCTGATAATCATTTTATCAGATATCTTAATCTTAAACATTTCTCTTAGTTAAATCTTTTGTGCCTCCCGCTTGTTTAATAATGTGGTTTGTGCCCTTGTAATGTTCCGTTTTATCTTTTTTTATAAAATAAGTAGTTTGTGCAAATTCTCATTACCTTTGATTCTTTTCTGGCTTTTTTTCATGCTCGTTTCTGTTAGTTTACTTTCACTGTTGTCTCTGCAGCTGATGGCTCAGAATATCATTCTCTGAAATCCCAGTTCTGACATGTCACTTTTCTACTTTGGACGCAATAGAAGAGTCTTTGTGGGTTCTGTTCAAGCAGCTTTGTTATATACAAACACATCATGATAGAAGTTTACTGACTTTAACTTAAGTGACTTAAATACAGACTGACTACTGCAGTCATACATGCTCACTCTGTGGCTGCACACTTAAAATGGCACTGAGTAACACATGCCCGGTATTTATATGTGCACGGTCAGTCATTGATATGCTTCTTAAAGATGCAGCACATACACTGTGATCTACAGGAATGGAAACTGATCCAAGGTTTGTCAGGTTTGTCTACTCCCCTATACCTGAATGTAGCAGAAATTACCCTGCCAGGTCCTTGGACCCTTTTCTGGAATCCATTTAAACAATTCCAGCAGAAATCAGGAAAGTAGCAATTTTAAAAAGCAATGGCAGGGCAACTCCAAAAAAAAAAGGAGCACCACTTCAGGCTGAAACTAGGTGCATGAAAAATGACTGTGCCTCCCTCCCCATTCCGTCATCACCGTGGCAACTATCTAAATCTTTCAAGTAATCTTTCTTTACATCTTAGGTTCATAGGTAGTTAGTAGACTTTGCAGTCCAGGGGATCATTGAGAAGCCTAGCCGAAATTCACAGTTGCCCCTAGCGCTAAGTGACTTGCTCAAGTTCACACAGTAGGTAAATGAGGGCTGATGGAGTCAAACCTTGTAACCTTGTAGCCTTAACCCTGTGTGGTTTCTGATTGCAGCAGATTCTTGAGTACTAGGAATTATTACACAGGTACAATGAGAATCCTTCCTTCCAAACCTAGGAATTCTGCCATAATCATAATCAAACCCATCTATTTCCTGTCATTACTCATATGTTTTCTCAGGGAGTGATAGAGGCCATACCAGTGGACAAAATGAAAAAGGATTATATTCAAGAATATTTCTTATACCCAAAAAGGAAGCTGGAGACTTGTTTTGAATCTGAACATCTTAAATCTTCATATCAGGGTTCCAATGTTTAAAATGCTAACCCTCCAATCTCCTTTAAGTTTCTTGGTAACTCTGTACCTAAAAGATGCATATTACAATATTCCCGGTCACAGAAACCAGATTCTTTTAAAGATTTTCTGTTTCTTGTTCACATTTTGCACTCTTATTTTTCCTTTGTTTTTTTTTTTCTTCTTAAAGCAGCACGTGTTCATAAAGTGTCTAACACCATTGGTTGCTTTTTGCTAGCTACAAAACATTCACATCTTTCCATACTTGGATGACTGCCATATTTTTGTAGACTGTACTGAAAACTTTCAAGACTGTCTCCTGTTTGTCAGAAAACTGTTTCAGAGTCTTGGTTTTCACCCACTCTGGGGAAATCATCACTCATTCCTTTTCAGAGAGTAATGTTTTTTTATATTTACTAGGCACTTCCCAAATGATGGCATTCCTGCCTCAGGAAAAAGTAACCTTTTACTAAGAACAGTTTCTGCAGTTTTTTCAGCAGCATCTAACTGCCACAAAGGATATCTCAAGACTTTTGGGGTATGTCTTCCACAGTTCTCATGATACTTCTAGCTAGGTTACAAATGAGAAAAATTCAGCAAGTCCTCTGATCTGTTTGAACCAATTACTGGTACCCTCTGTATTTTCAAATCCCTGTACCAAACCTTCTGAACTGCTTCAGAATCCAGGTTTCTTAGACTATAACCACAGATGCTTCAGACTTTGCATGGAGGGCTATATCCAAAGTTTTCAAGTTACAGGGCCTTTGGGACCATAATTTCAAAAATAAGCACTTAAACATCAAAGAGATGACAGCAGTAGTAAATGCACTGAAAACACAGAACCATTTGACACAGGACCTCTTTTTAGTAATCACAAACAACACCACTGTCATATATGGTACACACACCATCAAAAGGGCATCAGATTGTACATCCAATGCATACTAGCCATTCACAACAGACAATTTAAAAACATCTGTTTCAGGGCTCCTCTCAGAAAGGCCTGGAAGACTGATGTCTTTTCATTCCCATAGGTGGGAGTGTTCCTATATGCCTGCTCTTGATAGCCAACGTCCTTTTAAAGGTCCAAAAGGATTCTTCAGAAGGAATCTTGGCAACTTCCTTTTGGACCAGACAGCAGTGATTCTCCCTTTACTTTAAGCTATCTAAGGGCCATTACCACAAACAGGATGGACTTTCTCAAAAAGAAAAGGGAATCTACATCTAATGGCTTGGGTGATAAAGATGTCCTTTCTTCTCACTGTTGCAATATTCCTTACAGAAGGGATAAGCTGCCAAAGATAGCCATCCATCCTTCCATTCAGTATACCAAGGCCTTAGGCCCTTGCAAACGATGTACATCAGACATACTTCCTATGCCTGAAGCATAAGATACATAAGTTGCACACACACACTTAATTCTCTGAAATTCTTTGTCACTAGTCTGTACACTGTTTCTGATTTTGATCTGCAAGTTGTTCTTTGTGTTGTTTCAGCTGTCAAGCTTTAGGCAGGTAAGTAACCCATTGGGGACGCTTCATTATAGTTCTCTTATTTTGGTTACTTGGTTTACATAGTTTCATAGTTTTACATGTCTTCCAGAAAAAGGAAATGTGAGTGTGGGAGCCAGATTCCCCATAAAGATAGCTGCAGAATAGAGCCTTTTCTGTTCAAGCACTGACCAGGATCACTCTGTGTGATATTTGCTAAGCTTTTGTACCCAAAACCCTGCACAGTCATCTGTCCTCTTTATCTGTGTGTTTGGAAAAACACTGTCTGAGATTGTTAACTCTGGGAATTATGGCTTTTGATTCTACCCACCTGGACATTCAAGCACTTACCTAAAAGATGAGTTTAGAGACTTCTGCTGTCCATCCTCTCCTGGATTTCTCCATAGGATCTGATGTAGAACCAGAGGGTAATCCGGACACAGGGCTTGCTGTTCACATGTCCGCTGAGGCTGAACCAACGTCTGCCGCAGACAAGAAAGGGGAGCCGTGGCTTATATTTGAAGGACCTAGGGGATTCCCCAAAATTTGGTAAGGGAGGAAGACCCTGAATCCCTTATTTGAGGTTAGGCAGGGTACAGAACCTCATAGGCTTGTTAGGGCTGGGGTTCCTTTTAAGAAAAAAAAATCAGGCATGTGGTCCCTCTTGCAAGGGGTCCTATAAAGTCATAGAATTTCATTTGGGGTCTTTTTATGGCCCACATGACCTTAACCTCCCCCTCAGGGCTTGTCTGTGCCTTCACCTGTTGCCTTGTCTTTCACTCCTTCCAAGAGACTCCAAGTTTCTGTTTGCTTCTGATGAGGGGAAAGAGCTAGATTCTGGGGAGGAATTTCTTTCTTACTCTTCTAAATTCATTCCCATCTTGGCTTAGGATTAGATGAAGATGGCACTTTCTCCCCTGATTCTCCTATTGAGGAGCTGTTCTTTGGTGGCAGCATTATTAAAATGATGGAGCATTTCCAGTGGGAAAGTTCCCAAATGTCTTCAGTCACGAAAAGATATGATCTACTACAGATGGGCTCTCCTAGGCCTTCTGCAGTGCCCTTGTTTTGGAAGCATTCATGGATACTCTTACTTCAGTTTCCCTGGCTCCATAGTCTTTGACCCTACTCCTAACAAAAACTAACAGGTTTTACAAAGTCCCTGATGTTCAGAAAATTTTGTGCAAGAATCCTTCACCTTCTGCTGATAAACTTTATAAGCTGTTTCCGTCCTCCATGCTTTTGCCGTCTGATAAAGATAGGGCTATGGACAAGTATTGTTAGAAAGTGTATACGTCTGCCGCCTTAGCCTTTAGGACCATTTAATTACCAGACCCATATAACTAGGTATGCCCTGGCTCTACTGTCCAAGTTTGGAGAGGATTTCGCTGACATGCCTAAGTCTGAAGCCATGATCTCTACCATTTTGTTATTGGGTTCTGCTTCACAGGTTGCCTGCTTTTCCATCAAATGCAGTTAAGATGCAGCTGATGCCTCTTCTAGGGCGGCTGTTTCAGGTTCAGTTAACGGGGTATTCCTGTCTCAGGCTGCAATCTCTCCCTGAAGATATTCAGGCTAGGTTGATGGATTCTTCATTGGACATCGATAATCTGTTTGGATGAGCTGCTGTGCGCAGCTCTTTAAAACCTTAGAAGAGAAAGGGAAGGTTATGCAGGAGCTTATCAAAAATTTCTCTCCCCTGTACTAAGTTTAAAAGGAACTACCCTTCTAAAACTTCCTTTGTCTTGAGGTATCCCAAGCAACCATTGAAGGGTAAGAGACCTTCCAAAAGAGTATTTCCTGAATTGAATTGCTTGCCATTTTACCTTTACATTTTGAATTCCCCTCAGCAGACAATACTCAGAATTCTCAAGATTAACTGCTTACACCTGCTGACAGCTTGTCTCCATGGAAATGCTCTCAACAATGAGTCTCTGTAAATTTCCCTCAGAAGAGAATGCACAGTTACGCTCAGCTGTAGGCATCTCGACTTCACTGAACATTTGCCAGTGGAAAACAAACAAGCTAATATATTTCCATTTGTAAGACACTTTGCATTTTCATGGCAATTCATGGTTTTCATCATTTTGTCTTATTTTTAAATGATTTCCCATTTTAGCTTCCCTTTTGGATACTTTTGCTGCAACTTTTTAGGCTCCTGTCAACATCCGGGCCATAAGAAGCCAGATAGATATTTTAAAGTTCTCAAGGATCACAGATATTTGTAGAAAAGTCCTTCATGTAATCCTGCTGCTGTTTCCATATCCACAGATAAACTATCCAAACTGTTATCCTCTTCCAAGCTTTGACCTTCTGATAAGGTCAGTTGGCCTTTAGGGCCATTAATTGTCAAACCCACACAACAAGGTATGTCCTGCATCTTCTCTCCCAACTTGGGGGAGATTTTGACTAATATTCTTGATTTGGACAGTAAGATTTCTGCCCTTTCCTTTTTTGAGTTCTGCCTTTCAGATGGCTTGCCATGCCATTAAATGTAGTTATGGTTGCTGCTGATGCCTCTTCTAGTGCAAGTTGCATGTGGATCTGTCATGCAGAAATATTATTTGTTGCACCTTTTGGTCTTACCTGAAGACATTAAGGCCAAAGTTTTAGATTTACCCTTAGACAGCCAGAATCTGTTTTTTCTTCTGCTGCAGAACTGTTGACAACTCTTCAGAATAAGGGTAAGATTATGCAGGACTTGAAGCAAATCTTAGTTACCCCCCCCCCCCGTCCCTAAGTTTGACGAATTATTCATCTAAAACTTCTTTTGTCTGCTGGCAGCCTAGACATCCTACTAGGAGCCAGAGGTTTTCTATCCACAATTCCCAGACAAGCCTCAGAGTTGTAGGGGCTAAAAACCTTCTGTTCCTGACAAATCTGTGTCTTTCTGACATCAAACCTCCTCTGCACCCTGGCCAGATATATCTGTCCCTCCATCTGACTCTCTTCCTGTTTGGCAACATATAACTGCAGATGACTGGGTACTCTCCATTATCCATAATAGTTATGTTATGGTTTGGATGTCCCTTCTTCTCTTCTCTGGCCTTACTCAACCTTCTCCTTGTCAGCTCCCTTATTTCCTTTTGGTTCTGCAGGATCTGCTGGAAGAGTGAGCCCAACCAACTTGTCACCTTTTCTCAGCATTGAATAGGTTTTATTCCAGAATGTTTCTGCTTCCCAGGAAGGAAGGATCGTGGAAGCCCTTTCTAGACCCATTTTCTCTCAACACCATTCTCAGGATTCCTTCTTTCAGGATGTTGTTTCTTCAGACCCCCCCCCCCCATTTCCTTAAGCCTTTCTGGTATCTCAGGATTTCAACAATGCTCACTTCCGTATTCCTAGTCACCCTCTCTTCAGGAAGTTTTTGTGTGTGTCTGTTTATTCCTCTCATTATCAGTTCTTTTCTTTGCCTTTTGGTCTTTCAGTAGCTCCAGAGATCTTTATAAAATGTCCGTCCCATGTGGCAGCCTTCTGCAGATTTCAAAAAATCAACTCCTCTTTGAATGATCATTTAATTCAAGCCCCCTCTCAGCAGCTCCTGCTTCAGAATGTATGCTTCACTATACTACTAATGCGCAATATGGGGTTCAGTCTCAATCTCTAAAAGTCTGTCTTGACTCCCTCTCAGGACCAAGTATTTCTGGGCTGCAGGATTCAGACTATTCCAAAGTTAGCTTGTCTCTTGCATCCCAAAGTCCTCTCTTTACTGCTTATTTCCAGTCTCTTCTTACTCTTCCAGTCCTTCCTGCAGGAGAATTTTTCTGTGCTCTGTGATACATGGCATCCAGCATTCTTTACTGTTCACTTTACCAAAGTCCACACAAGGAAATTTCAGTGGGTATCTCAAGACTGTTTAGCTTCAGATCTCACACCCACTAAAGTATCTGGTTCTTCCCTTGCCGTGTCACAAGCTTGAACTTCACTGCTGGATTCATCAGATTTCCCCTCAATCCAGGTCTGCCTTTTCAGGTTCCTCTCACTACTCAGGAGTTGTTCACTGATGCATCCCATCACAGTTGGGGAGCCTCCTCAAATAATCTATAAGTCCGGGATCTCTCTCTCTCTCTTTTTTTTTTTTTTTTAATACAGTGAGTTTTCAGTGAAGACTTAGGCAAACATGCATCCATACAAAAGCTATGTCAACATATTTACAGTTAGACATTATACATCACATTCATGCTTTTATACACTTATCAATCCAACACCACATAAATTGCTCAGTTCCTGCCCTCCACCAAACCTCACCCCTTTTCCAAAACACCATTCCACCTGCATCGTTCCCACATCCTCCATTTCTTTTCCGTGCAGTTTTCTCCCACATCCAGCTTCTTCACCTCTGCCACAACACAACACTTCAAGTGCAGTTGGTTTAGACTTTGACCTGCACTGCCCAGAACCATCTCCTCGGCTGCCACCAGAATCAAACCCAGAAAGGCACAAACATGTCTAGGCAACTCAGGTCCTGCATCCCAACCCCCCCAAACAAATCACCTTCCCAGTTATACCCATTTACCCACTCAACAGCTCTGACGGAGTACTGTGCACTGATTTTCTAAAGTCTGAGTACCCATCTCATTCCCAAAACATATACTCCGGTTGCTTTTCTCTTCCCCATAATATTTCCCAACTCCTGTGGTACAAAAATACATATGCCATCACTTCTAAGCAAAAAAAAAAAAACACTTACTCTGCCTCAAACCCGGAGCCACAAACATCCTCCCATAGCCTCCCTGCAAAATACCTATCCAAGCTATCATCCCAGTACCTTCCAACCTCCACTGATTCCTATAGTTACTGTGCACTGTTTCATATGCCTTACCAACCATTCTGCCTTCAACAGCAGCCTACAATTCTAGACCCAACCAAAAACTCCAGCAGAACAGCCCCCCCCCCTTACTATTCTCCCATCACTTTCTCCCTGCCCACACTCGGACATCAGTCCCTGACAGGAAAAGCAGTTTCCAGCCTGGAATCTAAACATCCTCTTGGCTTCTTCCCATTCTACTATCCCTCCTTCTCTAGTTATCTTCTCCCAATACCTTGTCTCCCCTGCCAGTTTTCTCCAGCACATTCCAGCCTCCTCTTGCCCATTCCCTGCACTCCCAATTGCAGTTATTCCCATCAGAATTTGTTCTTACATTTGTTCAGCTCCCAGAGTACTTTCTGCCACTTCATGAATGCAATATTCTGTAGTGCTGCTGCTGTCTTCCCCAAGGATATGCATCCAAAATCCTACGCTCTCCTTATTTCTTGAATTTCCTACTGCTTCATCATCATCATCCCGCTCTACCCTGAGCTGTAGCTTTCTGCTTGTGTCATGCACATGAGCCTTAATCATGCAGCTCTAAAATGTCTTCTCAAATCAGGCAATCCCAAACCACCCCACTCCACTGGAAGGATCAGCCCATCCCACTTGACCTTGCCCTTCCTCTCCTAGAAAAAAATCCCTCAATTTTCCATTAACTACCATCCTCCACTTCTCCTCCAACCAACAAAAACATGGCTGACCTGTATATAAAAAATGAAAGGGGCCAAAACCCTCTACTGCGCACATCCCACCATCCACTTCCATAAACAACAGCTTTCATTCTCTTAGCTCTTGTATCATCCGTTGTCTAGTCTCTTCCCGTATTTCCATAGATGCCATAACAGAACCCTCTTCAACCTCTATTACAAAATACTTTTTTATTATTCCCTCATAAATATGGGCATCACTGAACCAGCTCACTTGCAAGCGCATAGTTCAGAGCCATAGCCCATGTTTTGTCTGCACTAATTTCACCCCCCCCCCCCCAAAAAAAAACTTGAAATTGTCCCAGAATGTTCGACAACCCTGAGACATCCCCTTCTGGTTTAATCAGGCAAAAAACAGTATTGTCTGCAAACAAAGCCAACCTTTCTTGAACTTCTGAGCCCCCCATTCCCTTCACCAGTGGTTCCAGATGTAATGCAGACAACAAAGGGGAGAGAAGACACCCCTGTCTAGCTCCTCCATTCAGACTCAACTTATCAGAGAAGAACCCTGCCTCACTTCTCACCTCCAGTCCCTTGTATAACCTCGTAATTAACTAAAATATTGCATCAGGGATTGCAAATGCTTCCATTGCCCCACTCAGAAATTCCCAGCCTACTCTGTTGAGTGCTTCTTCATCAAGATCCACCACCATCAGCATTTTTTTGCATTCTTCTTCCCCTGGGATCATTGCTGCTCCATCAGTCATGCCAAATGTCTGCCTACCTACCTCTCCAAAATCACACTGAGCCATATCTATTAATTCTGACAACACCCCCACCACTCTCTCAGCTGTTATAGACATAAACAGTTTATAATCATGGCCCCAAATTGACAGAGGCACACAGTAAAGCTGGTTTTGATGGGCCTCCACCATCCCTAGATACTACAGCCAGCACAGCTTTCCCGCAGGATGTTGGTGCTTCCTCTCCTTTTAAAATATTGTGAAATAAAACCTTCCAGATCCCCCATCACTCTCCTCCCTCCCAGCCTCCAAAACTTCCACAGTAACACCATCTATCCCTGGAGACCACCTGCAGATTGACCATTCATCAACGTTTTTAGATCTCCTGCTCCTGTCTTAACTGATGATTGTTGACCCTCATCTACCTCTCATCTTGGCATACTTAACTCTTCCATAAATATTTTCAGTTGTGAATATATGGATGTCCTTCATGGATGCATCTGCAGTCATAACAACTGGGTTGTCCTGTCGTCAGGCAGCCCTACAGTCGGCCGGATTCCAAAGTCCGGGTCCGGCTTCGGCTGATGTCGCACTTCACCCGACGTCATCTCTGTTGGACTTCGGGTATAAAGGCATCAGCCGACGCCATTTTCTTCAGTCTTTCTTGCCGCGTGGCGCCTGAAGCAGAAGCTGTTCGCAAGTGCCGGTCGGTCGGATCCAGAGATTACTTCTACCGAATACTACTTCGAAGACTTCTAAAGCTAAGTACCCCGTTGGGGACTCTCTCTTGCCTCAGCCGATGTCAGAAAAGTTAATAATTGTTTAACCTGTGGGAAACAAATACCTCATAAAGATTTCCACTCTTACTGCCTGCCTTGCTTAGGCCCAGCCCACGACGTAGCAGCCTGTTCGTCCTGTGCTTCTTTCAACCGACGAACGCTTAGGCGTCGGTCGGAGTTTGCAGAACAGTTTTTCGGTTCTGATTTTGCGTACATTATGCCGTCGGATCCTCCGACCACGCATTCTGCCAAAAAACGCAAAGAAAAAGACCGACACTCGCGGTCCGCGGTTTCGGCCCGAAACCATGCTTAAGCAAACATGAGTGTCTCGGTTTCGCCGAAACGAAAACTGATCTAAATACAGCTGAATCTACCTCTACAACTGAGGTCCCTGCTAACACTCTTGAATCGGCCTCAGAAATTTTACCCACTACGGTGCTTACCACTGACTTATCAGACACCATTCCCTTGGATGTCTCTACCCCAGCACGTGGTGCTGCTAGGCCTCCAGCAGCCATGTCCATTAAGGCCTTCGCCAGGGCTAAAGCAGCCAAGACTACTAAAACAGTGCCTGTTAAACCCCTCAACCAGGCCCTCTTCCAGTTCTCAAATGCTTACTTTGGCAGAAGATTTAGTTTCATTAATTAGAGGATCTCAATCTCACCCAGACAGGGCCTCTCAGCCCGCAGAGAAGAGACCTAGGGCAGAGCCCCATGAGCCAGTGTCCTCTGATGATTCTGCTGATGAATCAGACATAACTGACCAGCCAGAGGCTCCTTTCTCCAATTTTGAAGATTCTGATGCTGAAGAATCCATTCCAGCTGCTTCCCACCAGAAGAATTCTCCTTTGGAAACCTTGCATGCCATGTGAGAACAGTTCCAATGGCAGCAACAGGATTTTCAGACTCCAGAAAAGACTTGGGACCTTTTGCACCTTCCACAGCACAGGCCCTTAGCTATTCCTCCTGTTCTCTCTGTGGTAGATGATGCTTTCAATGATGTCTGCTCCGCTCCAGATTCTTTACCCCAGCCCCTGCCAAACCAGACAGATTTTACAGGGTGCCAGATACTCATCACCACCTTTACAAGGCCCCTCTTGCAGACCCGAAACTATTTCCCAGGGTCCCAAGGCAGTAGCATGACCATAGCTAAAACCCTGTTCCTTCTGAAAGGGAAGCAAGGTCATTAGACAGATGGGGTAAAGGTTTACACTTCAGCCACTCTCTCAGCTAGAGCTTTAAACTGTCAGTTTCACATGATACAATACCAAGAGTTTATGCTTGATCAGTTAACTAAAAAGCTAACCACTGATGAATCTCTTGATAAGAAATATGTATTAGAAATGGTAAATAACATACAGCAAGTTAGTAACCACTCTTTAAAATGTGGCTATGATGCACTGGAGGCTTCATTTAGATCAGCCATGACTGGCACTGTAATTAGAAGGCATGCATGGCTAAAGGAGCAAGCTTTACGGATCATGTTAAATCTAAATTGCTAGATGCTCCTATGGATAAAACAAGTTTGTTTGGTACACCTGCCCAGCAGGTTATGAAGAAAATGGAAGAAAAGGCAAAATCAGTCCAGACAGTTAAAGATTTCTTGCAGGTTCAACCCCAAGGTTTAGCAGGAACTGGCCTGCCAAAATTGGTCCTTTCCTGACTCCACAAGACCTCAAAGGGGCAGGAATAGGCGTTCCAGAGGCAGAAACCAATCCAGAGGAGGTGCCTACAGAGGACGACAGTGGCAAGGTAACAACAGAGGCACAGACTCAACACCTGCCACTACATCAACACAGCCACAGTGACTTAATCCTAAACCCGCCTACCAGGGAACAAATAGCAGCTCCTCTAGGCGGAAAGCTAACCTTATTTTCAAAAACTGGCACCACATAACAAAGGACAAGTGGATTTTACGAACCATAGATCAAGGTTACGGTTCCACTTCCACACTTTACCAGACAAAGAGGAATGCCAAATCTACCTCCAAATCAAAAGACAGAGGCTCTACAACAGATAATGGAGTTAGCAAACATGAGAGCTGTGGAGAAAGTGCCAACAGCAGAGCAAGGAAAGGGGTTCTACTCCAGACTATTCCTAGTTCCAAGAAAGGCAAAAAGTTGGAGACCAATTCTAGACCTGTCCACCCTGAATACTTACATCATTGTCCCAAAATTCAAAATGCTGACCCTACAGCAACTTCTTCCCATGCTGGGCAAGGAGTGTTGGCTGGTAACTCTAGATCTCAAGGAGGCATACCTGCACGTCCCCATTCGACCAATCTGCAGAAGATACCTCAGATTTCTTGCAGGATCAGAGCACTATCAATTCTCAGCATTGCCCTTTGGCTTATCTACTGCGCCCAGAGTATTCACAAAATGCCTGGCATCAGTAATCGCCCATTGCAGACTACAGGGAATTGAAATTTATCCATACCTGGACGACTGCCTGATACAAGGAGACAACAAAAGCAAGCTGACAACAGATTTACAAAGGGTCATTTACTTGCTTCAAGCACTGGGATACACAGTCAATTTACAAAAGTCAAGACTGATACCATCCCAGACAAGGACTTTCCTGGGAGCGGAATTGGACACAGTAAGACAAATGGCATTCCTAACTACAGAAAAACAAAAGAACTCCCTCTTTACTTCTTGGCACTAACAAAACTGAACAAGTTAACAGCAAGAAAGGTACTGCAGGCCTTGGGTTTCATGGCATCATGCATAATCTTGGTTCCATTTGCCAGACTACATATGAGAAAACTACAGTGGTACCTAAAGAATTTATGGTCCCAACACAGACACAGCCTAGAAACGGAAATCCCACTAATACCATGCTTAAAACAGGAGTTCCTATGGTGGGCTCAGGCATGCCAGTCAAACCCAGGCCTGCCCTTTCACAAGGGTCAAGCAAGCCAGACCATCACAACAGATGCTTCAGACCTAGGATGGGGGCATATGCTGGACAAATGCATACAAGGATTGTGGACACAGGACCAACTTCACCTGCACATCAACCTAAAAGAAATGCTGGCAGTAAAACTGGCAATCCAAAAGTTCAGACCATTTCTCAAGGAGGACCACTTGATGATAAGGACAGACAACACCACAGTCATGTGGTACATCAACAAACAGGGAGGCACTCATTCTTACCCCTATGCAGAATGACTTTGGAGCTGTGGACCCTGGCACTCAGCTACAACATCCAGTTACAGGCAATATTTGTGCCAGGAAAAGAAAACTCTCTAGCAGATATGTTAAGCAGGACCACATCGGATGCCCACGAATGGCAGCTGCACCCGGATATCTTCAAGACCATCTCAAGAAATGGGAATGCCTCAGATAGATCTATTCGCATCACCTTTCAATCACCAGCTCAAAAATTCTGCACAAGGACATTCCACCCACTAGCATGGAAAGTGGACTCGCTCTCCTTCAGCTGGAAAGGCCTAACAGCATATGCATTCCCACCTCTTCCCTTGATACACAAAGTACTACTAAAAATCAAGGAGGAACGTCCAAGGATAATCCTGATAGCTCCAAACTGGCCAAGACAGCATTGGTACCCACTGCTGAGGAGCATGTCTCGAACAATATGTGGCCAATACCCTGATGCCTTTGATGCTAACTCAGAACAACTTCAGCACCATGCATCCAAACCTAAAACGCTGCAACTGACTGCATGGAACATCACATAGCAGCTGCTAATACAGAACTTTCACAAAGAGTTAAAGACATTATTCTTGAAGCACGCAGGCCTTCAACTAGAAGGAATTATGCTGGGAAATGGAAAAGGTTTGTCATTTGGAGTTCTGAAAGAGGAAAAGATGTATCAAACATAGATATGCCTAACATTCTGGAGTATCTGGCGAACTACTTCATTCAGGCCTGTCCTACTCCTCCATCAAGATTCATGCATCAGCTATTTCAGCAGAATACAGCTTTGATCCACCTGTTTTTCACACCCTTTGCTCAGGCAGTTCCTCAGAGGAATCAAGAATGTAAAACCTCCAAGGAAACCACCATTGCCAGCTTGGGACTTGAACTTTGTGCTAGAAAAATTGACACTATCACCTTTTGAACCAGCAGCAACAGCAGACCTACAACACCTGTCATGGAAAACTGCTTTCCTACTGGCAATTACTTCAGCAAGGAGGGTTTCAGAACTACAGGCCTTAATGGCAGTGCAACCCTTTCTAATCTTCCACCAAGATAGAGTGTCCATGAGGACTAATCCTACATTTATGCCTAAGGTGGTATCCAGAGTGTCTTTAAACCAAGCAATCCACCTACCTACCTTCTTTCCCAACCCACAAAACAGAGGCGAAAGAATACTGCATACCTTGGATGTACATAGACAGCTACGCTACTACTTGGACAGAACAAAAAATAGCAGAAAGACTGACCAACTTTTCGTAGCCTATGCAACAGGAAGGGAAGGAAAAGCTATTTCCAAGCAGACCATCTCCAAATGGATAGGAAATTGCATACGATTCTGTTACTCCTTCCATGGAAAACCAATTCCACAGAACATAAGACCTCATTCTACAAGGGCAACAGCCACTACCACAGCCTTCTTACGAGGAGTGGCTACCAAAGACATTATTGAGGCGGCTACTTGGACCTCCGTGCATACATTTGCCAAGCATTATAATTTACCTCTATATTCCAGATCCCGAGCAGGGTTTGCCACTGCTGTTCTGCAAGGGATCCTAAACACACCATAATCTACTTTTATCCTCCTCCCTAGTTGGCTATGGTATTCTACCCAGTTGTTATGACTGCAGATGCATCCATGAAGGACATAGTACAGTTTTGTACCTACCATAAATGTAGATGTCCGAATTGGATAGCATCTGCAGTCATGATTACCCTCCCTCCTTCCCCTCTGTGGTACTCCTAGGGTGTTTACCCTTCTAATAGCTAGCTAGTGGGGGGATTTCTTTCATGGTGTATTTGTTTGTATTTATGTACATACATGCTTATTTTTGTGTTTACCTCTATCTTTTGGAAACATTGGCATCTATCCAAAATGTTTAGCCTTCTATAGGGCTTCTGGCATCTGGGGCAAGAAACACTGAAGAAAATGGCGTCGGCTGATGCCTTTATACCCGAAGTCCAACAGAGATGACGTCGGGTGAAGTGCGACATCAGCCGAAGCCGGACCCGGACTTTGGAATCCGGCCGACTGTAGGGCTGCCTGACGACAGGACAACCCAGTTGTTATGACTGCAGATGCTATCCAATTCGGACATCTACATTTATGGTAGGTACAAAACTGTACTTTTAGCCACCTTTGCCCTCAAGTCACTGAACTGTTTGGCACACATGACTAGATTCCAGAGGGACTTGGCAAAGGAGCTCTCCAAGTCCCTATCCGGATCCATATCTACGGAGGACAAAAAAATTTTGGATTCACAACTGGCTACCGTGCAGTCCCTTTTTAATGTCTCCAAGTAACTTGTATTCAGCACAGCTGAGGGTGTTTTGAGAGCTGCTGGTAATAGGTATTAAAATTATGAGGTATGCCTGGATGCATCGGTGATATTGCAAAGCCTTTTAAGACATCTTTCAATGCCCCCTTTTGATGGGTCGACTCTTTTCGGCTCTGAGGTAAAGGGCACACTTTCCAGAAGTGACCAGGATGGGGCTACTCTTTCTGCCATGGGCATCTGGTTTTCTACCCCTCAGAGGACCTTTTCTGGATACTAGAAAGGGGTTAAAAAGCCATGGTTCCAAAAGTCCCAAGGGTTTTCTCAGGATACTAATGAAGAGAGAGCTCTTCAAGGCAGGAGGGGATATTCTAATGGCATTTTTCGCCCTCATCGCAGAGGAGGTCTGCAGAACCAAGTTTTCCAGGGACCTTTCTCCAAGCACCATTGCTAGCTCTCCTGAATGATTGCCCAAATGGTGAACCCTGGAGACAGTTGGGGCAGTGGTGGCTCTTGTTTCTGCACCCAGAAGGCTGGACATCCGCTCCGGAAATGTCTTGCTGTGGACACTTGTAACCAGAGGTTAACACATCCCTTTTATTTCCCCTCCTCCATTAGTAAAGAAACTTCCCAGTGTGTCACCCCCCTCAAAGAAAAGCAGCATCACTAGAAATAGAAAAACTGCTAAGAAAGAGTGTCATACAGGAAGTCCCTTCAGACCAGCAAGGATTCAGAACTTATTTGAGGGTCTTTTGGTGTCAAAAAAAGAATGGAGACCTTAGGCCAATCTTGGACTTAAGCCAGATGAGCCAGTATGTCAAACATTCCAACTTCCTGATGACCATGATAGTCTATCCTTCAACTTCTGAGGAAGAATGATTGGATATGCTCAATAGATCTTCAGGATGTGTACTACCACATCAAGATGGACATGAGATCCAGATTTCTTCACTTCTGGCTAAGAGGCAGTCATTTTCAGCTCAGAGGCCTGCCCTTTGACCTCACCACAACTCTGAGTTTTCACCAAATGCATGGCAGTAGTTGCAGCTCATCTCATACTGCAGAGGTTTCTGTGTTCCCTTGTCTAGACAACTGGCTCCTCACTGCTCCTGCCAGGCCTCTTCTAGTCCAGGCTGGAAACTTATGTGCTTCAACTTTGCTCCATTCTAGGCATTACTATAAATCACTCCAAGTCCAAGTTCAAACCAGTTCAAGCACTAACGTTCATAGAAACTCACCTGCATGCAGCAGTACAGATAGCAAGACTGATACAGACCAGACTGTCCATGACGAATCAGACCTTACAGCTCCTTTCTCACCACTCATCGCTGGCCAGGTTAGTCTTATAACTGCTGAGATCGATGGCAGCTTCCATTACTGTCGCTCGTACCTCTCTAACATAAATGACAAGCTGGTGGGATATTTCATTTAGATGCTTTAATACATAGAAACACATCAGGATGGATAGCAGCATCATAAAATGTAAACAAACTGATTAACAAACAGACCTTACATACATACATACATACATACATGCTTACATCTCAACAGCTTACTACAAAATGGCAGTCAGGCTCGCACGTGCTCAGTATTATTTATACACTTGTGCAAGCCATTGGATAGCTTCTTAAAGGTACATACACAGACATTGATCTACATCCTCCGTCTTAAAAAGATTGCCCGTAGTAAAAACAACATTGGAGTTGGACGTGCATTATTATAGACATTAGAAAAAAGCACTATTCATGTCCAAGTTGCTGTGTATCTATTATACAGGCTGGAGATGCGACCGAATCTGGTAACATAACAGTCTGGACTGGATTTAGCGACAGGGACAGTCTTCAGTTAACATCTTGCATCAGGAACATGTGGATTCGTCACAGGAGTGGGAATATTCTCTGGAACTGGAGCACTGGACAAGTCACTCTGAGATGGTGTCTTTCGCACAGGTTATGTTCTGTGGTATAGGCTCAGACACCGGCAACATACATTTCCAGTTCTCCCTAAACTCTACTCCTTCTGATTCATAATGTACAGTCTAGGCTCTGGGGAAATATTCTTCATGACTCCAATCCAGTCATAACTTTTGGATGTTTGCATCCTTACCACTTCTTTTCGCAATGCATTGAGCGGTTTGCTGTTTTTTTTGTAGTAGGACTTCTGGGTTAAATGCTTCTAAAAACAGATTGGTTTTCACTGACCTGTTTTTAATACATGGAACCAACAATAGACTACTGATTGGTAATGTGGTTCTGGTTCGTCTCGAAAGAAGTGCAGGTGAACCAAGATGTTTATCATGAGGAATGTTTCTGAGATTTAAGAGATTCAGGAAAACATCACTGTTATTTCGTTTTGACTTCTCTAGTAGCTGTTTTGCACTCTGAACTGCACGTTCTGCCAACCATTTGACTGCAGATACTCTGAGCTACTTTTGACATCAGTAAAGTCCAATTGTCAGAAATAACTTTGTGCAGATTACCATGTACTCCAAAGTGATGCTTCATCTTAGTAATGACAGTACTGGATGCTAGATTAGGAAGTAGGTCAATCTCAATCCAATTAGAGTAAGAGTCTACGAACACCAAGTAATGATGACCATTCCACTCAAAAATGTCAATGGCTAATGTCGACCAAGGTAGTTCTGGAATCTGGTTTAGCTGAAGTGGTTCCTTCTTTTGATGTGGCTTAGTACTGTTACACATGGAACAAGGTAAAAATGCTCTCTCAATGCCTTGACACAGAAGCCCAAAATATTAACTCTCGCTGGTGACCATGATGCAAGATAGTAAATGTACTCTTGTTGCAAGGACTTTGGAATAATTACTTTTGGACCTTTCATAATGATACCTTTGTCAGACAAAATCTCATCTCTGTATGGAATATAAGGGAATGCCCTAGCTAGGCATACACTTGAATATGGCACCAGACATAAGTTTAGGTTTATAGCTGTTGAAATGACAACTAGAGGGGCTAGATTAGGAAATTATAAGAACTACATGGAGAAATGTGATTTCAGATGGATAATTAGATTGCAGGCAGGTAGAGGATATGGCCTGAATGAATTAGTGTCTCTGAAACCTTACTTAGCTGAGAGGCCATTGAAACATTAAGAATGCTATAACTAGTATATATCCAACTATTTCTCTTTTAGTATTTTAGCTTCTTTGTGATGTATTGCCAATATTATCTACTGATAGATGTATCCCTAGTTGTTTTAAAGGATAGGACATTTAATGCTTGCTGTTCTTTGAATTTTAGCCTGATATGCGAGTGTTAGGTGTTTGTCTTAGGAATTTTGGAATACACTGTTGTATGGAGTATATGATTGCCATCTTTTGGTATACTCTAGTTCTACAACAGTGAGAAGGTTGATGTTAGTTTTATATGCGAGAAAGTAAAAAAAAATTATGACTGGTGTTTACTGTCGTCACTTCTCTGTATTGGCTATATAGTTGCTGATAATAGTGAAAGTGAGAATTAATGTTTTTATTTTATTTTATTTTTTGTGTGTAATTTCAGACCTTCTATTTTGTATGTAAGGATTTCTTAAGCTAGTTGATATATGCAGTCTTTGACTTCACATTACGTTTGTTGATTATTGCCAGCAGGTAATATCTTGTATCTTGACCTCACCAAGGCTTTCGACACCATTCCCCATTCTGGAATTATAGCTAAACTCACTAGACTAGGTAGAAATCCCTACGTTACAAGATGAGTTGCCAACTGGCTCACTGACAGAACCCACACTGTAAAGGTTGCACACTCCAAATCTGACCTCAAACCAGTGACAAGTGGAGTACCATAGGGTTCAGTCCTGGGACCTCTCCTGTTTGGTATCTACTTCTCTGAAGTACAGGCTAACACAGAAGTCCTCTGGCTAACGAAGTTCGCAGATGACTTCAAACTAGGAACCATATTCGAGCCCCAAATGATGTGGAAGTCCTACAGAAGGGCCTCACTGAGACAGATGCCTGGTGTCAGAGCCATGGCCTCAAGCTCAATGCCAAAAAGTGCATTGTCATCCCCTTTGGTAAAAATTCTGAACCCATAAACTACTACATAGACAGCAGTCTACTTAACACCGAATGTGTGATGAGACACCTTGGGACCCAGGTAGACAGTAGTCTGTCCTTTGATAGTCACATCGCCACAGTAGTCAGGAAGTCCTTCTACATGGCACGCCGCATCATAAAAGGGTTCTTATCCAGGGAAAAAGTGGTCATTGTTCCCCACTACTCGACACTTTAGACCCATTATAGAGTACAACACCCCTTTTGGAATGTACCTCACAATACATCTGCAGCAGCTGGAAAGGCCACAGAAGTACCTCACAAAGAGGATTACTGGCCTCAAACAGATGCCCTACACTGACCGTCTCAAAAAACTCCAGCTTTACTCCATAGCATATCGCCTACTCGTTGTCTCAAAATGCCCTGTATATCTGCCTAACATATAAAGCTATGTCAAACTCAGAGCTGTTGGACATGCTACACCTAAAGAAATCCCAATCCCTCTGAGCTACATTGTCTAGGGACCTAAACCTTGTCACTACAATAAACAGGGCATGCTGGAGGGATAGATTCATGTCCCAGAGACTTCCCATACTCCGGAACAGGATGCCCATTTATATCAAGCAAAGTTCTTCATTAGCACTCTTCAAGAAAAATCTTGATGAGTGGATGGGAAATAGGAAATACACCCTGGGGATCACCTCTGTGTCTCTGCTCGACACTGGCACAGGAAAATAACTTTCTTAGGTGGCGTAAGCCTGGGAACCTTGTTGGCTTAGCTTACGTAGGCCCTTGGGCCAATAGCCTAGTACCTACCTATGAACCTATAATCAGTTTTTGTGTTTTTGGTGGACTAATACTTCCATCTACATCAGGGGGGCCACCCCCCCCCCCCTGGGCATGACCTAGCCCCATTGTAGGGATGTTTCCAGATTTTGAGGATTCTACACTGTCATTTTTTCCAGTCCTGGCACCAGTGTGCCTACCAGGATTGGACACTTTTTTATCCTGGGACTTGTGCACCCAGCTGTCCTTTTTTGTTTTTGACTTCTGTCTATGATGTATTCTATATAAGTACAGTCTATATGTCAGTGTCGCCTTGGTGAGATTTTGGGAAAGGATCCACTTCGCGAAGGTACTCACCAAGACTTGATGAATTCAACTTCAGCACTACTACTCTCCTTTGCTTGCTGACTTTTCATCTCTCCATTAGGACCCCTCTGTGTAAGTTGTCTGGTGATGATCCAGAACTTTCTGATAACCTCAATAATTTCCAGAGATAGTTGTCTCAAAATGCCCTATATATCTGAATAAGATCTCCTCTTAGATATCTATAAGAGACACTGTACATATTCAGATATTTAGTATTTCGCAATAACATAAATTTTTATATCCATGAATGCTCTTGGTATATTTCCGCTGTGCTGTTTCCAGTTTTTACTCGTGCTTGTTTTCTTATACAGTTTCCATATTGTTATTCCATACTCAAGTTTGAGTGTAATGTAATAAGCTTACAATGACTTCATTATTTCTGATTTCATAGACTTTATAAATCATTTTATATAACTTCTAGTTCTTTTACTCTCATTAACCAGTTGGTTGATATGCTTAGAAAAAAATCAAGTCTGGATCTACCCATATGCCCGGGTCCTTAAACAAATCTACAGTTTCAAGCACTGTGTGCTGCATTAAATATTCCCTTTCAGTTTGTCTCCCAAATCTCATATGCTTAGTTTTTGATGCATTTATCCGCATATTATTCTCCTGTGCCCAAGTGGTCAATTTAGTCAAGTTCTGTTGCATAAATTCTCTATCTGTAGCACATGTAATCAGTTTACCCAATTTCAGATCATCTGCACACAGACTGTAGAATACCTCAGCGAAAAAAAAATAAGAAAGATGCAGCCTAAACAAGTAAGGGCCTAGGACAGGGCTCTGTTGGGCACCCTGACTGCACCATGAATTTCACCTGTCCAGTTGCTGCATGATACTTGCCATGTCCTATTTGTAAACCATGGAGCTGTTCATCTTATCAAGAGTAAGTCATTACCTGGTTGTTGTGCTTTATTGATCAGTGTTTTGTGTATGAACCTGTCAAATGCTGAAGTTAAATCTATAAAATTTATATCACAGCACAATTTTTCATTTGTAGCTGTTATTATATTGTTATAGAACATCATGTTACAAGTGGTAATAGATCTGTTTTCAACATATGCATGCTGATATATGGCTTTGAGTCCCAATCTTTCCAGTTATGACAATTTTCATATCCAGTATTACCTTCTCCATTATTTTTCCACAACTGAGCCATGTTGTCAATGTCCATCTTTCTCCTCTTTTTTTTCTTACAGTAATGTTCTTCAATCATTCCATGTTCAGTTTTGATTTCTTCCTTTTCAACTGCCCCTTGCCTGTTTTTTCGACCTTCTCTTTTGGAAATATGCTGCCTTTTTTCTGTAGAATGAATGTTTTATGATAGAAGAAAATGTTATTCCATATAATCTGTGTTACATAAAGCAGTGTCCTTTTCAGTATGTGTTCTCTCTACTTTACAGCCATTTATCAGTTTCTTTTTCCTTCATTATTTGATGTGATCTTCCTGCTTTCTTTTTTTATTTCCTTCTAAACACTCTGAATCTTCAGATTGCTGAATACTTGTATCCAGAATTGCAAAGTTGTCAGGAGCATTGGCTTGTTTCATAGGGGTTGAGTGATCTTTACAGACAATAGATGCATCCTTTCCTAAATGTGTTCTGTTTGCTCTTTGTCTTAACATTATTCATATCACCAGTCTAGTCAGTATATGTAATAGCTCTCCAAGCTGTACCAATTGCACAAGTAGAATCATCATCAGTAAGTGTAGATTTGCTACTGCTAACTGTAAGCAAATCATCCAACTTTTGATGTGTGGAACACAGATCATCAGTGTTATCAGGTGTTAACTTTAAATATACAAAGCATGTATTACACTGTACAAGATGTTTGTGTTTTAGCAAGTCATTAATGGCATACTCATTTAAAGAAACCATATTCAGCTTCAAATAAGTCTGAGAAAAGCAAAGCTCTCTATGAATGCTCTAATTACTTTCTATAGAGGAGCCGAGAGCATTATCACCAGCATCTGCACTGTATGGTTCAGTAACAGCACAATGGCCGAAAGGAAGAAGCTGCAAAGAACAATAACAGCAGAAAAGATTGTGGGCACTAGTCTTCCTACCTTGCAGGAGCTCTTTGAACTGAGATGTAAAAAGAGGTCCTGCACAATACTGAGCGACACTTCTCATCCAGCGCATTGTTGGTTCACTAAACGAGTATCCGCTGCAGGACCTCCAGATTCATGAACAGTTTTTATCCAACTACAATAAGACTCATGAATGCAGACATAAATCAGGGTGCATCAAAACTGTAATAGACTAAGCTGTCATTCTTTTTCTTTTTTTTTCCATACAGTAATTCTATTTATTTATTGCATACTAAAATTAATATATTCTCATTTAAGTGTGATTCCAGTCACTCCCTTATGTGCACTATCACCCAATCTCACCTCTGTGTGTAGCGTACTTTTCTTTTCATGTATTAATTATCTAGTAGTTAGTATTGTCCATTGTAATAGTGTACAAGCATGTTTGACAGCTGCTTATTTAGTTTTGTACTATAGTTACTTATTTTTTAATATCTATTATGTCTGCCTTTTTATGTTTGTTTTCTCCTGTAAAAGAGCTGACACTCGAAATTTCGTTTAGGGTAGCACTTGTGTTTCCTAAATGACAATAAAGTTTCTTTGAATCTTTGAAAATAAATAAAATATTATAAAAGGAAATAATCAAAATCAGTTACTGCAAAACTTAACTTCTGTGAGAAAAATCACAGTGTGTGCAACTAAATAGTACAGTAAGTACAGTAAAGTTATTGCTCTGACCAAACAAGTTCTGAAAGTTAGACAAAAGCTGGAATTTCTTTACTGTCATTAGTAGTCACACCTGTTTTTAATAGTGAAGATCAATAAATCACAAACCAAGACCAGATTGTTTAGATCAGCTCTGGATTCTCTGGTTAGTGGCAATTATTTAAGAGTTATTTGGGAAGACAGAAATGTCTTTAGAAGTTATAGCTAGTAAGTAGAATAAAATGAAAATGGAATTTGAAGACATGGTAGAAATAAGAGAAGAGACATGGTTAAGAAGTAACTGGAATGAATTGCATAGATGGGCTGACGAAGGTTAAAGAATTGCAGAATGAGTAATCTCACAGAACAAGAAGAGGTGCAAATCGGAGTACTAAAGAGAAAATAAGGGAGTATCTGGATGATATGCATGAGTTTAGGAAGATTGCAGTTAAGCAACTGTTTTTGATGACTCCAGAGCACAAACACTGTTAATAACTTAGCAGTAAGTAGAAAGGGTTGTTGCCAAACTGACAGCTTATAACAAGAAAAATAACCAGAGGTCCTGTAGAGTTTTTAAAAATATTTTGGAAATTTTATGAAAATTAATATAAAGCAGAGAAATGTGGAAATCAGGAAATGGCACACTTGAAAATATTTGTGGAAGACTTAATTATGCCAAGGTTCGAGGTAGACAAGGCTCAAAAACTAACAGTTAAGAAAGGGGGGATGAGATAAGAATAGTGATGAATAATCAATCTTTAGGAAAGTTTGCAGGAACAGATGGTACTCCTGTGAAAGATAGGAGGGAAGAAAGTGCTAAACATCTGGTAGATTTTGTTTAACAGTATTTTAAGAGAAGGGGCATCACCAACATCTTGGAAGAAAGCTGTGGAGGTTGTATTACCTGAGTGTACAGTAAAGATGCATCAGACCCAGCTTCATACAGACCCATTTCAATTTTAAACCATGATTATAAAGTTTTTTTGTCTATACCAGCTAAATGACTAGCAAAGATGTAGCCCAAATTGGTAGATATGGAACACTGTGGTTTTGTTGGAGGGTAGACAGATATTTGACAACTTTAATAGAACAATGATGGTCCAGAGCAAAGCAAAAACTGTAAAAAGGTACTGCTGCTGTTGGTCTAGACGCAGAGAAAAAATTTGACAGAGTGCGATGGGATTTTGAGTAAAGCAGTAGAAGCATTTGCATTCCTTGAAACAACAATAAGGTTAATTGATGGGCTATATGGAGGATCAGAGGAAAGAGTTACAGTGGGGAGGATTCCTGTGTGATGCGTTAAAGGACTAACCAGGCAGAAGTGTCCGCTCTCCCATTTATTTACTTTGTACTGTAGAGCCATTGGCAAACAAAATAAGTGACTCCTAAAAAAAGTTGGCTTTATTTGCAGTTGATATTTTGCACATGATAAATTCAGAAAAGGACATCTCAGTGTTGTGGAACATTTTGAGACCGTTTTGAGTCTTTTTGGGGTATAAAATTAATGAAGATAAAATTAAAGGCTATAGCTGTAAATTATGTCCCCCCACATAAATTGATTCAGCATATTTATGAGGACATTTTTAGGATTATGGATTCAAAAGGATTGTGTTATTGCAGCTGAGGATATGTAGGAAGAGAGTAAAGAAAAGATAATGCAAAAACTGAGAAACTGGAAGCTGCTGCTTATTGATCATAAGATAGAAGCTGTAAAAATGTTTTTAATCCCTTTAATTTTATATATGGGTCGGGCATATTTTTTATCAATAAGAGGATGATTTGTGGACATTAGTGTTGAAGGAAGTTAGACTGCCTTCCCTACCAGGGATTGATATCAGAGTATAGGCAAAGAGAAAGGGATAAGGGGGAATCTAAAGTGAAAGAACTGCTCGGGGGGGGGGGGGGTAGTTGAATCTAGAGCAGAAGCTGATGTTAAAGTGATAATTAGTAGGGCATATAATATATTGCATGATAACTATAGTAACTCATCACAAGAGCTTAGAAAAGACTGGGAAGAAAGACTGGAAAAGCAGTTTACAGGGGAACAGTGGGAGGACATATGTATGTAACAAAGTCCTGAAGGTTTAGGATCTTTACTTGGAAGTGTTTACAGAGGTATCTAAGAAAATTTCCTCAGGTAGAAAGCACACATTGGAGGCGAGATGGAGAAAAGTGGTAGGTAATTGGGAACGTGTTTTAGGAGTGTAATGAGTTGACAGATTTTAAAAATTCCCTACAGAGTACTCTGAAATATTGGGTGAGCAAATGACTGTAACTAAAGATGTGTTTTTTTTATTTATTTTTTTTGAGTTTGGACGCAAGATTTGAATTGCCTAGAACATAGTAAGACCTTATTAAATTTAGTTCTGTTGGCTACCAAAAAAGAATGATTAGAAAATGGAAGTCAGTCTAAACCAACTGTATTTGAAGTATTGAGTAAGAGATAAAAGAACTGGAAGAAATATGTTTATAAAAGGTAAAGAGTATCTTGCATAGAAATAAATTGAAATTTTGAGAACAATACTTGCAGAATAATTTTCAGGAGGAGGAGGCATGAGGTTGGAGTAAAGGCAGAAATTAAGCAGTTTATTTAATGTTGGGCTGATGATAACAGCGAAAGAAAAGATGTGATGTATGTAAATGGAAAAAAATTAGTTTTTCTTTTCTACTGATGGGTGTTTGCCTATGTCTTAAGTGGTTATTTAATAAAGGCTTTTAGGGAAAAAAAAGAAAGCTGAGATGTTTTCTTGGTAAAACTAAAGACATTAACATTCTAATCAATTATTTGTACCTTATAATGGTAAGAAAAACAAAGAGCAGCCAATTTCTAGACAAATGTTTTCTACATGCCTTTCCCTCTCCATTCTTTTTTTCCTTTATAACCATGGCAACACTCCTGAGACTGTCTAGGGTCCTTCTTTAAGAGCTGTTGTAACATCAAGGGCTTTCTGAAAACACCTAGAGTCTAAGGGCAGTATTTGCAGCTGTGGGCTTGGGCATAGTGGGAAGTTGCATTGTGCCTGAGCTGAGACGCAATTCAAAGTCTGCAGCTGTACTTAGGTGCAGCTTTCAGAATCAGCATAAGAAAGTAGTATGCAAATGAAAGTAAATGAGATGTAAATGAGGACTATGTGAAAAATTGATGCCTATGTTATGCAAGTTAGAGGTCTTCCCCCTTTGTTCAATTCTCTGTCACTTTATTTGCTTCTGTGCTGTATGCAGAAGGAATATAAAAGGCAAAGTTGTACCTTTTCTGTCTACTTTGCAGTACATGCATATGCTTGTATTTTCTGCCCATTCTGTGGTGCTTGTCTTAGCTTTACCATAACCAGGTGTGCCCATCTGTGTATTCCCAGCCAAGAAGAAAGTTATAGACAAAGGCTGACCCATCTGAACTTTGCTGATCAGGAAATTTTGGATAGATGGACAAATGGGGACTGAAGGGTATGAGTGGCCTTCCTATACCCAGGTATGTATAGCCCTCACTGTTCTCGCCACAAAGAGTTTCCAGAGACAAACTGCAGACACATTTGGGGTATCACAAGCGTCTGCCTTGAGAATACTTCAGGAGTTCCTCAACATATTCTTGATACATGTGGATCAGTATATGTACTTCCTGGTGTTGCCTCTGGTCTGAACCAGAACTATGAATGTTTCTATGGGATGGCATGCTGACTTGAGTTGCTAAGTGAGCTAGATTGCACCCATATTACCTTTAGGGCCCCATCTGAACCACTGTGGAAGTGTTACCAGTGCAGGAAAGGCTACCATACCATAACCTGCCTGATAGTATGATTTGTTGGGGGTGCATCAACATGTTGGCCCTGCATATTGTCAGTGCCCTTGATTCTCATATGTGGCACACAGATTTACCCTTTTTGCCTCTTCCTGCACAGTAGGATCCCTCATGGTCACCTAGTTGTAAGTGCAAAGCATTTTAATGTTCATATTCTTAACAATTTCATTATTTGTAGAGAGGCAGTGTAAGTAGTGTTGAGTAATCATGTCCCCTTTTTTGTTTTATAGGTAATGAATGGTGCCCACTCAAACCTTGGCTAAAGATACCGGACCATAGGAAGCTGCTGTGGGGTGTTTAAGCATTGCCTTGTCCCAGACACAGTCATTGAATAAATGTTTGGCTTGCTCATATCCCATTTCCATTGCCTGGATAAGTTTGGGGGTGCATAATCTTGCTACTGAATGCAGGATGTTTACTGCTGCCGCATTCTACAGAGCGTGTTCTTTTGTTGGCCTGATGCACAACTGCCAGAGCCAGTAAATCCACAGGAGAGAGCATGTCTGCTGGAGAGGAACCAGTGTTTAATGGGGAGTCATCTGAGCCTTCCAATACCTTGCAGTCATCGGTTACCAGACAGACTTCCACTGCCCCTCTTAAAAGAAGGGAAAAGAGAAGACATACCCCCCCCCCACACACACACACACACACACACAAACTATGCCTGATTGGCAGACTTTTAGCCAGAGTCTCTTCAGTGCCTTCATGGCACTGAGGTCTACACCGGCCATTAATGCCTCCACCTGTCCTCCTCTCCTGAGCCTTAGGCCTCTGCCTACAGATCCAGCACACAGGGAAGAGAAGGTCATTTCAGATTCCTCTGAGGAATCTCTTTCCCACAACCCCCAGCTCTCTCCACCCTTGGGGACAGATCCCCCGAGGAAGAGTCATTGGATCTTGACTCTCTAGTTGAAGATCTTACCTTCAGTGAGACAATTAGATGAAGGAACGCTTTAAATGGGATTCCTCAGAAATGTCTGAGGTACAAACGAGGTACTATGACCTCTTTCAAATGCTCATCTGCTGTTCCTCCCATCCTGCCTGCATTTCTAGATGCTTTTTCTTCTGCCTTTCTGAACCCTGACTCTCAGCCTCCTGCCTCACATAGACCTGACAGGCTTTACAAAGTACCTGACACTGCTAAGCATTTGAGCAAGTGCCCACCGGCTGACCCAGCCACTATAGTTATAGCCAGTGACAAAGCCACTAAACTCTTGCCCACTACAACCATTCTCAGCAAGACAATGAAAATATTAGACAAAAAGATTTATACTTCTGCTGCCTTAGCCTTCAGAACCACAAACTATCAGACCCACATGGCCAAGTACTCCTTGTCTCTCTTACAGTCTGCCACTAAACATTTGGCAGACATTCCTGACTCCCCTGCCATAGCATCACTGTCCTCTCTCCTGGCGCTCTCATCCCAGGTTACTAGACATTCTATCAAGTGTAGCTTTGATGCTGCTGAATCCTCTGCCAGATCAGCAGCATCAGCATCTGCCTTACGCAGGTTCTACTGGCTTAGCCTACAATCCCTGCCAGATGACTTCAGAACAAAGCTCACTGATGTTCCCCTGGACAATGCTGCACTTTTCGGCTGTAAGGTTGCAGACCTCTTTAAATCTCCAACAGAAAGGAAAAGAGATGCAGTACCTTAAACATTTACTGGTCTCATCCATCCCTATGGTTCACAGAAACTACCCTTCCAAAACAGTTTATTTGGAAGTACTCGTGACCCGCTCCACCTTCAGTGCCTCGTAAGTCCACCAGAAAACATTCTCCGCCTAGAGCAACGCCTACCTCCAATCAGGGGACTCCCTTTCAAGACAGAGCAGGTAACATCTGACTACCCTTCCCCCCCCCTCCTTCTGTACCTCTGGCCATCCACCTCTCTCAATGTCTCCCTCTTTGGTCTCATCTCACCTCAGACAAGTGGGTCCTTTCTATCCTCCAAAATGGCTACTTCATGTCCTGGCTCTCCCCTCCCACATGGTGGGGTATTCCTCGACCTCCTATGCACCTGTTGCACCTCTTACAACCAGTACTGCAGACACTGTTAGACCATGACATTATAGAGGCAGTCCCCTCCTCTGCAAAAGGAAGAGGCTTCTATTCAAGGCTCTTTCTGGTCCCCATGAAGGACGGACCATGGAAACCCATCCTAGACCTCTCCTATCTCGATCTCTTCCTAAAAGTACCTAACTTCAAAATCCTATCTCTACCAACCCTTTTCCCTCTGATTATCCCACAGGGATTCCTGGCTACATTAGACATAAGGGATGCTTATCTCCACATCCTAATCAGGCCTTCCCACAGGAAATATTTAAGATGTTCATCGTGTTACACTGTTGAAGTTATCACACTTGGGTTATCCTGCTGTCAGGCGGTCCCACAGTCGGCTAGAGTTCCAAAGTCTTGGTCCGGCGTCAGTTGCTGTCGCTTCTTCCCTGACGTCAGTGTGCCAGGGTTATATAAGAGGCATCCGACGACATTTTCTTCAGTCTTTCTTGCCGCGCGTTGCCCGAAGCAGAAGCAGTTGGCAAGTGCCGGTCGGCCGACTCCTGAGATTTTCAAATCGAATTTCAGACCGAAGTCTTCAATAAAGCTAATTACCACATTGGGGAACCTTTTCTTGCCTCAGTCCGATGTCAGGAAAAATATAACAATTGCATTTCTTGTGGGAAGCAAATGCCTCATAAGGACTTTCATTCTTACTGTATTCCTTGCCTAGGCCCAGACCACGACGTCACAGGTTGTTGGTTTTGAGCTAGGTTTAATAAACGAACTATTAAACGTCGGTTTGATTTCGCCCGACATTATTTTGGTAGGAAATTTAATTATACCATGCCGTCGGAGCAACCGACCAGAATTCATAAAAAACGCAAGGATAAGGACGGGCAGACGAGACCCAAACCAGACTCCGAGGCCTCTGCTGGACCGGTTTTCAGTGAGGCGCCTACGCAGCCCCTGACGCCCGCTGATTTAGAACCACAGACTGCTTCCAATGCCCAAGCAGTGATTACTCGGCCTCCACAATCCTCATCTTTAGTCCCTTCTGACTCCAGGGCTGAAGGTGATTCCGGTGCAGTTGAAACGCCTTAAGTTGCAGAAGGTGTCTTCAGACCGACTACACTCACCATTAAATCGTATGCAAAGCTGAAAACTCCTTTAAAAACAAAAAAGACTGTACAGCAGTCTCCAGTAGAAGGCCCCATGCCTAAGAAACAGATGCTTAAGATGGACGAAGATTTAATTACCCTAATCAGGGGTTCCCATCCCCCCCCTGATAAAAGGCCAAGACAGGAGGAGGATTGCGCTTCCTCTGACCAGGTCTCAATTTCCTCAGATTCTTCAGAGGAACAGGAATACTCTTTTCCCCCTTATGAAGATTCTGATGCTGAAGAGTCTATTCCCTCAGCATCTCCCCAGAAGACTACTCTTTTGGGGAAAGTTTACATACCATGAGGGAACATTTCCACTGGGAAGGCCAGGATTACTCTGATTCTAAGAAAAGGCTCCGAGAGTTCCTTTTACTACCCCAGCACAGACCACTGGCTATACCACCCGTGTTAGACATTGTGGATGATGTTTATTTAGAATCTAGCCTTAACCCAGACTCTCTATTGCCTGCACCAGCCAAATCGGACAGACACTACAGAGTCCCTGACTCACACAAATTCCTTTATAAAAGCCCTGTTGCTGACCCAGAAACCATTTCCCAGGGTCCCAAAGGGCTTAAGGCCTCTATTGCTAAAAATCCTGTACCCTCTGAAAGGTATTCCAGAGCACTAGACAGATGGGGAAAGAAAGTATATACCTCAGCTACTCTAGCCATGAGGGCCTTAAATTGCCAGATGTAATGGGATCCTATCTCGCCTACATTCATAACTGATGGGTTCGGAGCCGATCCGTCGGCTCCGACTCGGCCACTATACATTAGAACGAAGTCTCTCATTGGCTGGGCTACCCCTTATCCCATAATGCACCATGCCTGCTTCCCCAGATCTCATTTGCCGCTTTTCAAGCAGGACGTGGTCTCGACTTGGCTGGAGCTAAGTGTTTCTTTCTTGACCTTTTGGTCTTTTTTGACTAGAGTTTCTGTCAGAATTTAAACAAACAGCTGTTTTAACAGCTTTGTGTGCGTTTGTGGTCAGTTTGGTGAAAAAGTTAAATTTATTTATTTTCGCGCTACTAGTGACCGGGCAAGGCCTGTTTAAGTTAGAGGGCCTTTGCCCTTTTTGTATGCTTATTTTTCTTGTGGTGTGACTGCAATAGTTTTCGGGCTTAAGCCCGTTTAAGTTAGAGGGCTTTAGCCCACATAGTTCCTTCCTCTGTGTATTTCACCTGTTGTGTCGGGCTAAGCCTGTTTAAGTTAGAGGGCTTTAGCCCATACCTTACTTACTGCCTTTTTTCTTGCTGTCAGTTACCTGTTTTTCTTCTAAAAAAAAATGTCTAAGGAGCAAAAGTCAGGTTTCAAGAAGTGTACAGAATGTAATTATAAAATGTCTATTACGGACAGCCATGCTGTCTGCGTGTACTGTTTAGGGCCTAAACATTTACAGGATACCTGCAGTGTGTGTCACGCTTTTTCCTCCAGAGTTCTCCAGGAGAGAAAAAACAAATTGATACTTAGGGGTCTGATTAAGCCTTCATTTGAAGAAGCTTTGGCTTCATCTCCAGTTTCTAAAAAGAAGAGCTGGTCGGCTCCGACCTGTCCGTCGGGCCCGACATCCAAGAAGCATAGAGCGTCGGTTCCGACCAGTCCGTCGGACCCGACAGCTAAGAAACAAGGGTCGACTTCTTCTTCCTCTGCTCCAATGGCTTCAGAGCCGATGGCTGAAGGGTCTGCCTCGATGCTTCTTCCCTCGGCTCCATTGGTGTCGGAGCCGCAGGTTAATGCATCAAGAGGCCAATCACCTACTTCGGCTCCCTTGGTCTCGGAGCAGTTGGAGGTGTGCAGCTCAGACTCTTTCCCCTCGGCTCCGGAGCCTCCTTCGGTGCCGACACTGTTGCAAACGGTCCCGGTCTCGGGTACGATAGTGCTGGAACCCTTTCGGAGCCGATCCCCTGCTTTATCGGAGCCAAAGCAGAAGTCTTCTCGGACCCATTCTGTTTCCTCCAAATCCTCTAGGCTGTCGGATTTGGATTTGGATAGGGTTATCCAGAGGCTGTTCCAGTCCCCAGCTTTTACAAAAATGATCTCTGCTCCAGCTCACGCGGCTTCGGAGCCGACTCCACATCCCATGCATTTGATTCCTCCTCTGACCCCCTTGGAGCCGTTGGAGTCGGTGCAGGTAGAACGGAGCGGAATCGTCCAGTCGGAGCAGGGACCCTCTCAGAGTTTCTCTGCTCCGACCTTCATTCCTACCCTGTCCTCTGTGTCAGGGTTTGGTACCGGGTCTTCCTCGGCAGGGGCCGAGAGCAACACTGTGGAGCTCGCCTCCTCTATGCCCAGTCTTCCCCTCGGAGCATCGGCCACAGGTATTCCCGGTACCGCCGTGGTCTCTCAGCAAGTGCCCTCTGCAGAGTCTGGAGGTCCTGCTTTTGAGGCCATGAGGAGTGCGCTGGCCATGACCATGCCGGTTCAGCAGGTTTCTACCTCACCGTCCCAAGTTTTGGGTACTGGTGCCTCTGGAGACATTCTTTCCCGTGACAGTGGGGCCCCAGGGCCTGAGGATACCCCCTTGGGGGGGGGTCCCTTCTTCCAGGGGGTCCTTCTGAATCTGCTTCGGATGAACCCCCAAGGAAGAAACTGTGTAAGAGGAAGCACGTTGATTCCCAAGATGAATTCGTCACTTCAGATACTGACCTCGATGATGCGGAGGGGTCCCCTAAATCGTCCTCGGATGACGTCTCCTTCTCGGATATCCTTGAGATCTTGAGACAGAGAGGCGATTGGCAATCCAAAGCCCCTACCACTGAGGAGTCATTTTTCCTCAAGGCCTTTGGGGCCCAGCCCTCCTCCTCCTGGGTGTCTCCACCCTTCGACGAGTTATTGGATCTGATCTCTCAGAGGGTGTGGGAGCATCCTGATACGGCGGAACCGGTGCCTGCCAGGCCCAATAAGTTTCTTTCAGCCCCTACCCAGAAGGAATTCCTCACTAAGGGTATTGCAGTTGATGCTATGGTGGTGGCATCTAACATTCAGCAGGATGTGGCAGAGGTTTCAACGTCCATTCATCCTCCTAATAAGGATTCTAGGAGCATGGATAGGTACGGGAAGCGTACCCTTTCTTCAGCGACCTTTACTCTGCGGTCGCTGAACTATCTCTGTCATTTTACAAGGCTCCAAAGGGACCTCCTCAAGGAGTTAGGAGAGTCCCTTGCGGGTAACCTTCCTGAGGCGTTGGCACAGACCGTAGGCGCCCAGATGACTACCCTATCTTCTATTGTCAACTCGTCCATGAGGCTCATTTCCTATGCAGCCGAGGGGGGCGAGCAGAGCAGCGGGCACATGAGTGGCTCTTAGGAGAAAAGCCTAGTTACGCTTGTGTCCATTCGCGGAGGCCTTTAAGTCTTCCTTCGCCGATGCCCCCTTTGATGGGTCTTCGTTGTTTGGACCCAAGGTGAAGGACGCACTTACTCGGTGCGAGCAGGAGGGCAAGACCTTGACTGCCGTTGGGGCCCGTTTTTCCACTCCCTCTAGACCTTATCCCAAGGCCCAGAGAGGAGGGAAAATGTGGTTCAGGAAATCCCAAAAGTTCTTCTCTGCTCCACCGAGTGATCCCCCCTCCAGAGGCAGGGGGGGGGATTCAGGAAGACGCCGCCCTAGAGGTGGCAGAGGCCCCCGTAACTCTGGAGACCGCGACTCCTTTCGTGGTTCCTCCTATCCCCAGCATCCCTAGGATGTTGCCCGGCTGTGCTTCTCCGGAGCCGGTCAGGGGTCGTTTTGCGAAACACCCACAGGCTTGGGAATCGATAACCAAGGATCAGTGGGTGCTTTGCATTGTAACCGGAGGCTACCTCATCCCCTTTTTCAAGTCCCCTCCTTCTACAAGGAGAATCCCGGACGTGCCACCCAGTCAATGGGATCTGGCAGCCGTAGAAGTTTCAAAGCTGCTAAGCAAAGGGGTCATCCAGCCCGTCCCCGCCGACCAGATCAGATCAGGAACTTACTCAAGATTATTTTTGGTGCCAAAAAAGACAGGGGACGTAAGGCCCATTTTAGACCTAAGTTCTTTAAATCGTTTTGTGAAGAAGTCCAAGTTCCAGATGGTCACCCTTCAGTCCATTCTCCCGTTATTAGAGAAGGATGTCTGGATGTGCTCCATAGACCTCAAGGATGCTTACTATCACATTTTGATACGTCAAGAGTCCAGGAGTCATTTACACTTCCGCCTAGGAACCAGTCATTTCCAGTTTCGTGCACTGCCCTTTGGTCTCACCACAGCCCCCAGGGTGTTTACCAAATGTCTGGCAGTGGTGACAGCTCACTTGAGAAGTCTAGGATTCCAAGTGTTTCCCTATCTCGACGACTGGCGCCTCACTGCCACCTCCAAGCATCTACTGATTCGAGCGCTGAGGGCCACAGTATCCTTGGGTCTCTCGCTAGGGATCACGTTCAATTGGAGAAAATCTGTGCTGCGGCCATCTCAGCGTATCACCTTTATAGGTGCAGAGTTAGACACAAAAAGGATGCGGGCATATTTTCCATCAGAGAGAATTCAGGTTCTTCAATCACAAGTTCTAAATTTGTTACCCAAATCTCGAGTTCCTGCCAGACAGATTCTTCAGTTATTGGGCACGATGGCTGCAACGATCCTCCTAGTACCGTTAGCCAGGCTGCACATGCGGGTGCTGCAATGGCTATTATCGGTTCAATGGTCATACCAAGAACTTCCTCTGAACCACCTAGTTCTGATTACGGACCGTTGTCGTCGGACCCTCCGTTGGTGGCTATGTCGGTCCAACCTGGACCGGGGGCGTCCCTTCGCCCTTCAGCCCCCTGTTGCCACAGTGACCACGGACGCCTCCCAGATAGGGTGGGGGGGGTCATTATCTGGACAGGTCGGTCCAAGGCACTTGGCAGGATTGCGAGGCACACCTTCACATCAATATCCTGGAAATGAGGGCGATGCTTCTGGTTTTACAGGCACTTCATCATGCTCTCCCCCAAGGTACTATTGCGATCCTGTCCGACAACATGTCGGTAGTTTGGCACATAAACAAGCAGGGCGGAACCAGGTCCTACCCCCTTTGCAGGGAGGCCATGGGAGTATGGCACTGGGCCATAGCCTCTCGACGTTTCTTAGTAGCCACGCACATTCCGGGAAAAGCCAATGTGATTGCAGACAGGCTCAGCAGGACTCTCCTGTTGCCGCACGAGTGGTCCCTCGACAACAGAGTGGCTGCGCAGATCTTCGCCAAATGGGGTCTCCCTTGTTGCGACTTGTTCGCCATCCCCAACAATGCGAAGTGCAGAGAGTTCTTCACTCTGACACCCTCACAGGGACAGTCTCCCAGGGACTCTCTAGCCCACAATTGGCCCCCGGGTCTACTTTATGCCTTCCCCCCGATTCCCCTTCTCCCGAGGGTGATTCAGAAGGCTCTTCATGTCGGGTGCCACATGATTTTGGTCGCCCCACATTGGCCCCGTCAGGTTTGGTTCCCATTCCTTCAGAAGCATGCGGTACAGGGCCCCTGGATTTTGGACCCATTGCCGGATCTGATGTCCTTCAAGGATGCATCTGCAGTCCTAACAAATGGGTTGTCCTGCCTCAGGCAGCCCTTCGGTCGGCCGGATTCCAAAGTCTGGGTCTGGCCTCGGCTGATGTCGCACTTCACCCGACGTCATAGCTGCTGTCAATTGGGTATAAAGGCATCAGCCAACGCCATTTTCCTCAGTCTTTCTTGCCGCGCGGTGCCCGAAGCAGAAGCTGTTCGCAAGTGCCGGTCGGTCAGATCCAGAGATTTCTACTACGGAAGACTTCTAAAAAGCTAAGTACCCCGTTGGGGACTCTTTCTTGCCTCAGCCGATGTCAGAAAAAGTAAATAATTGTTTAACTTGTGGGAAACAAATACCTCATAAGGATTTCCACTCTTACTGCCTTCCTTGCTTAGGCCCAGACCATGACGTAGCAGCTTGTCTAGCCTGTGCTTCCTTCAACCGACAGACACTTAGACGTCGGTCGGAGTTTGCGGAGGAGTTTTTTTGGTCCCGCTTTTGCTTACAAAATGCCGTCGGAGACTCCGACTTCGCAATTAGCTAAAAAGCGTAAGGAAAAGGACTAACACTCGCGGTCCGCGGTTTCGGCCGAAACCACGGTTAAGCCAACCGCGAGTGTCTCGGTTTCGGCTGAAACCGAGTCCTCGGTTCTTCCTTCGGCCGAAAGCATACCTCCTACAGCCGAGGCCTCACACAGCATGGCTGAATCTGCTACCGAAATTTCTCCTGCTGTAGCAGGCTCCCAGGATTTATCAGATACTATTCCTTTAGACATATCTACTCCTGCACGTGGAGCTGCTAGGGCCCCTGCATCCATGTCTATCAAGGCTTTCTCTAGGGCTAAAGCAGCTAAATCTTCTAAGGCCTTGCCTGCTAAAACCCCCTCACACAGGCCTAGCTCTAGTTCCCAAATGCTCAGCCTGGCAGAGGATCTCATTTCTTTGATTAGGGGATCCCAACCTCACCCTGACAGGGCCTCTCATCCCCCTCCAGAGAAGAGGCCTAGAGCAGAGCCCCCTGAGCCAGTTTCTACGGATTATTCCTCTGATGATTCAGAAAACTCAAATCCTCCAGAAGGCCCTTATTCTCCATATGAGGACTCTGACGAAGAAGACTCCATTCCTTCTGCCTCTCCTTCTGAGGAATTTTCTTTTGGGGAAATCTTGCATGCTATGAGAGAGCAATTTCAATGGCAAGGCCAGGATTTTTCAGATTCTAGGAAACGGCTAAGGACCTTTTTACATTTGCCACAGCATAGGCCTTTAGCCATTCCTCCAGTACTAACAGTTGTGGATGATGCATTTAATGATGCTTGTACTGCCCCTGACTCTCTTCCCCCGGCCCCTGCTAAGCCCGACAGATACTACAGGGTCCCGGACACACATTATCACTTGTATAAGGCTCCTATTGCAGATCCTGAAACTATTTCTCAGGGCCCCAAAGCTGTAGCAACTACCAAAAACCCCCTCCCCTCTGAAAGAGAATCTAGAGCATTAGAGAGATGGGGTAAAAAAGTTTATACTTCTGCTACTCTTTCGGCTAGGGCCTTAAACTGTCAATTCCACATGATTCAGTATCAGGAATTTGTTAGATCAGCTAAATAAAAAACTATCCTCTCCTGAACCTATAACACTCAGCAGGTCAGTAATCATTCCTTAAAATGTGGCTATGATGCACTGGAGGCTTCCTTTAGATCAGCTATGACTGGTACAGTGATCAGAAGGCATGCATGGTTAAAAGAGCAATCCTTACCAGACCATGTAAAGTCAAAGCTCCTAGATGCTCCCATGGAGAAACTCAGTTTGTTTGGCTCCCCTGCACAGCAAGTGTTAAAGAAGGTGGAAGAAAAAGCAAAATCTGTCCAAACAGTCAAGGATTTCTTACAAGTCCAGCCTCCTAGGTTTAGTAGAAATTGGCCTTCAAAGAATTGGTCCTTTCCAGACACCACCAGAGCACAGAGAGGCAGAAATAGGCGCCCAAGAGGCAGAGGTCAATCCAGAGGTGCTTACAGGGGACGTCAGTGGCAGCCTAACAACCAGAGGAGTACTGCCACAGATCCAGCTACTACCACTTCCACAGGACAGTCACAGTGACTTGGCTCTGATACCACCTACCAGGGAACAACTGGAAGCACCCTTAGGCGGAAAGCTAGCCTTATTTTCAGTAAACTGGCATTACATTACAGGAGACGAATAGATTTTACAGACAATAGACAAAGGTTACAGGTTTCACTTCCATACTCTACCAAGGAAGAGAGGAATGCCAAACCTATCACCAAACCAAAAAACAAACGCTCTAGGACAAATCAACCACCTACTAAGGATGAGAGCTATAGAAAAGGTACCGTCTATGGAACAAGGACAAGGATTTTATTCCAGACTTTTCCTGGTGCCAAGAAAAGAAAACCAATGGAGACCTATTCCCGACCTGTCCGCTCTGAACACATATCTCATTGTTCCAAAATTCAAAATGCTGACCCTACAGCAACTTCTTCCCATGCTGGGCAAGGAGTCTTGGCTGGTGACTCTAGATCTCAAGGAGGCATACCTGCACATCCCTATATGACCAGATTGCAGAAGATACCTCAGATTTCTTGCAGGATCAGAGCATTATCAATTCTCAGCATTGCCCTTTGGCTTATCTACTGCGCCCAGAGTATTCACGAAATGCCTGGCATCAGTAATTGCTCATTGCAGGCTTCAGGGAATTCAAATTTATCCATACCTGGACGACTGCCTGATACAAGCGGACAACAAGATCAAATTAACAAAAGATTTGGAAAAGGTTATTCACCTACTGCAAGCCCTGGGATACACAGTCAACTTAAAAAAGTCAAGACTGGTACCATCCCAAAGGATTACATTCTTGGGTGCAGAACTGGACACATCAAATCAGATGGCATTTCTCACAGCAGAAAAGCAAAAACAACTACCACTCTATTTCATGGCATTAACAACGCAGAACCAGCTTACAGCAAGGAGAGTCCTGCAAGCCCTGGGTTACATGGCATCCTGCATAATATTGATTCCACATGCCAGACTACATATGAGGAAGTTGCAATGGTACCTAAGGAATTTATGGTCTCAGCACAAGCACAGCCTAGAAACCCAAATTCCAATAATTCCATGCCTGAAGCAAGAATTCCTGTGGTGGGCTCAGGCCTGTCAGTTGAACAAAGGACTGCCTTCTCATAGCCCTCACCCAAGCCAGACTATCACCACGGACGCCTCAGACCTCGGTTGGGGGGCACACATGGTAGACAAGTGTATACAAGGCCTATGGACACAAGACCAGCTGAACCTACACATAAATCAAAAAGAGATGCTGGCAGTGAAACAGGCAATTCAGACCGTTTCTTCAACAAGGTCATTTGCTGATAAGGACGGACAACACCACAGTTATGTGGTATATCAACAAGCAGGGAGGCACACATTCATATCCTCTATGCCGGATGGCGATGGACCTGTGGAATGTGGCCCTGAACCTCAACATTCAGCTCCAGGCCATATTTGTGCCAGGAAAAGAAAATATACTAGCAGATACCTTAAGCAGAACTACCACGGATGCCCACGAATGGATGCTGCATCCAGACATCTTCAAATCCATTACAAAGAAATGGGGGCTACCAGAAATAGACCTGTTCGCATCCCCACACAACCACCAATTGAGAAAATTCTGCACAAGGGCATACCACCCACTTGCTTGGAAGGTGGACTCCCTATCCTTCAGTTGGGAAAACCTAACAGCATATGCATTCCCACCTCTTCCTTTGATGCACAAAGTGCTACTGAAGATCAAAGAAGATCAACCAAGGATCATACTGATAGCTCCAGACTGGCCGAGGCAGCATTGGTACCCGCTTCTGAGGAGTATGTCTCGGACACACGCATGGCCTCTACCTCTAGTTCCTTTGCTGCTAACACAGAACAACTTCAAGATCCTGCATCCAAACTTGAAAACACTGCAGCTAGCTGCTTGGAATCTTACATAAAACAAAATAACCCAGAATTATCTCAGAGGGTTAAAGACATTATCCTGGAGGCTCACAGACCCTCCACAAGGAAGACTTATTCAGCAAAATGGAAAAGATACCTCATTTGGAGTACAGCAAAAGGAGAAAATGTATCATTGGCAAACATAGTTAGCATCCTGGAATATTTAGCAGAACTTTTCCACAATGGCCTGTCCTACTCTTCCATCAAGATTCATGCATCAGCAATTTCAGCAGAATATAACATGGATAGTCTTCTCTCATCCTCTACTCAGGCAGTTTCTGAGAGGAATTAAAAATGTAAAGCCTCCAAGGAAGCCACCTTTGCCTACATGGGACCTGAACTTTGTGCTAGAAAAGTTAACACTTCCCCCTTTTGAACCAGCAGCATCAGCAGAATTACAGTTCTTATCTTGGAAAACTGCTTTTCTGCTTGCAATCACTTCAGCAAGAAGGGTTTCTGAATTACAGGCATTAATGGCAGTACAGCCCTTCCTTATCTTCCATCAGGATAGAGTGACCTTGAGAACTAACCCTACTTTTATGCCAAAGGTGGTCTCCAGGGTATCATTGAACCAAGCAATCCACCTACCAACATTCTTCCCCAACCCACAGAACAGGGGGGAAAGACTACTGCATACCTTGGATGTTCACAGGCAATTGCGCTACTACCTGGACAGAACCAAGAACAATAGAAAAACTGACCAGCTTCTGGTAGCATATGCAGCAGGAATGGAAGGAAAAGCAATTTCAAAACAGACGATCTCAAAATGGATAGGAAATTGCATTAGATTCTGTTACTCTTTTCATGGAAAGACAACTCCAGAAAACATCAGACCTCACTCCACAAGGGCTACAGCCACTACTACAGCTTTCTTACGAGGAGTGGCTACCAAAGACATTTTAGAGGCTGCTACTTGGAGCTCCGTGCATACATTTGCCAAGCATTATAATCTGCCTTTATACTCCAGATCCCGAGCAGGTTTTGCCACTGCTGTTTTGCAAGGGATCTTAACTGCACCATAATCTTCTTAGTGCCTCCTCCCCCAGTTTGGCTATGGTATTCTACCCATTTGTTAGGACTGCAGATGCATCCTTGAAGGACATAGTACAGTTTTGTACCTACCATAAATGTAGATGTCCGAGAGGTATGCATCTGCAGTCAGGATTACCCACCCTCCTTCCCCTCTGTGGTATTCCTAGGGTATTTGCCCATCTTGTAGCTAGCTGGGGGAATCTATTATGGTGTATTTGTTTGTATATATGTACATACATGTTTATTTTTGTTTACTCTCTACTGTTTGGAATCATTTGCATTTATCCAAATTTAGCCTTCCTAGAGGGCACCTGACATCTGGGGCAAGAAACACTGAGGAAAATGGCGTCGGCTGATGCCTTTATACCCAATTGACAGCAGCTATGACGTCGGGTGAAGTGCGACATCAGCCGAGGCCAGACCCAGACTTTGGAATCCGGCCGACCGAAGGGCTGCCTGAGGCAGGACAACCCATTTGTTAGGACTGCAGATGCATACCTCTCGGCCGTCTACATTTATGGTAGGTACAAAACTGTACTTTGTCCAATCCGTCGGGACACCCTCATCCGTCCCTCCGGTCCTTGCGACTGGCTGCTTGGTTACTTCACTTCCATCCTTAGTTAGAGATCTTTCTCTTTCTTCAGAAGTGATGCACATCTTGTCTTCTTCCCACAAGCCATCTACCGTTAAGCTGTATTCCAGCAAATGGAAAAGGTTTGTTTGTTGGGCCCAGCAGCGAGGCATTGATCCTCTTACGGCCCCAGTTCCGCAGGTCTTGGAATTTTTAGCTTCATTGTTTCATTCAGGCTCTTCAGTCTCCACACTTAAAGTTCAACTGGCGGCTATATCTAATTTTCATGTTGCTATAGAGCCTTCTTTAATGGCTAACAGACTTTGCAAGTCCTTTCTTAAGGGAGCCTGGCTCCTCAGGCCTCCTATGGCTCATCCCGTGCCCCCTTGGGACTTGAATTTGGTTCTGGCCTCTTTAACTGCCCGTCCCTTTGAGTCGGCAGCCACTTGTGATATAAAATTCCTGTCGTGGAAAACTGCTTTTCTAGTGGCAATAACTTCTGCTAAGTGTGTTTCGGCGCTTCAGGCTCTCTGTTCTTCTCCTCCTTATTTGATTTTTCACAAAGACAGTTTCCCTTAGATTGAATCCATCCTTTTTGCCTAAGGTAGCGTCCCCTTTATGCATTCAGCAATCTTTGGAGCTCCCAGTTTTCTTTCCAAATTTCTCTAATAGAGCAGAATGTACCTTCCACCAGTTGGATGTTCACAGGCAACTGCGTTTTTACTTAGGACCACTCAGACACGAAAATCTGACCAACTGTTTGTGTCCTTTGCGGAGAATAGGTTAGGTCTACCAGTTGCCAAAACCACCATTGCCAAATGGATTAAGGATTGCATCTCTTTCATTTATTCCCAGTCAGGCAGAGAGTTGCCTTTCCCACTCAAAGCTCATTCTACCAGGGCTATGGCCACCTCTGTAGCCTTTCACTCCAAAGTATCAATAGATGATATTTGTGTGGCTGCTACTTGGTCTTCTCCGCACACCTTCATTTCAAGGTTGATGTGGCTTCCCGAGGCAGAGCTTCATTTGGTTCCGCAGTTCTCAGGAGTGTGTTCCAGTGAGCCACCCGGGGTTTTAGGTGCTAGGGACGCTGTCCCTTCAGTTATGAATGTAGGCGAGATAGGATTCCATTACATCTTTTAGTTATGTACTTACCATAACTTTGGATGTATGGGATCCATCTCGCCTACATTCATACATACCCACCCTCCTTCCCCCTACCTTTTGGATTTGGAGGAAATAGTGATCTTGCTGAGCTCTCCTCTGGAAGGGCTCTGGTTGTTTACAGTTATTGGTATGTGTTCTGTACCTGTATGTATGTATGAAAGCGAACAAACAAGATCTGGGGAAGCAGGCGTGGTGCATTATGGGATAAGGGGTAGCCCAGCCAATGAGAGACTTCGTTCTAATGTATAGTGGCTGAGTCGGAGCCGACGGATCGGCTCCACACCCATCAGTTATGAATGTAGGCGAGATGGATCCCATACATCCAAAGTTATGGTAAGTACATAACTAAAGGTTTCATATGCTGAAATATCAGCAGTACCTGATGTCTCAATTAAAACAAAAAATGATCACACATTCAGAGCAGCCTAATTCCAAAGAAATGCAAGATTTGTTGCATGCAGCTGAACAAGTGGGAAAACATACTTTGCAATGTGGATTTGACTCATTGGAGGCTTCCTGTAGAGCAGCAGAGACTGGGTCTGTCATACGTAGGCATGCTTGGTTAAAAGAACAAACTCTACCTGATCTTGTTAAAGCAAAGTTATTGGATGCACCTCTACAGCAGGATGTTTTATTTGGTGTAAATGCAGAAGAGGCTTTAAAGAAAATGGAGGATAAGGCAAAATCTATGCAGACGGTCAAGGATTTTTTGCAGGTTCAACCCCCTCTTTCAGCAGACATTGGCCAACAAAAAACTGGTCCTTTCCAGGTTCTGACAGACCACAGAAGGGCAAATACAGATGGCCAAGGGGCAGAGGTCAGTCACAAGGCCCTTAAAAGCCTCGACAATGGGGTACCACAACCCAGAAAGGAGGAGAAGACCAGTCCCAAGCTATCAGGAGACAAACACAATGACTTTAACCCTCAGTCTGCCAAGCAAATCTCTCTTGCAGCTCCCTTGGGAGGAAAATTAGCACTTTTTGTAGACAACTGGCACATCATCACAAAAGACAAATAGGTCCTAAATATTGTCTCGCAAGGATACAGATTCCATTTTCACACTTTACCAAGGATAAAAGGAATGCCAAACCTGCCACCAAATCAATGGGCAGAGGCTTCAAAACAAATTACAGCTCTCATGGACATGAGAGCCATTCAACAGGTACCTACACAGGAGCAAGGACAAGGATTTTACTCAAGACTCTTTCTAGTCCCCAGAAAGGACAAAGCCTGGAGACCCATTCTGGACCTCTCAGTTTTAAACACCTATCTGCAAGTACCCAAATTGAAGATGCTAACATTGCAGCAACTTCTTCCCATGCTGAGCAAGAAGGCTTGGCTAGTAACTTTGGACCTCAAGGTGGCATACCTGCATGTCCCTATCAGACAAAATTGCAGAAGATACCTCCGCTTTATTGCAGGTTCAACTCATTACCAATTCTCTGCACTGCCCTTTGGCTTATCTACTGTGCCCAGGGTCTTCACAAAATGCCTGGCACCAGTAATTGCATACTGCAGACAAAGAGGAATTCAAATATACCCATACCTGGACGACTGCCTTATTCAAGCAGAAAGCAAGGACATTCTTTTAAAGCATCTGGCATTTGTCAAACACCTATTAAGTTGCCTAGGGTACACAGTAAACGAAAAGAAATCAAAACTAGTGCCCTCACAAGACATAATATTCCTTTGTGCCAGCTTAAATACAATGGCCCAGATGGCTTATCTCATGCCAGACAAGCAAGAACAACTGATTCGATACTTCAAAATGATGGCAACAAAGACCCAACTCCCTGCAAGAAAAATTCTGCAGGCCTTGGGATTCATGGCATCTTACATACTACTAATACCATTTGCAAAACTGCATATGAGGAAATTACAGTGGTACTTGAAAAGCGTATGGACTCAACACAGCCACAGCTTGGAGACAATGACACCACTCATTCCCTGTCTTCAACAGGAGTTTCTATGGTGGGCTCAGGCATGTCACCTCAACAAGGGTCAGCCTTTTATCTTACCCGCAGCCAGGCAAACTATAACAACAGATGCATCGGATTATGCCTAGGGAGCACACATGGCAGGACAGTGCATTCAGGGCAAATGGTCTACAGATCAAAGAAATTTGCATATCAATCAAAAATAAATGCTAGCTGTACAAAATGCCCTAACAGCTTTCAAGGACCTCCTACAACCAGGACAACTGCTAATAAAGACAGACAACACCATGGTAATGTGGTACATAAGCAAGGGGGCACACACTCCTACCCCCTATGCAGGCAAGCAATGACCTTGTGGAACACAGCACTGACCTACCATGTTCATCTACAAGCACAATTCCTGCCAGGAAAGAAAAAATCATTGGCAGACTATCTAAGCAGAAACATCATGGATCCTCATGAGTGGCAACTAGATCCACAATTATTTGCAATAACTCAAAAATGGGGGCGCCCAGACATAGATCTGTTTGCCAACCCCCAAAACCTGCCAACTTTGCAAATTTTACACAAGGACATACCACCCACTAGCTTGGAAAGTGGACGCCCTCTCATTCAGTTGGAAAACATTAACAGTGTATGCCTTTCCTCCACTGCCTCTTCTAGCAAAGGTGCTGCTGAAAGCCAGAGTAGAGAGTCCACAAACGATACTCATTGCTTCAGACTGGCCACGCCAACACTAGTATCCAATACTATGGAACATGGCTCAAGGTCCACCATGGATTTTGCCTCAAATTCCTCACCTGCTCACTCGGGAAAATAATCAGATTCTACACTGCCAACTCAAGACTTTAAATCTAGCTGCATGGCAAATTACCTAAGCAACCAGTCAACACTTCTCTCTAAAGCTGTTATGGATGTCATTCTGGAGGCCAGGAGGCCCAGCACCAGGAAAAACTATTTAGACAAATGGAAGAGATTTTGTGCCTGGAACCAGGCTAAAGGCCAGAATCCCCCTTTTCCAAATATTCCTCATATTTTACAATATTTAAGTGAGATGTTGCACAACGGGCTTTCTTTTTCATCTGTTAAGATCCACACCTCAGCGATTTCAGCCCACTACAACACGGATCCTCCTATATTTTCACATCCACTGCTAAGACAGTACCTCAGAGGGGCTAAGAACATAAGACTGCCCCGGAGGCCACCAACTTGGGACCTCAACTTTGTCCTGGAAAAGCTTACACTGCCGCCTTTTGAACCAGCTTTTACAGCTGATTTACAGTTTCTATCATGGAAAACTGCCCTGCTGTTAGCAATAACTTCAGCACGAAGAGTCTCAGAGCTACAGGCCCTAATGGCAGTGGAGCCTTTCATCATTTTTCATCAAGACAGAGTTGCTCTACAAACTATAACCCTTCCTTTATGCCACAGGTGGTATCCAGTGTGGCCCTAAACCAAACCATTCATTTGCCCACCTTTTTCACAAATCCCCAGAACAAAGGAGAAAGGCTCCTGCATTCTTTGGACATTCACAGGCAATTACGTTGCTACTAGAATAAAACTAAGGCTTTCAGAAAATCTGACCAGCTCTTTGTATCCTATGCTGTAGGCTCACAAGGAAAAGCTATCTCAAAACAGACCATTTCAAAATGGATAGGACATTGTATCCATTTCTGCTACACACATCATGAGAAACCTGTACCTGCTAGCATTAGGCCCCATTCCACCAGAGCTTACAGCTACATCAGCAGCCTTTCTCAGAGGGGTACCAACCAAGGATATTTTGAAGGCTGCAACTTGGAGTTCAGTGCACACCTTCACCAAGCACAATCACCTTCCTCTATACTCTAAAACCAGAGCTGGCTTTGCCACTGCAGTGCTGCAGGGCCTACTAGCTTCTCCAAACCCTGTTTAGTTCCACCGCCCATCCTTAGCTTTGGGATTCAACCCAAGTGTGATGACTGCAGCAGTGTAACACGATGAACATAGTACAGTTTTGTACCTACCATAAATGTAGATGTTCGAGTGTTCACACTGCTGCAGTCCAGGTTACCCTCCCTCCATCCCCTCTGACTTAGCTGAACTTTTCTATACCTTTCTATCCTGAATAACCTTTGTGGTGTATTTGCTTGTAACTAAAGGTATTCCTTTTTTATTGCCTTTATATGTTTAATTAGCAATATGTATTGCCTACCTACTTGGGGGCACCTGACATCTGGGGCAAGAAGAACTGAAGAAAATGGCGTCGGATGCCTCTTATATACCCCTGGCGTACTGACGTCAGGGAAGAAGCGACAGCAACCGACACCGGACCAAGACTTTGGAAGTCTGGCTGACTGCAGGGACCGCCTGACGGCAGGATAACCCAAGTGTGATGACTGCAGCAGTGTAAACACTCAAACATTTACATTAATGGTAGGTACAAAACTGTACTATTCTTGGTGGACTCTTCTCACTTGCACTTCTGTGCTTTGCCCTTTGGAATTTCCACCGCACCCAGTGTCTTTACTAAATGCTTGACACCAGTGGTGGCTTACTGCAGGACAAAGGGGATACAGATATTTCCCTATCTGGAAGACAGACATGCTAGTCCAGGCTGCCAGCCAAGAAATACTGCAAGGGCACATCCACTTGTGGTGACCATACTACAATCCCTGGAATTTCACATAAATCTGCCAAAGTCCCATCTTCAACCAACACAGGACATTGTGTTCCTCGAGTGCAGAATCCCCTCAGATCTCATGGAGGCATACCTACCACCTCCAAAGATGAGCTACTTGACAGAACATCTCCTCCTGGTACTTCACTCTATGGAGTTGTTCTCAAGCTGCTGGGCTACATCGCAGTCAAATTACCCATGCTTCCTTTAGCGAGGCTACACATGAGGAAGCTGCAGTGGTGCCTCCACTCAATCTGGAAGCACAACCAGCCTCTGGAGCACATTGTGCCCTTCTACCCTGCTTAAAAAAGGAAATACTTTGGTGGTTGGATCAGGTACATCAACCCAGCCCTCCCACTCCAAACACCACAACCCACTCAGGTCATGCATACAGACGCCTCAGACCTGGGATGGGGAGCCAACCTCGGACATGGACAGGTGCAGGGTCTGTGGCCAGTTCACCTCAAATCAGAACGCATCAATGCCAGAGAGTTGAGGGCACTCCATCAAGCCCTCCAGGTATTACAACCTTTCATTCAACAGGGGACACTTCTGATATACACAGACAACACAACTGTACTGTGGTATATCAACAAGCAGAGAGGGTACTGTGGTCCATCAACCAGCAGAGAGGGACCAAGTCCTACCTGCTCTGCAGGTTAGCCCTTTTGGTATGGGAATTGGCTACCGCACAGGTAATCTCCCTGCAGGTGACCTACATTCCCTCCCTCCACAACAAACAGGCAGATTATTTGAGCAGAACCAGCACAAACAACCACAAATGGATGCAGCACAGAAATGTCTTTCTGGATCTAGTCCACAGGTGGGGTATACCTCAAATAGACCTGTTTGCCTCCACCATCAACAGGCAGCTTCCTGGCTTTTGCACCAGGAAACCTGAATCACAGGCACTGGCAACAGATACCTTCTCAATTTCTTGGAAGGGGAAATATCTATATGCATTCCCCACCCTTCCCACTCATTCAGAAGGTCCTGCAAAAAATTCAGCAGTACAACCCGAAAATCTTGTTGGTGATTCCCTACTGGCCTGAACAGCACTGGTTCCCTTACTTCTACATTTGTCCAAGGGCAATCACCGCAAGTTATCCCCCCAAGTGGACCTCCTCACACAACATAAGGGGTCACTAATCCATCCACAGTGGCAAATGCTGCACCTTACTCCATGTCTAAATGGGATTCTTATCCCATTTAGACACCTTTACAATGAAGACATGCTCAGTGTCCTGCAGGAGGCCAGGAAACCGAATACTAAAAAAAAAATCATCTCTCTCCAAGTGGAAACAATTCACTATTTGGTATCATAAAAGACAACTGAACCCACTTCTCAGTGAACCCCCTGTAGTGCTGTCTTATTTGTGTGAGCTACTGCAGTCTGGACTGGCTTACTCATCCATCAAAGCCCATCTGTCTGCTATCTCTGCTTGCCTGCCTTTGGATCACCCATTAGCATCCAAACTCTTTTGCAAACTCTTCCTCAAGGGGGTACTGCATCTTAGGCCCCCAGGAAACCCATCCCCCACCTTGTGACTTCAACTACATGCTAGAGAAGCTTATGCTACCTCCCTTTGAGACAGCAAACAAAGACTCATTAAAGCACTGTACTTGGAAAACTATTCTTTTAGTGGCCCTAACCTCAGCCAGGAGAGTGTCCGAACTCCAAGCCCTTATGACTATTCCTCCCTTCCTAGTTTTCCACAATGACAGGGTTACCCTTAGGCAAATCCATCCTTTATGCCCAAGGTAGTCAATGACCTGTCCCTTAACCAGGCCATGCAATTGCTGTTTTTTTTTTCCAAACCTACAAGGAGACGGTGAGAGTGCGCTGTAATACTTGGATGTTCACAGGCTAATCAGATTTTACCTGCACAACACCGAGTCTATTAGACTGACAAACTCTTTGTATCCTTTCACCCCAGAGCTCTCGGGAAGCAATGACCAAGCAGACTATTTCTACTTGGCTCTCCAAAGCCATTAACTTCTGCTTCCAGTTCCATGGTAAGTCCCTGCAGGGTGCAGTTAAAGCTCAGTCCACAAGAGCAATGGCATCTTCAGGAGCCTTCTTCAAGGGTTTGGATACTTCTGTCCTGGCCACTACTACTTGGTCCTTAGACCATACTTTCACCAAGCACTACAAGCTTGACCTCATCTCCAGATCCAGGGCAGGGTTCGCCAGGGCTATCCTTCATGGATTCCTGGAGTCTGCCTCTAGACCTCTACCCCAGCTGCAGTGAGCTTTGGCATTCACCCATATGCAGAATACTGCAACATGGGAATAGAAGGACATAGAAAAGTTGTGTAAAATCTTACCATAATAACCATAGATGTCCTCCTTTTCCATGTTGCAGTATTCCTTTCCATCCTCCTTCCCCTCTTGTCAGCTAAGAACAACTTCCTTTTCTGGATGGCAATGACATGGCATTGCCCTTACAGGACTGGCTCCAACTGGGGCTACTGTTCTGAAGGCTGATGCGTGCCAACATCATTTTTATGGCCCACGAACTTTTGTCCACGTCTGAAGCACCACAGAGGGGACTATAGCTTTTGGATACTGGCCGTACATATGCGAGACTGAAGCGTAAACCCATATGCAGAATACTGCAACATGGAAGCGAAGGACGTCTATGGTTATGGTAAGATTTTGCACAACTTTTCTATATGTTGGTATAAGTACAACTTTCACTGCCAATTCTGACTTACATTTTCCAGTGTTGTTGACAGTTTAGCCTCTGCTGTGTTGTTCTCTAATACCATGTGTTTGCTGTGAGTGTGTGGTAGTCAGTAGGTTAATGCATTTACTTCCGTAGTTCAAATCACATGGAATATATTACTTGCCACCTATCCTTTACCCATTGACAGTAGCATTAAGCCACTTAGCACATTTAGCCAGCAGTGAAAATGCCACCTTGCACATTCTCAGTCATATCATTCATAAGGCCTGAAAAATAATAGTAACTGTCATGCCTTATTGGTAAGAATAAGACTGCTTTCAATAGATCAGGATTAATTTCACTGATCACTGTCTTTTCCTAATTATTTCATTTATACTGGATTCCTTGCCTAGGCCCAGATCATAATGTGCCATGCTGTTGGTTTTGTGGTATTTAACCAACGCTCTATTAAGCGGCGGTATAGTTTTGATTCTAAATATTTTGGATCAAGATTTAATTATCCTGAAATGTCGTCTGTTAGCAATCCGATTACCGGAGTTCACAAAAGACGCAAAGAAAAAGACAGAGACGGACCGTTGAGGTCCAAAACCGACGAAGCTTCTCCTAAGCCAGTCGCTGGTTCGCCGGTACTCAGTGAGGTGCTTTCGCAGCCCCTAATACCCGCTACTTTTGAGTCGTAGGCCTCTACCGAGACCCATTCGGAGTTCGGTATGCCGCGAGATTCTCACAGTATTGAACCCGCAGATGTCTCTCCATTGGATGGGTCCGGAGCCCCCCCCCCTGCTAAGAGGTCTAGGCAAGATCAGGAATTTTCCATTCCACCCTATGAGGATTCTGATGCAGAGGAATCCATCCCATCTGCATCTCCTCCTGAGGATTACTCTTTTGGAGAAACTTTGCATACATTAAGGGAACATTTTCACTGGGAGAGTCAGGACTTCTCTGAATCAAAAAAGAGGCTTAGGGATTTCCTTCTTCCTCAGCATAGGCCTTTGGCAGTACCTCCTGTATTAGACATTGTTGATGATGTGTTTTCGGAATCAAGCATGGCTCCTGATTCCCTACCTTCAGCTTCCTAGTAAGCCAGACAGATATTACAGGGTTCCTGACTCCCACAAATTTGTATTCAAAAATCCTGCTGCTGACCCTGAGACTATTTCACAGGGTCCCAAGGGTGTTAAGGCCTCTACAGCCAAACATTTTCCCCCTCTGGTAGAGATTCCCGGGCGCTGGATAGATGGGGAAAGAAGGTTTATACGTCTGCTACCTTGGCAATCTGAGCCTTAAACTGCCAGTTTCTTATGCTTAAATATCAAGAGCATGTTATGGGCCTACTGAAACAGAAAATTATGTTGATTTCTGATTGCATGGAAAATAGAGTTACAAGAATTATTGCATTCAGCAGAACAGGTTGGAAAGCATACTTTGCAATGTGGTTTTGATTCCTTGGAGGCCTTTTGCAGGGCTGCAGTTACAGGATTTGTGAATAGAAGGCATGCCTGGCTCGAGGAGCAAATTCTGCCTGATCATGTTAAAGCTAAATTGTTGGATGCTCTCCTGCAGCATGACACTTTGATAGTAAGGCAGAAGAGGTTTTAAAGAAAATGGAAGACAAAGCTAAATCTATGCAAACTGTAAAAGATTTTTTGCAAGTGCAGCCAACCAGGTTCAGTAGACACTGGCCTACTAAAAATTGGTGCTTTCCTGTGTCCAACAGAGCCACTCAAGGCAAATACAGACGCTGAAAGGGCTCCAGATACCAATCACAGGGTTCTTACAGGTCAAAGCAATGGAGTGCCTCCACCTTCAAATCTGGAGGAAACAAAGGACAACCCTACAGTAAGCAGTCTCAATGACTTACTTTCCTCTACCATCACCAAGCACTTATCTTTTGGCAGCCCCCTTGGGGGGAAAACTAGCACTTCATGCTCAGAATTGGCAGGTAATTACCCAGGACAAGCCCGTATTGAACATAGTATCTCAGGGGTACAGATTTAATTTCCATACTTTGCCAGTTCCAAATGGATGGCCAGATCTGCCACAAAATCAGTGGGCAGAGGCTCAGAAACAAGTTCTGTCCCTCATGGACATGAGGGCTATTCAACCAGTACCAGAAAAGGGCAAGGTTTTTATTCAAGACTTTTCCTAGTACCCAGAAAAGACAATTCTTCGCGTCCAATACTGGATTTATCATTTTTAAACATGTTCCTGGACATTCCAAAATTCAAAATGATGACTTTACAATAGCTACTGCCTATGCTGGGCAGAAATGCTTGGTTAGTGACTCTAGACTTAAGAGGCATACCTGCATATCCCAATAAGGGAATCGTGCAGAAGATACCTCCGCTTCAAGTCTGGTTTTATGCATTACCAATTCTCTGCACTGCCCTTTGGCTTATCTACTGCACCCAGGGTCTTTACAAAGTGCCTGGCACCAGTAATTGCATTCTTCAGACAAAGAGGCATACAAATTTATCCTTATCTGGACAACTGACTCATTCAGGCAGAGGACAATGACTCTCTCCTTCAACATTTGGGATTTGTAAAAAAGGCTTCTAACATGCCTAGGGTACACAATAAACGAAAAGAAATCCCAACTGGTACCCTCTCAAATAATTACATTCCTGGGTGCAAGCTTGAATACAACTGCCCAGATGGCTTACCTTACGCCAGAGAAACAAAGGCAACTGACAATATACTTCAAACAAATGGCAACAAAAACCCAGTTATCTGCGAGACAACTGCAGGCTTTGGGGTTCATGGCATCCTGCATTCTATTAATTCCATATGCAAGACTGCATATGAGGAAACTTCAATGTTACCTAAAAAGTTCATGGAGCCAACATTGTCACAGTCTGGAAACAATGATTCCTCTCTTTCCCTACCTATAGCAGGAGTTTCTTTGGTGGGCGGAGACATGTCACCAAAACAAGGGACTGTCATTCTCTCTACCCCCTGCCACCCAAACCCTAACTACAGACGCATCGGACTATGCTTGGGGGGCCCACATGACGGGGAGATGCATTCAGGGCAAATGGAGCCCAAAACAAATGCATTTGCATATCAACCAGAAAGAGATGCTAGCTGTTCAGAATGCTCTGACAACCTTCAAAGACTTACTTCATCCAGGACAACTACTGATAAAGACAGACAACACCACAGTTATGTGGTACATAAAGAAGCAGGGGGGGTACACATTCCTACCCCCTTTGCAGACTAGCCATGGCATTATGGAACACAGCTTTGACTTGCCAAATACATCTTCAAGCTCAATTCCTGCCAGGAAAACAAAATACTCTGGCAGACGACCTAAGCAGAAATCTTATGGACCCACACAAATGGAAGCTGGATCCACAAATCTTCAGCATGTTAACATGGAAATGGGGGAGCCCAGACATAGATCTATTTGCCTCTCCCCAAAATTATCAGCTGGGCAAATTCTGCACAAGAATTCATCACAAAAAAGCATGGAAAGTGGATGCCTTATCCTTCAGTTGGAAAAACCCATCAGTCTGTGCCTTTCCCCCTCTGCCTCTTCTCTCAAAAGTCAGACAGGAAAAACCAAAAATGATCCTTGTTGCTCCAGATTGGTCTCAAAAACAATGGTACCCACTTCTAAGGAATATGTCTCAACTTCCTCCTTGGTACTTGCCTCAAATACTTCATCTACTTTCTCAGCAGAACAATCAAATTCTGCACAGTCCGCTCCAAACTCTGAACCTTGCAGCATGGCTGATCATTTAATTATTCAAACAACACCTCTCAGTAAATCTGTGATGGATGTCATTTTGGAAGCCAGAAGGCATAGTACTAGCAAATCTTATGCTGATAAATGAAAGAGATTCTGTGCTTGGAACCAACCACAAGGAACAGACACAGCAAAGCAAAATATTCCTCAGATTTTACAATATTTGACTGAGATGCTTGACAAGGGCCTATCTTTTTCTTCAATAAAAATCCATGCCTCTACCATCTCGGCTCTTTACAGCACAGAGCCTCCCGTCTTTTCTCATCCTCTGCTTAAACAGTACCTTAGAGGGGCCAAAAATTTAAGGCCTCCCAGAAGATCACCAACTCCTGCATGGGACCTCAATTTTGTGCTGGAAAAACTCACCCTGCCTCCTTTTGAACCAGCAGCTACTGCAGATATAAAATTTCTTTTGTGGAAAACAGCTTTTCTCTTAGCAGTCACTTCAGCAAGAAGGGTTTTAGAACTACAGGTTCTCATGGCTGTGGAGCCTTTTATTACATTTTACCCGGACAGGGTGGTCCCTCAGGACCAATTCTTCTTTTATGCCTAAGGTGGTATACAGTGTGGCTCTTATCCAGACAATTCACCTGCCAACGTTTTACCCAAATCCGCAGAACAGGGGCGAGCAGATTCTGCATTCATTGGACATACACAGACAACTAAGATCCTACTTGAACAGGACCAAATCTCTAAGAAAGTCTGAGCAACTACTGGTAGCATTTGTTGCAGGGTCAGAGGGGAAGGCTGTATCAAAGCAGACTATTTCTAAGTGGATAAGCCACTGCATTTGTTTCTGCTACCTGCACCATGGTAAACCTGTGCCCAAGGGGATCGGATCTCATTCCACCAGGGCTGCGTCTATCTCGGCAGCTTTTCCCAGAGGGTTTCCAACCAAAGACATTCTAGAGGCTGCTACTTGGAGCTCTGTTCAAACATTCACAAAGCATTATCATTTGCCTCTCTTCTCCAAATCCAGGGCAGGCTTTGCCACTGCAGTTCTGCAGGGCCTTATAGCCACTCCTAATGCTGTTTAGCTCTAGCCTCCCATCCTAAGCTTTGGGATTCTACCCAAATGTAATGACTGCAACAGTGAAACATGAAGAACATAGTACAGTTGTGTACACTTACCATAAATGTAGATGTTCGAGTGTATTCACTGTTGCAGTCTGGGTTATCCACCTGCCATCCCCCTTTTCTATATCTTTTCTTTCCTTCACTATATACTAAAGCCTTTTTGGTGTATTTGCTGTTAGATAAAGGTAAAGTTTGTTGCTAAAAGTGCATTTACATATATTTCTGTTTATTTATATATATATATATATATATATATATATATATATATATATATATATATATATTTTTTTTTTTTTTTTTTGCTCCCTATTTGGGGGGGCACCTGACATCTGGGGCAAGAAAAACTGAATAAAATGTCATCGGCTGCAAGTTTTATACCCCCTGATGTCCTGACATCATGGAAGAGGAGACCGCAACTGACGCAGGACCCAAGACTTTGTTATTCAGGCTGACTGTGGGCAACCTGCCAGCAGATTACCCAAATGTAATGACTGCAACAATGAATACACTCGAACATCTACATTTATGGTAAGTGTACACAACTGTACTTTCTGGCTGCCTTGCTAGATATGTTTGTAGCTGCTGCTTTGGCTCCTGATTCCTAACCCCATGGACTTCAAGAAACCTGACCGCTTTTATAAGATACCCGAGGCATTTAAATACCTTTATAAGTGTCCTTCAGACCCCACTGTGGTCTGTGTTTCTGTTGACAAGTCATCCAAGCTTTTATCCTCTTCCAAACATCTCCCTTTTAATAAAGACAAGATGTGGAGAGGCTGGAAAAAAGTTTATATTAATGTTGCTGCAGCCTTTAGGGCCATAAATTATCATACCCATATGACCAGGTATGTTTTGCCTCTTTTGTTTCTACTTGGAGGGAGGTTGTCTTGTCAGACCTTCCTGACTCTGAAAGCAAGACTACTACCCTTTCCATGTTGAATTCACTTCACTGGTAGCTCATCACTTTATCAAATGTAGTTATGATGCAGCTGTTGCATCTCTAGAGCTGTTGCTTCAGGTTCAGTTATGTGGAGGTACTGTTGGCTTCACCTACAGGCTTTACCTGATGTTAAGGCCTAGTTCCTAGATGCTCCTGTGGACAGCCAAAATCTTTTGCTTACTGGTTCTGCAGACCTGTTGAAGACTTTGCAAGATGAAGGTAAAGATGTCCTTCAAGGATGCATCTGCAGTCCTTACAAATGGGTTGTCCTGTCGTCAGGCAGCCCTTCGGTCGGCCAGATTCCAAAGTCTGGGTCTGGCCTCGGCTGGTGTCGCACTTCACCCGACGTCACAGCTGCAGTTCTTCGGGTATAAAGGCATCAGCCGACGCTATTTTCCCCAGTCTTTCTTGCCGCGTGGCGCCCGAAGCAGAAGCTGTTCGCAAGTGCCGGTCGGTCAGAACCAGAGATTACTACTACCAAATACTTCTACTACTACCGAAGACTTCTAAAAAGCTAAGTACCCCGTTGGGGACTCTTTCTTGCCTCAGCCGATGTCAGAAAAAGTGAATAACTGTTTAACTTGTGGGAAACAAATACCTCATAAAGATTTCCACTCTTACTGCTTACCTTGTCTAGGCCCAGACCACGACGTAGCAGCTTGTCTAGCCTGTGCTTCTTTTAACCGACGGACGCTTAGACGTCGGTCGGAATTTGCTGAGGAGTTTTTCGGCTTTTGCTTACATTATGCCGTCGGATCCTCCGACTACGCAAATAACTAAAAAGCGCAAGGAAAAGGACCGACACTCACGGTCCGCGGTTTCGGCCGAAACCGCGGTTAAGCCAACCGCAAGTGTCTCGGTTTCGGCTGAAACCGAGCTCGCGGTTCTTCCTTCAGCCGAAAGCCTACCTCCTACCGAGGCCTCATCCAACCTGGTGGAATCGGCTTCTGAAATCCCACCTGCTCTTGCAGGTTCCCAGGATTTATCTGATACTATCCCCTTGGATATTTCAACCCCTGCACGTGGAGCTGCTAGGCCACCTGCAGCCATGTCGATTAAGGCCTTTGCCAGGGCTAAAGCAGCTAAATCTACCAAAACTGTGCCTGCTAAGACCCCCTCTCACAGGCCTAGCTCTAGTTCACAAATGCTTAGTCTAGCAGAGGATCTCATTTCTTTGATCCGGGGATCCCAACCTTACCCAGACAGGGCTTCTCACCCACCTCCAGAGCAGAGCCCCCTGAGCCAGTTTCTGCAGATGACTCCTCTGATGATTCAGATAATTCAAACCCTCCAGAGGGTCCTTTCTCCCCTTATGAAGACTCTGATGCTGAAGAGTCCATTCCTTCTGCCTCTCCGCCTGAGGAATTTTCCTTTGGGGAAACCTTGCATGCTATGAGGGAACAATTTCAGTGGCAGGGCCAGGATTTTTCAGACTCTAGAAAAAGGCTTAGAACCTTTCTGCATTTACCACAGCATAGGCCTTTAGCCATCCCTCCAGTTCTGACTGTTGTGGATGATGCATTTAATGATGCTTGTACTGCTCCTGATTCACTTCCTCCGGCCCCTGCTAAGCCCGATAGGTACTACAGGGTCCCGGACACACATTATCATTTGTATAAGGCTCCTTTTGCAGATCCCGAAACTATCTCCCAGGGACCTAAGGCGGTAGCAGCTACCTCTGCCAAAAACCCCCTCCCCTCTGAAAGGGATTCCAGGGCCTTAGAGAGATGGGGTAAAAAAGTTTACACTTCTGCTACTCTTTCAGCTAGGGCCTTGAACTGTCAATTCCACATGATCCAGTATCAAGAATTTATGTTAGACCAATTAACTAAACAGCTGTCCTCAGATGAACCATTAGATAAAAAATCTGTTCAGGAAATGGTACATAACATTCAGCAGGTCAGTAATCATTCCTTAAAATGCGGCTATGATGCACTGGAGGCTTCCTTTAGATCAGCCATGACTGGCACAATGATCAGAAGACATGCATGGTTAAAAGAGCAGGCCTTACCAGACCATGTCAAATCAAAGCTATTAGATGCTCCCATGGACAAGATCAATTTGTTTGGCTCTCCTGCACAACAGGTGCTGAAGAAGATGGAAGAGAAGGCAAAATCGGTCCAGACAGTCAAAGATTTCTTACAGGTCCAACCTCCAAGGTTTAGCAGGAATTGGCCCTCCAAGAATTGGTCCTTTCCAGACACCTCCAGAGCTGAGAGAGGCAGGAATAGGCGCTCAAGAGGCAGAGGTCAATCCAGAGGTGCCTACAGGGGACGTCAGTGGCAGGCTAACAATCAGCGATTTACAGCCACAGATACAGCCACCACCACTACTACAGGACAATCACAGTGACTTGGCTCTGGCACCGCTTACCAGGGAACAACTAGAAGCACCCTTAGGCGGGAAACTAGCCTTATTTTCAGTAAACTGGCATTACATCACAGGAGACAAGTGGATTTTGCAGACAATAGACCAAGGTTACAGGTTTCACTTCCATACTCTACCAAAGAAGAGAGGAATGCCAAACCTTCCTCCAAATCAAAAGGCAGAAGCTCTAAAACAAATAACTCACTTACTAAGAATGAGAGCTGTAGAAAAAGTACCATCTATGGAGCAAGGACAAGGATTTTACTCCAGGCTCTTCCTGGTACCAAGAAAAGAAAACCAATGGAGACCTATTCTCGATCTGTCCACTTTAAACACATACCTCATTGTCCCAAAATTCAAAATGCTGACCCTACAGCAACTTCTTCCCATGTTGGGCAAGGAGTCTTGGCTGGTAACTCTAGATCTCAAGGAGGCATACCTGCACGTCCCCATACGACCAATTTGCAGAAGATACCTCAGATTTCTTGCAGGATCAGAGCATTATCAATTCTCAGCATTGCCCTTTGGCTCATCTACTGCGCCCAGAGTGTTCACGAAATGCCTGGCATCAGTAATTGCTCATTGCAGGCTTCAGGGAATCCAAATCTACCCTTACCTGGACGACTGCCTGTTGCAAGCGGACAACAAAAACAAGCTAGCAGAAGATTTGAAAAGGGTCATTTATCTACTGCAAGCTCTGGGATACACAGTCAATATAAAAAAGTCAAGACTGATACCATCCCAAAGGATAACCTTTTTGGGTGCGGAACTGGACACATCAAAACAAATGGCATTCCTAACAGTAGAAAAACAGGAGCAACTACCTCTCTACTTCTTGGCATTAACAAAGAAGAACCAGCTAACAGCAAGAAAAGTCCTGCAAGCCTTGGGTTTCATGGCATCCTGCATAATATTGGTTCCACATGCTAGACTGCATATGAGAAAGTTACAGTGGTACCTAAGGAATTTATGGTCTCAGCACAAGCACAGCCTAGAAACCCAAATTCCAATAATCCCATGCCTGAAGCAAGAATTCCAATGGTGGGCTCAGGCGTGTCAATCAAACAAAGGACTGCCCTTCCACAGCACTCAACCAAGCCAGACCATCACAATGGACGCCTCAGACCTCGGTTGGGGGGCACACATGCTGGACAACTGCATACAAGGTTTTGGACTCAAGACCAACTGCACCTACACATAAATCAAAAGGAAATGCTGGCAGTAAAACTGGCAATTCAGACATTCAGACCACTTCTTCGACAAGGTCAACTGTTGATAAGGACAGACAACACCACAGTTATGTGGTACATCAACAAACAGGGAGGCACACATTCGTACCCTCTATGCCGGATGGCAATGGACCTCTGGAATGTGGCCCTGAGCTTCAACATTCAGTTACAAGCAATTTTTGTACCAGGAAAAGAAAACATTCTGGCAGACATACTAAGCAGAACTACCACGGATGCCCACGAATGGATGCTGCATCCGGACATCTTCAAAACCATTACAAGAAAATGGGGACTACCAGAAATAGACTTATTTGCATCCCCACGCAATCACCAACTGAAGAAATTCTGCACAAGGACGTACCACCCACTTGCTTGGAAAGTGGACTCCTATCTTTCAGTTGGAAAAACCTGACAGCATATGCATTCCCACCACTTCCTTTGATGCACAAGGTGCTATTGAAGATCAAAGAGGACCGTCCAAGGATCATCCTGATAGCTCCGGACTGGCCAAGGCAACATTGGTACCCTTTACTGAGGAGCATGTCTCGGGAACAAATATGGCCTCTACCCCTAGTTCCCTTACTGTTAACACAGAACAACTACAACACCCTGCATCCAAACCTGAAAACACTGCAGCTTGACTGCCTGGAACATTGCATAACACCAAATAACCCAAATTTATCCCAAAGGGTTAAAGACATTATCTTGGAGGCTCGCAGACCCTCAACAAGAAAGAATTATTCAGCAAAATGGAAAAGATATCACATTTGGAGTACTGCAAAAGGAGAAAATGTGTCACTGGTAAACATAGCCAACATCCTGGAATACTTGGCAGAGCTCTTCCACAACGGCCTGTCCTATTCTTCCATTAAGATTCATGCATCAGCTATTTCAGCAGAATACAACTTGGATCCTCCAGTCTTCTCACATCCTCTGCTCAGGCAATTTCTGAGAGGAATTAAAAATGTAAAACCACCTAGGAAGCCACCATTGCCAGCATGGGACTTGAACTTTGTGCTAGAAAAGTTGACACTCCCTCCTTTCGAACCAGCAGCAACAGCAGAATTACAATACTTATCATGGAAAACTGCCTTCCTGCTTGCAATCACTTCAGCAAGAAGGGTATCTGAGCTACAGGCATTAATGGCAGTACAGGGCTTCCTGATCTTCCATCAAGATAGAATGTCCATGAGAACAAATCCTACTTTTATGCCAAAGGTGGTCTCCAGGGTATCTTTAAATCAAGCTATCCACCTACCTACATTCTTCCCCAACCCACAGAACAGGGGAGAAAGACTTTTGCATACCTTGGATGTACATAGACAATTACGCTACTACCTGGACAGGACCAAGAGCAATAGAAAAACTGACCAGCTACTGGTAGCATATGCAACAGGAATGGAAGGAAAAGCAATTTCAAAACAGACAATCTCTAAGTGGATAGGAAATTGCATTAGATTTTGTTACTCCTACCATGGGAAGAAAACTCCAGAAAACATCAGGCCTCACTCTACAAGGGCTACAGCCACTACCACAGCTTTTCTACGAGGAGTGGCTACCAAAGACATTTTAGAGGCTGCTACTTGGAGCTCTGTGCATACATTTGCCAAGCATTATAATTTACCTTTATACTCCAGATCCGAGCAGGTTTTGCCACTGCTGTTTTGCAAGGGATCTTAACTACACCATAATCTTATTTCTCCTCCTCCCCAGTTTGGCTATGGTATTCTACCCATTTGTAAGGACTGCAGATGCATCCTTGAAGGACATAGTACAGTTTTGTACCTACCATAAATGTAGATGTCCGATAGGCATGCATCTGCAGTCAGGATTACCCACCCTCCTTCCCCTCTGTGGTACTCCTAGGGTATTTGCCCATCTTGTAGCTGGCTGGGGGAATCTATTATGGTGTATTTGTTTGTATATATGTACATACATGCTTATTTTTTGTTTGCTCTCTACTATTTGGAACCATTTGCATTTATCCAAATTTAGCCTTCCTAGAGGGCACCTGGCATCTGGGGCAAGAAACACTGAGGAAAATGGCGTAGTCTGATGCCTTTATACCCGAAGAACTGCAGCTGTGACGTCGGGTGAAGTGCGACACCAGCCGAGGCCAGACCCAGACTTTGGAATCCGGCCGACCGAAGGGCTGCCTGACGACAGGACAACCCATTTGTAAGGACTGCAGATGCATGCCTATCGGACATCTACATTTATGGTAGGTACAAAACTGTACTTTATGCAAGACCTTAAACAAATTGAAACTATCTTTCTAAATCTGTTTTTGTTCATAAGCAATATTGTCAGCCTACTGAAGGAAAAAGGGTTTCTAAGTGCATATTTTCTGATAAACCCACCCAGACATCTAAGAATCAAAAGCTCCCTTTTCAGGACACATCTGCCTCTATTTGACTCATTTTCTCCCCCACCCCTTAGTCAGATTTCCCTGTCTCTCAGACTTTCCCTGTCCAGCAACAGATTGCTTCAGACTCTTGGATACTTTTATTATCTGGCTCGGTTAGTTTTGGTATGAAAATACCTTCTCCCATTCTCAGGCCTTCCTCAACCTCCTCCAGACCAACTTTCTCACTTTTCTGTGGTCCTACAAGGTCTATTGGATCAGGGAACCATCCAACCCATTCCAGAATCCCAGTGAGAATGGAGAATCTATCCTTTCTCAGCACCTTTCTAAATGTTTCTTCTTTCCCAATGCTTGCACTCCAGACTATGTTTCCCCTCTTACTTCCCCAGGCATTTCTGGTCACTCTAGACCTAAAGGACACCTATTTTCATATCCCCATTCATCTAGTCTTCAGGAAGTTTTTATGTTTCTCTGTTTCTTCCTCTCATTTTCAGTTCTCTGCTTTGCCCTTTCATCCTTCTACAGCCCCAAGGGTATTCTCCAAATGTCTATTTCCTTTGATAGCCTTTTGTAGTCCTCAAGGAATCCAGATATCACCATCAATCTCAATAATTAATTTCTGATGCCTTTTCAAGACCACATTTTTCTGACTTGCAGAATCCAAGCTTATCTCATTGTTGTCTTCTTTCATCTCCTAAGGTATTGTCACTGACAGTCTACTTCCAGTCTCCTCCTTCCTCTCATTCCTGCAAGATAATTTCTCAGAGCCTAGTGGTTTATGGTATCTCCCACCCCCATTATTCCTTTTGACAAGCATCATAAGAGAAAGCTTCAATGGTACCTCAAAGTAGTTTGGTTCCCACATTACCACTCTCTAGAGTTTATGGTTCCTCTACTACCCCGTCTCACACTTGAGTTTCATTGGTGGATTCAGCAGATCTCTCTCAGTGAGAGTGTTCATTGTTGCTCAACAGGCCTTCCATTTTCTTTGGTCTTCAGGCCCTCTTAAAGTCTTTGTAGACAGTAACATAGCTATGTGGTACATCAGCAAACAGGTGGGCACAAAGCCTTATCTCCTTTGCAGACTAGCTCTTCAGGCCTGGGACTTTGTTGCCCACCATCAGATGACCTTGCAGGTGGTCTACATCCCATCAAAACACTACCTTGTGGTAGAATCTCTGAGCAGGTCCAGGACACAACCTCGGATTAGATGCTTCACATACAGGTGTATTCTGGACATAGTACATCAGTAGGGTATTCCTTCAGTAGATCTTCTTGCCTTTCCTCTGAACAGAGAACTTCCTTAATTTTGTTGCAGAGTTCCAAGTCTTCTGACATGGAAGGTGAATGCCATGCCTTTTTCTTGGAAGGGAATGTTCCAATATGTATACCTTTCCTCTTTCTCTGCTTCCCAGGGTCCTACAGAAATCATGACAAACTAACCCCCCCTCCCCCAGAATCTTGTTGGTGACTCCCTTTTGGCTCAGACAGCATTGGCTGCCCCTTCTTTTTCACCTGGTAGGGGGAATCATCACAAGTAACCTCATTGGATAAATCTTTTTACACAAGACAAAGGGTGTGTTATTCACCTGTCCACTCTTCAGTTGACAGTTTGGGTGATAGGGTTTTGATTCCCTTTAGACATTACTTTCCTGAAGATGTGTTTCTGCAGGAGGCCAGGAAACCCACTATCAGAAAATCATATATGGCTAAATGGAAGAGAATTTCTGTTTGGTTTCCAAAGCATCATCGGGATCCCTTCTTAGTGGGGGTCCCTTTGGTCCTTTTTTACTTGTATGAACAGCTCATTTGTCAGCAATTTCTGTTCGTCTGTTCTTGAACCCGCCATTGTCCTCTTGTTTTGAGGTCAAATAATTCCTTAAAGGCATCCTTCATATCAGGCCCCCAAGAAGACCAATTCCTCCCTCTTGAGACCTTAATTTTGTCCTTTAAAAGCTAACTTAGGTTCCTTTCGAACCCGCTTCTTCTTCCTCCTTTTGACATTGCACCTGGAAGACTGTATTGTTGATGACTCTTACTTCAGCTAACAGAGTTCTGAACTTCAGACTCTGATAATGGGTCCTCCCTTTTTGATTTTTTTCAGAGACAGACTAATCCTCATTTTATGCCCAAGGTGGTTAATGAGTTTGTCCTTTGATCAGTCAGTCCAGCTTTAATAAATTTTCCTTCCCCATAATCTGCTAATGAGAAGGTACTTTACTTCTTGGACTTGCATAAACAGCTCAGATATTATTTGGATAAGACAAAGACTATCTGAAAATCTGAGCAGTTTTTTGGTTTTTTTTTTATACCAAGACAATATGTTTGGCAGTTTCTAAGCAAACTGTCTCCTCCTGGATTTCTAAGGCCATTTCTTTTTGCTATTTCTTTCATGGTAAACAGCTTTCAGCTTCAGTTCGACCTCATTCTACAACAGCAACAGCCTCTTCTGGAGGCTTTCTTCAAGGGTCTGGATACTAGATCCATTCTAGAAGCTGCTAATTGGTTATCTGTCCACACTCTTACTAAACATAAGTAGGATGTCATTTCCAGAGCTAAGGCAGGTTTTGCCAGGTCTGTCCTTCATGGATTTGTGGAATGTTCCTATGTGCTTTCCTCTTCCCATCCTTTACAGTAGCTTTGGTAATTTCCCATATGTAATGAATACTGCAACAGTGATGAGGAATGACATACAGTTGTGTAAGTTGTTACCATAACAGTAGATGTCCTACTTTTCACAGTTGCAGTACTCAGTCCCTCCATTCTTTCCCTTCTGTTTCTCTCTCTCTCTTTTTTTCTGTTGGGAACACTCTGATGGCTGGGGGGTCTTATCTTTTCTTTGCCCTATTTCTCTTTCTACTTCCATTCTGGATGCACATGTCTTGGGTTTCAGTTCTGAGTATTTTGCATGAGTATGTTATCTCTGTGCCCTACAACACCCTACACCTGTGTGCTGAGCATAGTCTGACATACGACACTGTGAGGATGTGAAGGGTTTCATATAATGGCCGGATGTTGGGCTGTCATTGGCCGGAAATTCCACATATAATGTGTACTGCAACAGTGAAAAGTACACACCTACTGTTATGGTAATATCTTAAACAACTGTACTTTAATAGATGTTTTTAGTTCATTTGTACTTTTCCCAGACTGTCAATGAAATGCATGGTCAGAGAAGCCTGAAATGGTGGGTTTGAGGCCATTTAGCGCAAGTTAGGGCTTATTCAGATGTGGCTCAGCCACACTGAACTGTATGAATCACAGTACAGCACACGTGTATTGTCTTTTGTATGCCTAAATATATTTGGCTTGCTGTGGGCAAGCTGTGGTTAGCTTATGAATGCGCATAACCTCCTAATGCTCCCAGTCACACTCCAGAATGTTATAACTTACCCATGCTATGTATGCATCTCTAAGATTGGTAATGTCAGATTAAGCTCTGCCTCACTGTTTTCACTCTACCCAGTAGTTTCCCATTGCAGTCCCTACCGCCGGGTACAAAACTTAACCATAGCCTACAGAATAGGAAAAGAAAATGGTCACAACATACTAATGACAGACTTTACTGATGTACATTTGCAGAAGTGGTTGAGACCCACTAATAAAGTGCTGTAGGAGTAAAATTCATTGTGTATTAACACCCCTAAACACTGAAAACCACATGTGTGATATTACATTTAAATGTTAGTTTTTATTAAAAAAAAAAAAAACACTGTCTGGGACAAACCTCTGCTTTGCTCTTACAGTGCAGGAATGTTTTCATTTATTTTCCCAAATGAAATGGAACTAAAAGAAACATGGAAGTGCATGGTACTACATGGCCTATTGTCACACCAGACCTTTCCGTGGACATCATTTCAGTAGGTAGCAGCCCTGTATGGGTGTGTGGGCTGAGAAGAGTGATGTCACCTCAGAAGGTGTAGTTCACACCTTAATATCCCTTGCGTCAGACCTATATGTATTATTATTGTACTGGCGTATGAAAGGGTGACTTCTGTTAAAGATCAGGGTTGACTTCCTAGCTGGTTTGACAAGGAGACCAGAATACTCCTCTACATACTGCAGGAGTCATACCTACAGAAGTTGTAGCAGGGCCCCAACAGGGCTGTGAATGGAAGAAAGTAGATATTTGGCAAGGGTTCTGCTCTGGACAGCATTGCAGCCAGCACAGGTACGAGAGTTTACAGAAGTGGAGGAGGGACCAGCTGGCCAGATGGGTTTTAGAAGTCCAGGAAAGAAGGATGGATTTCTATAATACATTGTGTTTTATTTCTCATGCTGTATACATCACTCTTTCTTAAATATAAGTATGCATTTATTTTTTAAGTTTATACACAAATATGGACTCTGACACAAATTTAATACACACATGTAAATTTATATATCTGCATACAGGTATGTCTGTGTGTGGGTGGGTGTGAAAGATTGATTTACAAAACATCAATCACAGTGCATTGAACATTAATAACATTTAACCACAGCAGATTAAAAGAGGCATGAACTATCCACTTCCGATCCATTACCCCCACCACTGACTCCTGCCGTACTTTATCATTTATCAGAATGCAAGTAATGTTATGGGAAGTGTTTTTCTAATGTTGGGTGTAGGTTTGGGGTTAGGAGCAGGGTTAGAGCTGGTGGGTTTTAGTAAGGTGGGTAGGGGGCTGCCCACTTTAATACCTACTAACCATTCCCCTAATGCTATATCTTACCTTAGAAAAAACCTTCCCCATTACTCTGCCACTAAACATGCAGTCTTGGGCACACAACAGATACAAAACCATCACTCAACTGTCACCTACATTAACCTCTACCCTAACTTTAAAAGTCACACATACAACCAAAACTCTCAAACACTATTTCCTTACTTATTACTTAACCCATATGCAGCAGCACATGCAAACTCTAAATCCTCTGCTCTCCAAACCTTACTTGCCTACAAAACCCATGCATACAGTATTATGCACATTTGACATTCAGGGCACACACATTGAATGTTCGACATTCTGAATGTTTGATCAATTAATGAAACCCATATATACACACAGACGCATGCACACACATACATGTATCTGTGTTTGTGTTTCTCTGATATTTATCAGTGTTAATGCAAGATGCAAAGCAATGGAAATGCAATGTTTAATGTTGGTTTCACTTTTGATGCCATGTCAGTCATTCCTGCAGAATTTCCAGTAAATGATTATTACTTCCATTTAAGCATTGGAATTCTGTCTGCTTGAAATTTTTCATAAAGTTTACTGCTTAGTCATATGAAACATTCAACTTGTGTGAAAGATGTTATAATTATTTTGCAATACCATGTATACACACACTGATAAATGATCTGATGATGCATTTTTATTCATGCCTCAACTGATGGGTCTCGGATCCATCTCGGCCACATTCACTCATACTTTTGGATCCAACTCTCAAGCTCTTCCCTTTACCCATAATGCTTCAGAACTCTGTAGTAGCACAGATCTCGTTTGCCACTCCTTCGCTTTAGACATATGGATCATGCTGTCTCAAGCTTTTATAATGTGTTTCTATAGCTTATTTATGAGCAAAACTAGTAATTCTTTATCTCACCCTTCCTCCCCTTTCTAGTTTTCTTAGGTTTTGAAGGTTAGTCACTCTTGTTTCTCCTTTTTTTACCCATAGTTCGAGTACTTGTTACCATTACTGGTATTATCTTTCTTATTTCTTTATTTCTCTACCCACTCATAGGGTATTGCTTACATACCATGGTATTTTCCTTTTCTATATTTTTCTGTACCACCCCCCCCCCCCAAAAAAAATGTATGTATTACTGTTTTATCTCTGCTATGGCTGAAAAACTTCCGGGTTTTAAAAAGTGCACTTCCTGTGGGCATAACATACCCAATTCTGATGCCCACTGGCAATGCAAGTACTGTTTAGTATTTGCCTACCTTAGAATTTCATGCCAAATCTGTGTTGGGTTTAACTCTTGGGCCTTTGGAAATTGCTGCAATAAGCTGGTCTTGAAGGAGCTTGCCTCCACATTCTTCTTCTTCCATTGCTGCAGCTGTCTTAGGGGCTCAAGCCCCCCCACCAAGAAACAAAAATCTTCAGAGACCAGAGATCACAGAAAAAGGTCTCCCACCCATTCACGAAACCTACTCTGGCCTTGGTGCTGCCAGCCAAAATTGTGAATAGATTGGATCTGACTCCTTTGGCTCCTACTGTGGGGATGCTTAAATCTCCCAGAACCAAGAGTCCTTGTTCTCTCCAGAACCTTTTTCCCCATGGCTCCAATCACTTTTTTTTACAGAAGATGCCAAAAAGGATGTTGTGTCCCCCATCCATGTCTTCCTGTGTCAGATCCTTCTGAAGCCTGTCAGAAACAGATGTGGATGTGATGGCAAGGAAGCTTCTCAGTACTCTGATTCTGATGGGGTTATCAACTCTGTCTCCCATTGGATCCAGGAGCCTTCAGCCTGCTTCTCACCTCCCTTATTTCTTCTTCTCCGATCCATTCAATGATTTGGGAGCCCTCAGATCTGAGAATTTTGAGAGTAAATATATCCGATCAAGCCTAAGACAGCAAGGTATTTGACACTGTATCCCTGACTCATTTAGCCCCCCCCCCCCCCAAGAGCAGGATGATTTTCGGAACCGAAGCTTCGGCATCTGATCCAGGGGAATGAGTTCCTCTGCGAGGTTGTTGGAACCATCCCTTCCCCTCAGCACTTCTCCACTGGACAGCTCAGGTCTGAGTCCTCCTTCACAGCAGAAGACTGAGCAGAGTCTAGGCTTGACAGCACCTGGAACTTTGGCAACAGTGTTGCCAGCAATAGCTGCTTCTAGTCTTTCTGCATATGAGGTAGTGGAGAAGGCTTTCTCTCAACATAGAGTCCTGTCCACTCTTCTTTCTTAAGATCCTTCCCCTCTACCACCATCCGATCCAAGTTCTGGGCCTCATCAGCCTATACCACAGGGACAACTGACGCATTCAACCTTCCAGGCAGTTCCTCTGTGCAACTTCACATCTCTTTTGATACTGCTTCAGATCACCCGACTGACAAGGTCCCCTGGAAGAGGTCATGCAGAAGAAGGCACATAGACTCACCTTAGGAATCTTTAACTGAAGACACTGACTTTGATGAAGTGGGGAGGGGTCTCCAAGGTCTCCACTAGAAGATGTCACCTTTGGAGACATTCTAGTGAACTTTAGCCAGAAAGGTGAATGGTCTTCTGATCCCCCTTCCCAGGAGGATTCAGCATTCCTGGAAGCCGTCAGGTCCCGCTCATCTACATCTTGGATTACTCCCCCCCCCCCCCAAGCTGATGACCTTATAGATCTGGTGTCTTGCTGGGCATGGAAAGAATCGGATACTGTAGAGCCCGTTCCTCACGCAACCAATTTCTTTCCCCTCCTAAAGACGGCCCTTATTGAAGTAATGGGGGGTTCCCCTGGATGCTATGGATGTTGTTTGTGTTTCACGGTTGCAGTCATCTCACTTGGGTTATCTGCCTGCAGGTAGCCCTCAGTCGGCCCAAATACTAGAGTCTTAGTATTTCTGCGCCGGGTGCTGTCGCTTCTTCCATGTCGTCAGGGGTATAAAAATAGGCAGCTGACACCATCACATCAGTCTTTCTTGCTGAGGAAGAGCCTGAACCAGAAGCAGTTTGCAAGTGCCGGCCAGCTACTATCTGAAATTTTTGTTTTTCGAGTTGATAATCCTGAAGTCTTCTAAAGCTAAGTACCCCATTGGGGATCCCTTTTTCTTGCTCTAACAGATGTCAGAAAATGTTAACAGTTGTCTTGCCTGTGGAAAGAAAATATCTAAGAACGCTAAAATTTAATGAGAAACTTTCGGGCTATCCATCCTTCATCAGCACATAAGATCAATGAAATTTCCAAGCTTTTAAATAGAGGTTCGTTTAAAATCACATGATCTAGCCAGCCTACCAATATTATTCTTTTAAAACAATCAGATATTAACATCAATTTACATTACGTACATTCAAGGAATTATATATACATATAAAAGTATACATACATATATATGTGCATACATGAACATAAAACAAATATAAATATAAACCAAATCAAATATTATCTCTGTCTTTTTACCAATACTGGCTTTAAACTAACAGTACTATTTAAGCCTGGTGGTGAATCTGCCTGCAACCTAACAATCCATTCATACTCTCTCAATTCAATAGAGATAAAGAATTATATTTCAGAGGAAAATATGGTGATTTATGATATGCAATTAAATCAAGACATATCTATAGATTTGTTTAACTATTTTTCAGTGCCTTGCCTTAAAGTACCACAAATATATGGGATTCCTAAGATTCATAAATCTATAAAAGATCCACCATTGAGGCCTATAGTTTCAGGCAAAGGATGGATAACAGAACCTATATCAAAATATTTGCAGGGCAAACTGGCTAGATACCTATTTAAGTGTACTAGTATCATAAAAGACACTATGCATTTTCTTGGAAAGCTTTCTGAATGGTATGAGCATGATGTTTGTCAAGATTTTTTTTGTAACATTGGATATTACCTCTTTATTTACAGTTATTCCGATAGACTATGGGGTGGAAGCAATAAGAAGTTTTCTTTGTATGGAAACAGATTTACAATCAAAAGAAGTAGAAAATATCTGTATGCTTTTAGAAATGGTTTTGACAAAGAATGTGTTCATTTTTGATTGTGTGCCATATTTGCAAACTACTGGTGTAGCCATGGGCACACCAGTAGCAAATACATTTGCAAATTTAGTGCTTTATCAATGGGAAAAGCAATATGTACTAAGTGATTATAATGAGCTTAATAATAATGTTAAATCGTATTGTAGATTTGTGGATGATTGTTTCTTCATTTGGAAAGGCACTGATACAGACTTAAAAAGTTATGTTACATATTTAAATGCAACCACAAGATGTGAGTGTTCAATCTCGCCGTTTGTTCTTACACACGGGTTCGGAGCCGATCCTCTGCTCCAAGTCGGCTGCATAGCAAAGCTCTGCATCTTAGAGAAGCTCGAGACCAGGCTATATCCCACAATCCTCCCTGCCATTACTCAGGTCTAGTTTGCCGCTGCAACGGGTCACATCGCTACAGAGAGCTCGGACCAGAGAAATTGTTGTTAGACAGATAAGATAGTCTTTTTTCTTTGTTTCAAAAGTTCTTATACTTCTATAGTTTTTGATATTTTATTTTCTATACTATAGTGTGTGTGTGTATTGTAGTTAGTTTTTTATACGTGTCCCTTTTGGGGCCTACCCTTACTTTAACTGTAAATTCTCTTTAAACTTAAAATTATTAAACTTTAAATTCCCTCTTCTTTACAGTTTACTACTATGTCTGAAAAAGCCAAGTCTGGTTTTAAAAGGTGTCAGTGTGGACAGAAAATGTCCATCACTGACAACCACACTTCCAGCGTCTACTGTCTTGGCCCTCTCCACTTGCAAGAGGATTGCTCTATTTGCCATTCCTTCAGTGGGAGGGTCATGACAGATAGACGCAGGAAACCTATTGACAGGGGACTTCTTAAGCCTGCCTTCCAGGAGGCCTTGGACAAGTCTGACCAGGCTTCTAAGTCCTCGAAGGGGTCGAAGATGTTGGAGCCCATGTCATCGGCTCTGAGTACATCTTCTAAAGTTCGTTCGCCGGTTCCAAAGACTTTGGGGCTGAGCGTTGAATTATCTCTCACTGAGCCCCAGGTCTTGGAACCGGTGTCGGAACTACCACCACCGTCTGTCCTTCGGTCGGTGCCATCTTCAGCCCCTTCGACCCGATCTTCCAGACCATTATCCGATACTGATGTGGATCGTGTCGTGCAGAAACTTATGGAGAACACGGCCCTTTCCAAATTGATTGCAGTTTCCTCCCAATTGGTGTCGAAACTAGAAGGCCTTCCCTTATCTCCAACAGGTCCTCCTTCGAGACCCACCCAGTCTTCGGAGCCGGAAGAGGATGAGCCGATGATAGTGGAGCCCTCGGTGCCGAAATTGTCCATTGCACGATCGACACCATTTACCTCAACTCCATCGGAACCTATAGGTGAGTCACAGAGTCGACAATCTCTCCTTGGTTCCGGGACCGAGAGTCGTACCGACCTTTCGGTGCCGACTCTCCCTCTCGGGGCCTCAGTGCAGATCGGCTCGGCTCCGTCCTCGGGGTAGAGACCCATGGGCCCCGTGTCTCGGATTCTTCCATGTTCTTCGGAACCGGGGGAGTCCTCGACTCGAGGTTCAGGGGTTTTTGACCTTAGGAAGGTTTTGTCTACACAGACAACCACTTCATCGGACGCATCTTCTCCCTTCGTTAAGGAGCCGTTCTCTGTTTCTGTTCCCACGACACATCCAAAGCGTGGAGCACCATTGTCTCAGCCATCCCCAGAGGATGCCCCCTGTTCCTCGGAGGCCTCACCGGAATCTCCCTCCGATGAGGTTTCGAGGAAAAGATTGTGCAAGAGGAGGCAGTTAGATTCCCCACAGGAATCTCTAACTTCTGACACTGACTTGGATGAGTCCGAGGGGTCCCCAAAATCCCCCTCCGAGGATGTCTCATTTGCGGACATCTTGGAGATATTAAAACAGAGGGGTGATTGGCAGTCCCTAGCCCCCACTGAGGACGAGTCGGTGTTGCTGAAGGCATTTGGTGCTCAACCTTCTACCTCCTGGGTTACTCCGCCCTTCGATGAGTTAATGGATTTGATTGCTCGGAGGGCGTGGGAGACACCGGACACAGTGGAACCGGTCCCTCGTAAACCAAGTAAATTTATTACCGCTCCCCAGGACAAGACTTATCTCACCAAAGGAGTCCCGGTTGACGCTATGGTGGAGGCCGCAGCCACTAAAAAGGAGATGTCTGAGTCTTCCTCTTCTGTTCATCCTCCTAATAAAGATTCTAGGACTATGGACAGATACGGGAAGCGTGTATTTAGTTCAGCGACTTTTTCCATGCGTTCGCTAAACTATTTGACACATTTTACACGACTACAGAGGGATCTCATCAAGGAGCTGAGAGACACCCTCCAGGGTAACGCAGATGCTGCTGTTTCAGATAAGGTAACAGCACAACTTAACACCCTTACCTCCGTAGTGAACTCATCCATTAGGCTCATCTCGTATGCGGCTGAAGGGTCGAGTAGGGCCGCAGCTTCAGCGATTGCTCTACGAAGACAATCCTGGATGCGGCTGTGCTCTTTTGTGGAAGCCTTCAAGTCTTCTTTCGCCAATGCCCCTTTTGATGGTTCCACTCTTTTTGGGCCCAAAGTGAAAGAGACATTAACTCGGTGTGAGCAAGAAGGAAAGACTCTGTCTGCTGTCGGAGTCCGTTCCATGTAGACCGTACCCCAAAGGGCAACGAGGCGGAAAAATGTGGTTCCGTAGAACTCGGGGATCTTTCCAGGCCACACAGAGTGAAACCCCCCCCAGAGGCAGAGGGGGGGCAGACATGGAAGACGCCGCCCCAGCGGCAGAGGGGGTCCACAGAAACAAGGTGACAGGGATATACTATCCCTGGTAAGCCTATCCAGCACTCCTGAATGGGGGCCCGACTGTCCTGCTCTGGAGGCAGTTGGGGGTCGCTTGGCTTTATACCCACAGGCCTGGCTAACTCTCACCTCAGACTCCTGGGTAAAAAGCATTGTAACCAGAGGATACAAAATACCCTTTATGTCAATTCCACCCCAACAAAGAAGGTCTCCAGATGTGCCACCCTGTCTGCGAGGCCCAGCAGCAATAGAAATTTCAAAGCTGCTCAAAAAAAGAGAGTCATTCAGCCAGTCCCAGCGGACCAAAAAGGATCCGGAACTTACTCAAGGTTCTTTTTAGTTCCAAAAAAGACAGGGGACTGGAGACCCATTTTGGATCTCAGCAATCTCAATACCTTCGTGAAGAAGGAAAAGTTTTGGATGGTCACGCTTCAATCGATCCTTCCATTTTTACAGAAGGACGACTGGATGTGCTCGATAGATCTCAAGGATGCGTACTACCACATCAAGATGGCCAGACCGTCCAGAGATCACCTGCGCTTCCGGCTGGGAGCTAGTCATTTTCAATTTCGAGCCCTGCCCTTTGGGCTCACCTCAGCCCCCAGGGTATTCACCAAATGCATGGCAGTGGTAGCGTCTCACTTGAGATGTCTAGGATTCCGGGTGTTTCCCTATCTGGACGACTGGCTCCTCACTGCCACCACCGAGCGTCGCCTCATACAAGCCAGAAACTATACAGTCAACCTTTGTTCCCACCTAGGGATTTCCATAAACTTCGAAAAATCTGTCTTACTGCCCTCACAGCATATTTCATTCATCGGAGCGGACCTAGATATGCGCTTAACATTGGTAAAGCTCCCTCAAGTAAGGGCTTCATCCCTCAAGGAACAGGTTGTTGTTCTACTGCAATGCAGGAAAGCCCCGGCCAAATTGGTGTTGAAGGCTTTGGGACTCATGGCAGCGTCCCTGATTGCAGTTCCCATGGGGAGATTGCACATGAGGCTCCTACAATGACTGCTGTTCACGCAGTGGTCGTTCCAGCAGTTACCCCTAACGCACGAGATTCTGATAACAGATTCTTGCAAGCGAGACCTCTCATGGTGGGTGTCCATTCAGGATCTCACTGTGGGTCATCCATTTGTTCTACCGAATCCGACGGCCACTATAACCACAGACGCTTCCCTGATAGGGTGGGGGGGACTTTTTCAGGGAAGAACAGTCCAAGGGGAATGGTCCAACATAGAGTACAACCTGCACATAAATGTTCTGGAAATGAGGGCGGTGTTCTTGGCGTTGCAACACTTTCAAACCCTCCTGCCTCTAGGAACAGTAGCAGTTCAGACAGACAACATGTTTGTAGTCTGGTACATAAACAAACAAGGGGGAACCAGATCTTACCCATTATGCAGAGAGACCATGAGAATTTGGCAATGGGCAGAGTTTTTCGGGTCGCTTTCTGATAGCAACGCACATCCCGGGGTCATCCAACGTCATTGCGGACAGGTTGAGCAGAGCCATCCTGTTACCTCACGAGTGGTCCCTCAAACCACAGGCGGCGGAAAGAATTTTCCGCAAATGGGGCCAGCCTTGCTGCCATCAATTCGCCTCCCCGATGAATACCAAATGCAGAAGCTATTTTGCCCTTCTACCCCCTCCAGGGGATGTCCCCAGGGACGCACTGATACACGATTGGCCCCCAGGTCTCCTATATGCATTCCCACCTACCCCCTTGATTCCCAAATTTCTTCAGAAAGCCATGAACCTGGAAAGGACAATTATACTCATAGCCCCATTCTGGCCTCGACAGATATGGTTCCCCTTTCTTCGAGCCCATCAAACAGAGGAAGCTTGGATCCTGGACCCAGTACCAGATCTACTGACACATTCGTCGGGAGTTCCTCACCCGTCTCTTCTATCCCTCAGACTAGCAGCTTGGCTGCTCCACTTCCCCGCCTAGCCAGGTCTAATCTACTTTCTCCGGCAGTTCAATGCATTTTGGTTGCCTCTCATAAAGCTTCCACCACAAAACTCTACAAGAGTAAATGGAAACGCTTTGTGTACTGGGCATCTAGTCAACACTTGGATCCCTTGGTTGCTCCTTTACATAAAGTTCTAGAATTTCTATCCATCCTTTTCCACGAAGGAGCCTCTACTTCCACTCTGAGTACAGCTGGCGGCCATATCCAACTTCCATGTTGGTGAGGACGATTCTTCTATTATGTCCCACAGGCTTTGTAAGGCTTTTATGAAAGGTTCCTTCCATCTTCGTCCGCCCGTCAGAGACCCTTTATTCCCATGGAATTTGAATGTGTTGTTATCACAACTAATGTTGCCACCCTTCGAACCAGCCTCTTCTTGCCTCCTGAGGTTTTTGTCATGGAAGACTCTTTTTCTTGTAATGGTTACTTCAGCTCGGAGAGTGTCAGAGCTGCAAGCACTATCAGTTAAACCGCCTTACTTAATTTTCCACCCAGATAGTCTCTTTACGAACAAATCCGTCTTTTCTTCCTAAGGTATGTTCTTTCATAAATATTAATCAGTCCATTGAACTCCCTACTTTCTTCAAAAACCATACCAGCGAGTTGGAATATGTGCTACACAAGTTAGATGTCCACAGACAGCTAAGATTTTATTTGGACAGAACTAAAGACTACAGAAAAACAGATCAACTTTTTGTTGCATTTGCAGACAATAAAAAGGGCATGGCAGTTACAAAACGTACGCTCTCTAAATGGCTTACTGATTGTATAGCCTTTGTGTATTCTAAGTCAAATCAGGCCTTGCCCACCAAACCTAAAGGCCATTCTACTATGTCCGTCTCCATTTCCTTGGCTGATGCAGCTCGCCTGCCTTTGGACACGATTTGTGCAGCAGCCACGTGGTCTAAACCACATACTTTCATCGCTCATTATAGGGTTGACAAAGCCTCCAAAGACAGGACATCTTTTGGTTCCACTGTGCTCAGGAACGTTCTTCCATGAGTCACTCAGGGTGACGGAGCTAGGGACACTACCCGTGTGTAAGAACAAACGGCAAGATTGAACACTCTCACATAAAGAAGTTATGTTCTTACCATAACGTTCCATGTGGAGTGTTCATCTCGCCTTTGTTCTTACATTCCCCCCCTTCCCTCCCTCACGTGTTTGGAAGAACGAGTAGGACTAGAGTCTGGTCCACATGTCTTTACCTCTTCCGACTGTATATTACCTCTTACCTCATAGGGTATATTTCGTTACCCTTTGGTTAATTTGTCAGTGAGATGGTGTCTCTGAATTTTTGTGGCAGTTTGGTAGCCTTAGCATCTCAGGGTTATTGTTAGTCTGGTTTGATTGCAAACTAGATCTGAGTAATGGCAGGAAGGATTATGGGATATAGCCTGGTCTCGAGCTTCTCTAAGATGCAGAGCTTTGCTACGCGGCCGACTCGGAGCCGAGGATCGGCTCCGAACCCGTGTGTAAGAACAAAGGCGAGATGAACACTCCACATGGAACGTTATGGTAAGAACATAACTTCTTTTTTTAAAGTTTAAAATGACTTTTTCATCTGAGAATATAGTGTTCCTAGATGTGAATATATATAAAAAATTTGATAAAATTGAAACTATGATTTATAGGAAGGAAGTGCACGCAAATAGGTATCTGAAAAGAAGTAGTATGCATGCTCTGCACACATTTAAAGGCATTCTTAAATCACAATTGATAAGGGTTAGCAAACTGAATACAGAGGACAATAATTTTAAAAATCAAGCAAAATTGATGAAGGATGAATTTATTAGGAATGGTTATCCTGTACATAATGTAAATATGATATATGATGAGGTCCTCTTATGTAGGAAGGATAGATATAGGCACATATGTGGTAGGAATTCTTTGCCAGTAACAGAAGAAGAGCATCAGAATAATGATAGAAGTGTATTGAGATATGTAACTACATTTAATGGTAACACAAAGTGTGTGACATTATAAAGAAACATTGGATAATTCTATTGGCGTCATCAGAAATAAAGGACTTGGTAGGCTTAAAACCAAAATTTGCTTTTAGGAATGAGGAAACATTAAAACAAATGCTATGTTATAAAGATTTTAAAAATAAAGATGTTAACCCACATGGTAAAAAAGGAACATATAAATGTTTTAACTGCACTTGTTGCATGGATGTTCTTGACAAGAATGAGTTTTATCAACATCCAGTCACTAAAGAGAAGTTTAATTTCAACTGTTTTGTAAATTGTAATACAGTAAAACTAGTATATTTAGCAACATGCACAATGTGTACAACATTTTATATAGGAAAATTGATGGGAAAATTAAAAGACCGTATAATTGAGTATAAGTCAGAAATAAAAAGGAAAGTACCAAATAATGGTCTTTTAAAACACATTTTGGAGTTTAACACGCGCACATTTAAGTTTAGGTGTATAAGTGTGATAACAATGAGTCCAAGAGGGGGGTGATATAAATAATGAGTTTGAATTGAGAGTATGAATGGATTGTTAGGTTGCAGGCAGATTTACCACCAGGCTTAAATAGTACTGTTAGTTTAAAGCCAGTATTGGTAAAAAGGCAGAGAGATAATATTTGATTTGGTTTATATTTGTTTTATGTTCATGTATGCACATATATATGTATGTATACTTTTATATGTATATATAATTCCTTGAATGTACGTAATGTAAATTGATGTTAATATCTTATTGTTTTAAAAGAATAATATTGATAGGCTGGCTAGATCATGTGATTTTAAATGAACCTCTATTTAAAAGCTTGGAAATTTCATTGATCTTATGTGCTGATGAAGGGTGGATAGCCCGAAAGCTTCTCATTAAATTTTAGCGTTCTTAGTGATTCGTGTGTTATTGCTTAATTCATGGTCTGACAAAGAAAGCAAATACCTCACATAGATTTTCATTCTTACTGCGTCACCTGTTTAAGCCCAGACCACGACGTCCCTCGCTGTTGGTTTTGTGCATTGTTTAATGCCCGAGCCATTCGTCATCTGGCTATTTTTGTTGCTAAACTCTTTCGCTGTCGATCTCCGTATTCCGAAATGGCTTCTGTAAGCCATCCGACTACCGATCTTCCGAAAAAACGTAAGGATAAAGACAGAGACAGACTGTGTAGGTCCAAAACTGACGACGACGCTTCCATTAAGCTAGTCACCAGTCCACCGGTACTCAGTGAGGCACCTTTGCAGCCCCTGGTGCCCACTTCTATGGATTTGTAGGCCTCTGCTGAGACACATTTGGAGTCCGGTATGCCGCAGGATGGTTCTTCGACTATGATACCAGCGGATGTCTGTACCTTGGATGGGTCCGGAGCCGCTGTGCAGGCTCCGGCATCTGAGGGCGTTTTCTGACCTACCAGTGTTCGAATCAAACCGACGACTTCTTTTTTAGCCAATACTACCGAGTTTCTTAGGCCCAGAGTACACACACCACCTAGAAAACCGACAGCCAAAGCACATGCTCCGGCCCCCATGCCACAAAAACAAATGCTTAGAATGGCTGAAGACCTTATAACACTAATTAGGGGAAGCCAGCTTTCCCCTGCTAAGAGACAAAGAATTCAGTTAACTTCAGATTCTGCAGACCAGGAGTCTGATGACGCTGACGTTTCTGATTATCAGGACATGCCTTTATCAGCCTATGAGGATTGAGATGCAGAGGAATCCATTCCCTCTGCCTCCCCTCCAGAGGATTTCTCTTTTGGTGAAACCTTGCTTACATTAAGAGAGCATTTCCATTGGGAATGCCAAGACTATCCTCAGTCCAAAAGGAGACTCGGAGAATTTTTAGAGCTACCTCAGCACAGGCCTTTAGTTACCCCCCCCCCCCCCCCGTCCTAGATGTGTTTTCTTGGAATCCAGTCTTACTCCAGACACCTTACCTTCGGCCCCTAGGAAACCTGACAGGTACTACCGAGTACCTGATTCCCACAAGTTTCTTTTCAAGAATCCTACTGCTGATCCCGAGATGATTTCTCAGGGACCTAAAGGTATTAAGGTTACTACAGCCAAAAATCCTACCCCTTTGGACAGGGATTCCCGAGCACAGATGAGGTAAGAAGGTGGTATATACCTCTGCAACTCTTGCTGTCAGGCCATTGAATTGCCAGTTTCACATGCTGAATTACCAGCAACATATTATGGATCTCATTAAACAAAAAATGGTAATATTTCCAGATTGTGCAGAAAATAGATTTGCAAGAGCTTATGCATTCTGCAAACCAAGTAAGTAAGCATACTTTGCAGTGTGGTTTTGATGCCCTAGAAGCATCTTGCAGGGCTGCAGTCACTGGCTCTGTACTGAGAAGACATGCTTTGGTGAAGGAGCAGACCTTGCCAGATCATGTTAAATCCAAGTTACTAGACGCTCCTTTAAATAAGGATGTTTTGTTTGGCACCAAAGCAGAAGAAGTTCTTAAAAGGAAGGAAGAAAAAGCTAAATGTATGCAAACTGTTAAAGAATTCTTACAAGTGCAGCTTCCTCAGTTCAGTAGGCATTACCCTTCAAAACACTGGTCCTTTCCAGCCCCCTCCAGGCCTTCCCAAACAAGACCCAGGGGATCCAGACTACCTAGACTACAGTCTCAGGGTATGCAGAGATCTAAGCAATGGACTGCTCCCACCCCTAAAACAGGGAGTGGTAAACCACCTCCCTGTGGAAAACGTTCACAGTGACTTCTCAACTCTACCTCCCAGCCCTGCCCAATTGCTTGTGCCCCAGGAGGAAAACTTGCCTTTCATGCAAAAAAAAATGGATGTCTATCACTCAGGACCGATGAGTCCTCAACATTATATCCCAGCGGTACAAATTTTATTTCCATTTGCTGCCAACTCCAAGTGGGATTCCAGACCTTCCTCCAAACCAGTAGGTAGAGGCTCAAAACCAAGTTATTTCCCTGCTCAACATCAAAGCTATTCAGCCAGTTCCAGTAGAACAAAGGGGTCAGGGTTTCTACTCCAGATTATTCCTGGTACCCATGAAAGAGGGCTCTTGGCACCCAATCCTGGATCTTTCAATTCTCAACACCTTCCTGGTGGTCCCAAAATTCAAGATGCTTACCCTGCAACAGCTTCTCCCTATGCTAGCCAAAGAAGCCTGGTTAGTCACCCTAGACTTAAAAGAAGCGTATCTGCACATCCCCATCAGGGAATCATGCAGGAAATATCTACGTTTCAGGGCAGGATCTATGCATTATCAGTTCTCTGCACTTCCCTTTGGCTTAAGTACTATGTCCAAGGTATTCACAAAATGCCTGGCTCCAGCCATTGCATACTGCAGGCAGAGAAATATCCAAATTTACCTGTACTTGCACAACTGCCTGATTCAGGCAGACAGCTAGGAATTGCTGCTTCAGCACCTGGCATTTGTAAAAAGCCTGCTCACTTCTTTGAGGTACACCATCAACGAAAAAAAATCACAGCTGGTGCCCAGTCAAAAGATTATATTCCTGGGAGCAAGCTTGGACACAACTTCCCAGATGACATTTCTCACTAAAGAAAAAGAAGTCCATCTGACAGACTACTTTAAGCAAATGGCCACCAGAACTCAGCTAACTGCAAGAAAAATACTGCAAACCCTAGGGTTCATGGCCTCATATATTCTGCTAATTCCATATACAAGACTGCATATGAAGAAACTTCAGTGGTACTTAAAATGTCTTTGGTGCCAACATTCTCAGGACCTGGAAACGGTCAATTCCTATCATACCTTGTCTGATGGCAGAGTTCCTTGGGGGGGCAGAAGCATGCAACCACAACAAGGGACTGCATTTTACTCTACCCCACGCTGCCCAAACCCTGACCACAGACTCATCAGACTACGCATGGAGGGCCCACATGGCTGGCAAATGCATTCAGGGCCACTGGAGCCCAAGCCAAATTCTCCTGCACATCAACCAAAAGGAGATGCTAGCTGTACAGAATGCTCTTACAGCTTTCAGATGCCTAATCCTTTAAGGACAACTGCTGATGAAAACAGACAACACCACAGTTATGTGGTACATAAACAAGCCGGGTGGAAAACCTCAGCTTTGGCCAGCTAAGAACTTGGTATATTCAACTGGACGTATAAGAGAATTTAAGTACCTTTATCTGCACTTTTTTTTTTAAAAAAAATACCGTATTTAATTTGATTTAAACTGTGTTGAAGGAATATTGAACTCAAGTTGCAGTTATTCTGCTCTTTAGTAACTTGAACTGAAGCTAGTGTGTTATTTGCTAGTAATTACAGGTGTGGGGGTAGCCACATTCTTTGATTTCCTGTCCTTGCCTTTTTAAGTGGTGCATTGTGAAATTTTTATTGCTTAAAAACCTCAGCTTTGGCCAGCTAAGAACTTGGTTATATTCAACTGGACGTAGAAGAGAATTTAAGTACCTTTATCTGCACTTTTTTTTAAAAAAAATACAGTATTTAATTTGATTTAAACTGTGTTGAAGGAATATTGAACTCAAGTTGCAGTTATTCTGCTCTTCAGTTATTCCCACCCATCCTCCTTGTTTTTGTTTTGGTGTTAATCTTAGTGGCCTTGAAACTGCCCGCCCCTCAGCCTGCCTCTGGGCCCATCTCATTTGCTCACTCAACTGAGTGCAGTGAGATCATATTCTGATTTCAGGCACTCCTACTGTGTACAAAGAGAGCATCTGGGAAACAGACAAAAAAAAAATTAAGCTTATATCCTGCCTTTCCTGTTAAGTGGTATAGACTATTTGTAGGCTTCTGAGCCCCCAAGCCCTTCGGTGTTTGAGGGAAGCCTTCTAGCTTGTTTTTTTTTTCTTATAACTAGCCAGTTTTCTAGTTTCAGCACTCAAATCTGTTTCTTTGATCTCAGCACTTTTTCAGAAAAAAAAAATAAATAAAAATTTTTATCTGCTTTTACTGTACTTGTGTTTCTACCTACTTCATTTTACTTTTGCATCATCTTAAAAATACTCAGTTGTATTTATTACTGCTTGGTGTAACTCATTCTAAGCCTTTTGGTTTAAACACTTGGGCTTCGGACCAGTTGTTTTGCACTGAGAGGGTTTGTGGTCTGCACTGTTGTGGCAGAACAGGTAGCTTACATCCTTCTAGGTTGGGAACTGCTGATTGAGGGCTCAGTGTCTGTTATTCTAAAAGTGTATTAATTCTGGTTTAAGCACTTGGGCTTTCAGGCCAGTTATTTTACATTGAGGGTTCGTGGTCTGCACTCTTGTGGGAGGAGAGGCTGGACTCTGCCCTTCTGAGCTGGGAATTTCTGGTTAAAGGCTTATAGTGCATGCATAGCTGAACTGCTTCTTACCGAAGTTGGTGCGCCTTGTTTGCTGTGGCATAGATTGGATTTGGGCCTGCTGGATCTAGCTTTGTTTGTGTAACTTGAGCACTAATCCAGACATTCTCTAAAGTATTCAATTGTATTTATTACTGCTTGGTTGTAACTTGATTAAAGTGTAGCTATCATTCTAAGTCTTTTGGATTAAGCACTTGGGCTTCAGACCAGTTGTTTTACATTAGGAAGGTTTGTGGCAAGCACTGTGGTGGCAGGACAGGTAGCTTTCATCCTTCTAAGTTGAGAACTGCTGATTGAGAGCCCAGTGTCCAAGGGTATTAGTTCTGGTTTAGGCACTTGGGCTTCAGGCCAGTTATTTTACATTAAGAAGGTTCGTGGTCTGCACTCTTGTGGGAGAAGAGGCTGGACTCTGCCCTTCTGAGCTGGGAATTTCTGGTTAAAGGTTTATAGTGCCTGAATATTTGAACTTTATCTTACTGAAATTGGTACACCTTGTTTGCTCTAGCATAGACTAGATCCAGGCCTGCTGAAATCTAGCTTTGTTTATATGCTTGTTATTTGTTTGCTTGTTATTTCCCTGGAAGCTAATTCCACTTAATACGCGGCTTCTCAGCGCTTCTGTGGATCACTAGTGATATCTGCATTGCTTACTGTACTAGTTCCTTATTTCACTTGAAAGAAAGATGTGATAGTGTTCAATCTCGCCGTTTGTTCTTACACATGGGTTCGGAGCCGATCCTCGGCTCCGTGTCGGCCGCTTGCAAGCTCTGCATCGAGAAGAAGCTCGAGACAATCTAATACCCACAATCCCCCTCTGCCTTTACCTCAGATCTAGTTTGCCGCTGCTGCGTTCGCATCGCTGGGAGCTAGCTCGAGCATCTTAAGTTAAGATATAGCTTATTTTGTTATATTTTATTGGATAATTTTGTTATCTTTAATAACAGAAAGGATTAGTTGATATACTGAGTGTATGTGTGTTTGAGTAGGTAAATTCTCGGTACCATTAATTTTGTTTATCGGTTAGAGTTTTTCGGGGCCTACCAACCCTTCTTAAATTTGAACCGGACTCGACAAATCGGATTTGACACTATTTCATCGGATTTGACCATTATTCTGGACTTGACTCTTACTTATAAAATGTCTGATAAGGTAAAATCAGGTTTTAAGCGTTGTCAGTGTGGCCAAAAAATGTCAGTGACTGACAACCATAGTTCCTGCGTCTACTGCCTTGGCCCTCTCCACTTACAAGAGGACTGTTCAATCTGTCACTCTTTTAGTGGGAGGGTCATGACAGATAGGCGCAGGAAACTCATGGACAGAGGTTTATTAAAACCTTCTTTTTAGGAGGCTCTGGATGCTCCTGACCAGGCATCGAAATCCTCGAAGGAATCGAAGACGTCGGAGCCCAAGTCATCGGCTCCGAGCTCTTCGGGTAAAGTTAGATCACCGGTTCCACAGACTTCGGGGCCGAGTGTTCAACTGGTGTCGGTTCCTGAGCCTCGAGTCTTGGAACTGGTGATGGAGCTCCCTCCTTCGACTTTATTGAGGTCAGCTCCGTCTTCGGTTCCTTCGACCCGTTCTTCGTCCAAACTCTCCGATGTCGATGTGGATCGTGTGGTGCAGAAGTTATTGGAGCATTCGGCCCTGTCCAAACTTATTTCAGTTTCCACCCAGTTGGTGTCGAAACTTGAAGGCCTCCCAGTGTCTCCATCCATTCCTCCTCCGAGACCTGTTCAGTCTTTGGAGCCGGAAGAGGTTGATCTTCTGATCGTGGAGCCCTCGGGTCCAGAACCGTCCTTTTCTCGGTCTGTTCCTCTCACCTCGACTCCGTCGGACCCGATACCGGAGTCTCGGAGCCGACGATCGGTCCTTGGTTCCGGGGCCGAGAGTCGAACCGACGTTTCGGTTCCGACTCTTCCCCTCGGGGCGGATCGATTCGGCTCCGTCCTCGGGGTCGATGCCTTCGGTGCCTGTTTCGGGGATTCTTCCCATTTCTTCGGAACTGGGAGATTCTTCGATGCGGGACCCGGGGGCGTTCGACCTAATGAGGAAGGTGTTGTCTACCCAGACAACCACATCAGTGGAAGCAACCTCTCCTCCCCATAAAGGGCCGTTATCCTCCTCTGCACCCACGGCCACATCCAAGCGTCGAGCACCAGTGTCTCAGCCACCCCTGGAGGGTGCCCCTCTTCCTCGGAGGCTTCTTCGGATGCTCCCCACGAAGAAGTCCCTAGGAAAAGATTGTGTAAGAGGAGACACTTGGATTCTCCACAAGAATCCTTGACATCCGATACTGACTTAGATGAGTCAGAAGGGTCCCTAAGTCACCTTCGAAGATGTCTCTTTTCGGACATATTGGAGATCCTGAAACAGAGAGGTGACTGGCAGTCCCTTCCCCGTTCTGAGGATGAGTCAGTTTTGCTGAAGGCATTTGGTGCTCGCCCTTCTTCCTCCTGGGTCACTCCGCCCTTCGACGAATTAATGGAACTAATTGCTCAAGGGCGGAGGCTCCTGACACAGTGGAACCAGTCCCAAGGAAACCCAATAAATACATCACTGCACCTCAGGACAAGACCTACTTAACAAAAGGAGTTCCAGTGGACGCTATGGTGGTGGCAGCGGCCACGAAAAGGAAATGTCGGAATCTTCCTCATCTGTCCATCCCCCTAATAAAGATTCTAGGACTATGGACAGGTACGGGAAGCGCATTTTTAGTTCAGCGGCTTTTTCCATGCGATCCCTGAACTATTTGACCCATTTTACACGTCTACAGAGGGATCTAGTCAAAGAGTTGGGAGATACCCTCCAGGGTACTACAGATGCTGCTGTCTCAGAGAAAGTGACAGCGCAACTTAATACCCTTACATCCATTGTGAACTCGTCCATGAGGCTGATTTCCTACGCAGCGAAGGTTCGAGTAGGGCAGCAGCTTCAGCGATTGCTCTTCGCAGACAATCCTGGATGCGCTTATGTTCATTGCGGAAGCCTTCAAGTCTTCCTTTACTAACGCCCCATTTGATGGTGCCACTCTCTTTGGCCCCAAAGTAAAGGAGACCCTTACCCGGTGTGAACAGGAGGGAAAGACTCTGTCTGCTGTCGGAGTCCGTTTTCCACCCCAACCAGACCGTACCCCAAAGGGCAACGCGGTGGAAAAATGTGGTTTCAAAACCCCAAGGATCTTTCCCAGGCACACAGGGGATGCCCCTTCTAGAGGCAGAGGAGGGGCAGAGGTGGAAGACGCCGCCCTGGCGGCAGAGGGGTCCGCAGCATCAAGGTGACAGGGATACACTCCTGGTAAACCTTTCCAGCACTCCTGAGAGGAGGCCCGACTGTCCTGCTCTGGAGGCAGTCGGGGTCGCTAGCTTTATACCCTCAGGCCTGGCAAAATATAACTACAGACAAGTGGGTAAAAAGCGTGGTTACCAGAGGTTACAGCATACCCTTTCTATCCCATCCCATTCCAAAGAAAAGACTCCCACATGTACCGCCCCATCTCGAGAGCCAGCAGCTATAGAAATTTCAAAGCTGCTAGAAAAAAGAGTCATCCAACCAGTCCCAGCGGACCAGCAAGGATTCGGGACTTACTCAAGGTTCTTTTTAGTTCCAAAGAAAACAGGGGACTGGAGGCCCATCCTGGACCTAAGCAACCTCAATACCTTCGTCAAAAAAGAAAAGTTCCGAATGGTCACGCTTCAATCGATCCTTCCATTCTTACAGAAGGACGACTGGATGCGCTCAATAGATCTGGAGGATGCATACTACCACATCAAAATGGCCAGGGCATCCAGAGATCATTTGCGCTTCCGGCTGGGGGCCAGTCACTTTCAATTTCGAGCCCTGCCCTTTGGTCTGACCTCAGCCCCCAGGGTCTTCACCAAATGCATGGCAGTGGTAGCGTCTCACTTGAGACGCCAAGGATTCCAGGTGTTTCCGTATCTGGACAACTGGCTCCTTTCTGCCACCACCCAGCGTCAACTATTACAGGCCAGAGATTATACTCTTCAACTGTGTGTTCACCTGGGAATTTCCGTAAACTTCGGAAAATCCTTACTTCAGCCATCACAGAGTATCTTGTTCATAGGAGCGGAATTAAACACACGTCAGTTAATTCTAAGACTTCCTCCAGAAAGGATACTATCACTTCAGACTCACATACGTCTTCTTCTCTTGTCCAGGAAATCTCCAGCAAAACTGGTACTGAAGGTTTTGGGACTCATGTCAGCTTCTCTTATTGCAATACCCCTGGGAAGGCTGCACATGAGAGTCCTACAATGGCTACTGTTTGCACAATGGTCGTTCCAACAACTACCTCTAACACACGAGATTCTTATAACGAACACATGCAGAACACACCTAAACTGGTGGCTTCAAACGTGCAACCTTTCCAAGGGGAGACCATTTGTGCTACCCACACCTACAGTTACGGTGGCCACGGACGCTTCCCTGATAGGGTGGGGGGGCATCTTTCAGGGACAGACAGTCCAAGGCGAATGGACCAATTTGGAGTACAATCTGCACATCAATGTCCTAGAGTTGAGGGCAGTGTTCCTAGCGTTGCAACACTTTGCTCCCCTTCTTCCTCTGGGAACTATTGCAGTTCAGACGGACAACATGTCGGTAGTCTGGTACATAAACAAGCAAGGGGGAACCAAGTCCTATCAACTATGCAGAGAGGCCATGAGAATCTGGCAGTGGGCGGAGTCCACGGGTCGCTTTCTAATAGCAACGCACATCCCGGGGTCATCCAACGTCATAGCCGACAGGCTGAGCAGAGCAATTCTGTTACCGCACGAGTGGTCCCTGAAACAGTCAGTGGCGAAAAGGATTTTTCGCATGTGGGGCCAGCCTTCCTGCGATCTGTTTGCGTCTCCAATGAACGCCAAATGCAGGAGCTACTTTGCCCTATTACCTCCTCCAGGGGAAGTCCCCAGGGACGCACTGGTTCACGATTGGCCCCCGGGACTCCTGTACGCATTTCCTCCATTTCCCCTAATATCAAAGTTCCTCCAGAAAGCCAGAAACCTACACAGGACAATAATCCTCATTGCCCCATTCTGGCCTCGTCAAATTTGGTTTCCCTTCCTGAAGACACACTGCATTCGGGGACCCTGGATCCTGGACCCAGAGCCAGATCTATTGACTCACTCGTCAGGGGTTCCCCATCCCGCGCTCTTGTCCCTACATCTAGCAGCTTGGCTGCTCCAATTCCCAACTTAGCCAGGTCTGATCTTCTTTCGCCGGCAGTACAGAATATATTGGTGGCTTCTCATAAAGCTTCCACTACTAAAACATATTCTAGTAAATGGAAGCGATTTGTATTCTGGGCGAATACACAGCAAGTGGATCCTTTTATAGCTCCTTTGAATAAAATATTAGAGTTTTTAACGGACTTGTTCCATCAGGGTGCTTCTCCTGCCACACTAAGAGTTCAATTGGCTGCCATCTCTAATTTCCATGTGGAAGAATGTGGGGCTCCTGTTATGGCCCACAGACTTTGTAAAGCCTTTTTAAAAGGAGTTTTTCATATTAGACCACCAATTAGATCTCCTACGTCACCTTGGAGTCTAAACTTGTTGTTATCTAAATTAATGTTGCCCCTTTGAACCAGCCTCCTCTTGCCCATTAAAATTTTTGTCCTGGAAGACTCTCTTTGGTAGCCATTACATCCGCTAGGCAGTATCTGAACTTCAAGCTCTCTCCATCAAGCACCCTTATTTGATCTTTCACTCTGACAGAGTTTCTCTTCGAACGAATTCATCCTTCCTCCCTAAAGTTTGTTCTATTAGCAATATTAATCAGTCCATTGAATTACCCACTTTCTTCAAGAATCACTCCAACAAAATGGAGTATATGTTGCACAAATTAGATGTTCACAGACAACTAAGGTTTTACTTGGATAGAACAAAAGATCACAGAAAAACTGATCAACTTTTTGTGGCCTTTGCCGATAACAGGAAAGGATTGGCGGTTACCAAAAGAACTCTTTCTAAGTGGTTAACGGATTGTATAATTTATGTCTATGATTCTTCAAATCAAACTCTTTTACACAAACCCAAAGGACATTCCACAAGATCAGTATCTACATCTCTGGCTCATGCAGCTCGCCTACCACTAGACGCTATTTGTGCGGCTGCTACTTGGTCTAAGCCACATACATTCATTTCTCATTATAAGGTAGACAAGGTTTCTAGGGACAGGGCAACCTTTGGTTCCACTGTGCTCAAGAACGTCCTTCTGTGAGTTCCTCAGGAACAAGGAGCTAGGGACGCTACCCATGTGTAAGAACAAACGGCGAGATTGAACACTATCACATATAGAAGTTATGTCCTTACCATAACGTTCCATGTGGAGTGTTCATCTCGCCTTTGTTCTTACATTCCCACCCTCCCGCCCTTAAGAAGAACGTTCTTTTTTTGATGCCTGGCCTGGGGCATTCTGCTTCTGCCTTGCAGATGTTGTGTACATAGTTGACATGTAGGTATATGTCTATGTCTCTGTATATATGTCTATATATAGACTATTAGTTCTGTGCATATGTGATGTAAGCATGAGTGTGCTCTCTCTCTAGAGACTGGTTTGCTTGCAAACTAGATCTGAGGTAAAGGCAGAGGGGGATTGTGGGTATTAGATTGTCTCGAGCTTCTTCTCGATGCAGAGCTTGCAAGCGGCCGACACGGAGCCGAGGATCGGCTCCGAACCCATGTGTAAGAACAAAGGCGAGATGAACACTCCACATGGAACGTTATGGTAAGGACATAACTTCTATTTACTGTTTGTCGTTTTTGCATTTAGTTACTTGTAACACATTGCACTCAAGTTACCTGGCACTTGCTCACTATAGCAATTATATAAGTCAGCACTAAAAATTAAAAGCACTACACCCTCACTCCCCACTGGCCCTTGTTTTCAATTATTAAGGAATTCCCAATATTATTCTAGCATGTCCAAAGGTCAGTTGTCAATCTCCTCTCCGGTCCAGCTGGTGAATCTGGGAATCTTGAGGCAATGTTATAACTGCCTCATGTACACAGACAACCCTCTCCTCCTCCCACATAACACAAATACTTGCGAGAAATGCAGTTATTTAGCCAAACTGGAGGCTGAGCTCTCTCAACTCAGGACTGGCAAGACCAGACAGGAGGAGAAGGCAACTACACACACCACAAAACCAGCCTCACATAATGCTACCACACCACTGAATCAAACACATAAACACACAAAGACATACTCGGAGGCTCTGAGTAAAAATTTACCTAAACAGCAGAGGCCTCCAAAGCAGACACCCAAACAACTGCTACCTCAAGACACCCCACAAGCAACACATAAACCACAAAAGCAGTGTGCAAAGCAGTCACAGCCCTTAAGGCCAAATACAACACCAAACATACTTGTCATAGGTGACTCCATAGTCAGACACACTGACGTCCCACTCACCAGGCTGAACAAGGAGAGGGTCACAGTAAGCTGCCTATCGGGCTAGAATCCGCCACATAACACAAGCACTCTGGTCACTCCACGGCAAGTACAAATATGACACAGTCATTGTCCATGCTGGTGTGAACGACCTGAGACGCACCTCCCTGGACTACATGAAAAGAGACATAGAGGAGCTCTCTGATTATGTAGCCCAGGCAGGTATGACCCTGACCTTGAGCAGTATCCTTCCTTCACCAAGAATGATGCCACAATATAGAGACAAGATGATCAGCTTTAACAATTGGCTTAATGTCTGGTGTCATTCAAAGGGGATCCAGTGTCTGTCTGCCTGGGATGACATGCTTGACAAGCCACGCTGCTTCAAGGGACGGCTTGCACCTGTCACCCTGGGATTCCGGATATTGGCTAAGGCTCTTGCCACCCCATAGTGCCTTTTTTAGGCAAGGCTCAAATTCTAAACCTACCACCCTAGAAAACAAAAATGGGAAGAAACTGAGGGTAATACTACTCAATGCCAGAAGTCTAAATCTCAAAATGCACGCGACTCGAGGCCCTTCTCAGTATGGAGAACATCGATGTCTGTGCTGTAACTGAAACCTGGTTCAAGGCTCCTGAGAGCACCCGGCACTATTAGGTTTTACCTCATATCATGCATTCCGCCCCAAAACCCGGACCACACCACAAAAGGAGGGGTGTATCCATATTCATAAAGGATACCCACACCTCCAGGTTGGTGGCAACGCACGGCTTCGGAAACCATCCAGGTGCAACTAACCATAGGCAAAACTGCTCTACAAATTGTTGCATGCTACAGGCCACCCTCTCAAACTCAGGAACCCCACACAGCCTTCCTGAAGACACTGGAAGGTATAAATGTATCTCCAAACACCATCATATTGGGTGACTTCAAATACCCGAATATAGACTGGGAACATTACTCAAGCCCTAACTTTCTAGCCCAACAGTTCCTGGAGTTCATAAATTCAAATGCCATGGAACAGCTAGTCACTGTTCCCACGAGAGGAGAAAATATACTAGATCTCATTATCACAAACATGGGAACAAAATGCTCCACACCGGAAGTATATCCCTCATTGGTGAGATCTGATCATAAACTAATCTCACTGGAAATCCACATCCCGCCCCCACCCCAAATAAAAAAGACCACAGTGAAGAACTTCTCTAAAGCAAACTTCACACTACTCAAGACTGGTGTGGTATCCTTCAAGGCCCCTGAGCCAGTGGAAACCACAACCCAAGCTGTGGAAGCCCTTACAAATGCCTTCTATGAACACCTCCAGGACTGCATGGATCAGGCAATCCCAAATAAAACCAAGACTCTTTCCACAAAGGGCAAACGTCCAGTCTGGTGGACCCCAACCATTAACAAACTTTACAATAAGAGGAGAAAGCTATTACATGATGGAACAAAATCCATAAAAGGGAAGTCACCCCTGATCATTATTAGTAAAAAAATACGAGCACTCATAAAATCAACTAATGCCAATTTTGAGAGAAAAATTGCCATGGATTCAAAGGACAATCATAAGGCCTTTTTCAGCTATGTTAGGAACCTGGGTGGAAACTCCCAGATATGCTCAGAATTAGTCCAAAATGATACAAAAATCACTGAACCCACAGACATTGCCAACATACTGGCAGACAGGTTCAGTGCAAACTTCACCCCCTCGCCCCCGCTAAAGGAGAGATAACTATCCCAGCAGAGTGTAGCCTCCCAGACATCTCAAATGCGCAGGTGAAAGCTGCTCTCTCTAAAGCTAAAAACACAGCATCAATGGGACCGGATGGTGTCCCCGGCTGTGTGCTACACGAGCTAAATGAGGAATTAAACCCGCACATAAGGCAGCTGTTTAATCTCAGCCTTACCACAGGATATGTGCCCAAGGAGTGGCGTACAGCAACTGTGGTCCCACTCCACAAAGGCGGTGCCTCTACGGACCCTGGTAATTACCGCCCCATAAGCTTAACAAGTCTAGTCTGCAAAGCTATGGAGAGGATCATAATGGAGCTCATAAACAAAGATATAGGGGACTTGCAGACATTGGACCCGACCCAGTTTGGCTTTGTCAAGGGCAGATCATGCCTTTTGAACTTGGTCGACTTCTTCGAAACAGTCACCAAGGCCATTGATGAGGGAAAGGCAGTCCATACAGCCTACCTTGACCTTGCAAAGGCCTTCGACACAATACCCCACTCGGGTATTGTAGAAAAACTTACCAGCTTAAATGTAAACCCATATGTCACATGATGGGTTGCAAACTGGCTTAAGGACAGAACCCACAGGGTTAGAGTTGCTGGCGCTATGTCAGACTCCAAGCCGGTCACAAGTGGTGTCCCACAGGGCAAGTGGTGTCCCACAGGGCTCGGTCCTTGGCCCCCTATTGTTCGGCATCTACTTCTCAGAAGTACATCCCAACATGGGAGGACTTTGGCTGACAAAGTTTGCAGACGACTGCAAACTGGGCGCCATAGTGGAAAGTGCATCGGACACGGATATCCTTCAGAAGGGACTCACGGAAACAGATAGCTGGTGCCAGAGCCATGGCATGAAGTTAAACGCCAAAAAATGTATAGTCATACCCTTTGGGAAAAACAAGGTAACCCCAAGCTACCATATAGGTGGCAATCCACTAAGCACAGAAGAGGTTATCAGGGACCTGGGGACCCAGGTTGACAGTGGCCTTTCTTTGACACTCACGTTGCTAAAGTGGTTAGAAAGACCTTCTACATTGCCCACCTGATCATGAAGGGATTCACATCCAGATCTAGTGAGGTCATTGTTCCCCTGTACTCTTCACTTACCAGACCAATGATCGAGTACAATGCCCCATTCGGGATGTATCTCACCCGACATCTGCAGCAATTGGAGAGACCCCAAAAGTTCCTCACCAAAAGGATAAAGGGACTCCAAAATCTGTCATATGCTGCCAGATTGAAGAAACTCCAGCTCTATTCAGTTGCATACCGTCTGCTCAGAGGTGACATGTGCCTGACATACAAGGCCATGTCCAACCCGGAATTAATGGACATGCTCCACCTCAAAAAATCCAAATCCACCAAAACCACTAGAGCAAGCGACTTAAACCTTAGCACGGATATAAATAGGACGTGCTGGAGGGATAGATTTATCACTCAGAGACTCCCTATGCTGTGAAATAAAATCCCGATCCATGTGAGGCAGAGCACCTCGCTGGCTCTGTTCAAGAGAAATCTTGACCTGTGGATGGGAGATCGTAGGTTTATCCCGGGAATCATCTCTGTGTCACTGCTGGACAGAGGCACACCAAACTAATGGGCACAGTATTTTTTCATATAAGGGGTGGCGTAAGCCACAAAAATTTGGGCTAGGCTTATAAATGCCTTAGGGCAGATAGCTTAGTATAAACCTATGAACCTAAGCCCATTCTTACCCACTATGCAGGTTAGCCATAACTCTGTGGAGCACAGCTTTGGACAACCAAGTCCATCTACAAGCTCAATTCCTGCCAGGCAAACAAAATTCACTGGCAGGCGACTTAAGCAGAAAACTCCTAAACCCACACGAGTGGAAATTGGAGCTCAGCACCGTCAACCTCCTGATCCAGAGGTGGATCTCTTTGCCTTTCCCCAAAACTACCAGTTAAGCAAATTTTGCACCAGGAACCCTCACAGCAGGGCCTGGAAAGTGAATGCCCTATCCTTTCAATGGGAAAACCTCTCAATCTATGCCTTTCCCTTTCTGCTCCTTCTCTCGAGTACTACTCAAGATAAAAGAAGACAGGCCAAGGACAATTCTGATTGCCCCAAACTGGCCATGCCAGCACTGTTACTCACTCCTGCACAGCCTAACAATGGTGCTACCCTGGCACCTACACCAGACCCCTACCCTGCTGTCACAGCAGGAGGGAGAGATTTTGCATCCACAATTACAAATCCTAAATCTTGCAGCCTGGCTTATTCCTTGAATACTCCACCAGCAACCTTAAGTAAACAGGTGCTGGACGTCATTCTTGATGCCGGAAGGCCTAGTACTAGGAAATCATATGTGAAAAATTGGAAAAGATATTGTTCTTAAATTCAGTCTAAAGGAAAGGATATGGCAGTGCCCTCCTTACCTCTAATCCTGGATTACCTAGCAGAGCTACTCCACAGAGGCCTATCCTTCTCCTCCATTATGATTCATGCCTCTGCCATTTTGGCTCATTATAATACTGAGCCACCTCTATTTTCTCACCCTCTCATCAAACAGTTCCTGAGAGGGGCTAACAACTTAAGGCCCCCAAGGAGAGCACCCACCCCTGCTTGGTACCTTAACTTTGTACTGGAAAAGCCCATGCTTCCCCCTTTTGAACCTGCTGCTTCAGCAGAGTTAAAATTCCTCTTTCGGAAAACAGCCTTGCTTCTAGCCATCACTTCATCTAGAAGAGTGTCTGAGCTACAGGCACTGATGGCTGTGGAACCCTTTATTATCTTCCATGCTGACAGGGTTTCTCTCAGGACTGACCTGTCCTTTATGCCTAAGGTAGTGTCCAGTGTGGCGCTAAACCAATCCATCAATTTGCATCCTTTTTCCCTAACCCTCATAATAAAGGGGAAAGGATTCTGCACTCTTTGGATGTGCACAGACAGCTCCGGTTCTACCTTGATAGGACTAAGCCTTTCAGAAAATCTCACCAGCTGCTAGTCGGCTTTGCAACATTGGCAGAGGACAAGGCCATTTCTAAACAAATCATTTCCAAATGGATAGCTTACTGCATCAATTTCTGCTACAAGCACCATGGAAAACTAACCCCTCAGGGGGTCAGAACACATTCCACTAGGGCTACTTCTACCTCTGCAGCATTTCTCAGGGGAGACCCTACCAGGGACATTCTGGAAGCTGCAACCTGGAGTTCTGTACACACCTTCACCAAGCATTACCACTTAGCTATCTTTTCCAAATCCAGGGCAGGATTTGCTGCAGCAGTCTTGCAGGGCCTACTAGCCAGCCCAAACTCTTCTTGACTGCCTCCACCCTTCCTTAGTTTTGGGAATCAACCCAGCTGTGATGACTGCAACAGTGAAATGCAAAGAACCTAGCACAGTTGTGTGCACTTACCATAAATGTAGATGTTCAAGTGTTATTCACTGTTGCAGTTCTGGTTTCCCCCCCATCCAGACCCCTATTTTTCTCTGTCTTTCTATCTCTCCTCTCTATGGCTATTCCTAATGGTATTGGTATTTACGTTTTACTGGTGATGGTTTCCACACCATACATTAGCTCCCTGTATGGGGGCTCCTGACATTTGGGGCAAGAAAAACTTATGTAATGGCATTGACTGCCTGTTTTTATACCCCTGATGCCATGGAAGAAGCGACAGCACCCAACGCAGATATACTAAGACTCTGGTATTCAGGCCGGCTGACGGCTACCTGCAGGCAGATAACCCAAGTGAGATGACTGCAACAGTGAATACACTCTAACATCTAAATTTATGGTAAGTGTACACAACTGTACTTTGTGGGGGCAGCCACTCAAAATGAGCTGGAAGAACAGAGCTCTTCTGTCTGTTCCCCTAAAAGAGAGTCCAGGGCATTGTACAGGTTTGGAAAGCGCTTTTACCTGCCATGATTTTTGCTCTTAAGTTGCTGAATTATTTGGCACATTTCACTAGATTGCAGAGAGAGATTTGATTAAGGAACTGTCCAGATCTCTTGGATCCATGTCTTTGGAGGAGTGCACACAGTTATCTTTACAACTGACCACCCTTCTGTCTACCTCAAATGCGTTCATGAGATTAGTCTCTCATCCACCCCAAGGTACCTCACAGGTGGCTGGTTCAGGCATAGCCGTAAGAAGACATCTCTGGATGCAATTATGCAATTTTGTGGAGACTTTCAAGTCTTCCTTCATCAGTAATCCCTTTGGATCTTCCATGTTTGGCCCAGCAGTGAAAGAAATGCTCTCCCGCAGTGAGAGTCACTGGAAAATTTTGTCTGCTTTTGGAATATGTTTTTCTGCACTGCAGAGAACCTTTTCAGGAATCAGCGCAGAGGTAGGAAGGTGTGGTTCAGGAAGTCACAAGGTCCTTTCCAGGACTCGCAAGGGAAACCTCCTCCAAAGGCAGGAGGGGGAAGTGCCAATGGAAGATACTGCCTTCATGGCAGATGAGGCCCACAAAACCAAGGGTTCTGAGATGCCTTCCCAGATAAACCATTCCAGAGCTCCTGAAGGGTTGCCTGGTTGCTGTTCTCTGGAGGCATTCGGGGGGGGGGGGGTGCTTGTCTCTGCACTCAGAAGCCTGGGTATCAATCACAAAAGACATTTGGGTGCAAAACATAATATCCAGAGGCTATTTCTTTTCTGTTTTGCAAATCACACCAACCATATGAAAAAGTCTCCCCAATGTTCCACCCAGTCAGAGGGAGTTAGCAGCCATAGAAATTTAAAAGCTGCTAGACCAAAGAGTCATGCAAGAGGTCCTACCAGACCAGAAAGGATTTGGAACTTACTCAAGGATGTTCATGTTTCACTGTTGCAGTCTTGACTTGTGTGATTTCCCACTTTGGAAGCCCTTGGCCAGAGAAAAATCTGTCTCTTCCAACAGCCAGCAGATGCTGTAGCTGATGTCAGTACACTCGGATGTAAGAGGAGTCAGCCGACGCCATGACCTCAGTTCTTTCTTGCCATCGGAGCCCAAATAGAGTTCCAGTCAGTCTGCATCAGAGAAGGAAGACTCTGAAAAACTAAGTAACTTGCTGGGAAAACTTTTTTGCATTTTTTGACCGTCAGTGAAAACTAATAATTGTCTTCACGGTGGTAAACCGATTCCGCACCAGGACTTCCATTCCATCTTGTATTACTTGCTTGGGCCAAATAACAATGTTCCCAACTGTCATTTTTGCAGCTGATTTAATAGTAGGAGCATTAGACGTAGGGCTGAGATTTTGACTAGACACCTTAGTGGGTTTTCAGGCAGTTCATATCCTATGGCATCTGCCAGATGATCTGAAGGTGATATCCTTAAGCAGAAAAGGGAGAAGGAAAAACACCCCAGCCTTAGGATCTTGGATGATGCCCGCTCACCGTTGGCTAGTCCTCCCAATCTTATCTTCGCTGAAGAAGGTGAGGCACTTTAGCTGCCCTCTTCTGCAACACAGGTGGCAGAGCAGGTCCTTATTAAGACGTGCTCAGAGTCAGATATGCCTTCCACTCCCTCAACATCCTTTCCAGCAGTAGGACTGAGTTAATCAGTTTGGTCCGGGACTGCTTTGCAGGCTTCTGACAGTTGTTCTAAGACCAACAACATTTTTTCATGGCACCAGGACATTGCAGCTACCTTTCATCTGTGGGAGTTGAATGCCCATTCTTCATCAGACCTTAACACTAGGGCCACTCCTAAAAACCAGCAACCTTCCAACCCCAGCCTAGACCTGCCAGCTCCCATTCCCAGGTTTACCAGTAGGATCTTGTGAGACTGGCTGAAGATCTAGTCTCTCTTAGGTCCAGACAACCTGCCCTGAGTGCAGCCTAGGTAAAAGAAAAAGGGACACCCATTCAGAAGACCTTTCTGACCCTTTAGAGTCAGATGAGGACTCTGACCATGAGAATTCTGTCTTTGAAGAAGGTGTCTCCATTGCCTCATTTGGAGATGCAGACTCAGGGTACCTGGCTTCTGCCTCCCCTCTTGAAGATGTTTCCTTTGGGGAAACCCTGCACACCTTGAGAGAAAGCGTCCACTGGAAAGCTCAAGATTACCCTCAGTCCAAGAAAAGGATTAGGGAATTTCTAAACCTCCCAGAATATAAACCCCTCACCATACCTCCTGTTTTAGAGGTGGTGGACGATGTATTTCAGGACTCTTCTTTGTAACCAGACTCCTTGCTTCCTACCCCTAGAAAAACCTGACAAGTTTTATAGGGTTCTGGATTCACACAAACATCTCTTCAAGAACTTTGTAGCTGATCCCCAAGTTGTGACCCTTGGCTGTAAGGGAGCCAAAGCTAGCTCCTCCAAAACCCCCTTGCCCACAGATAAAGAAAGTAGAGTCCTAGACAGATTTGGCAAAAAAAAAAATATATACATCTACTACCTCGTCTGTGAGAGGCTTGAATCGCCAGTTCCACATGATTAAATACCAAGAAACTTTGCTGGATCAGATGAAGTGGACACTAATGACCATAAAGAATGAATCTCTCAGGTAGCAAGATACTCCCTGCACTGTGGTTATGATGCTATGGAGTCCTCCAGCAGGGTTGCTGCTACATGCTCTGTCATCAGAAGGCATGCTTGGCTGAGGGAGCAGGCCCTCCCAGAGCATGTAAAATCAAATCTCCTAGAATGCACCCTTTGGATAAGGACTTTCTCTTTGGCCCAAAGGCTGAGGCTGTACTCAAGAAAATAGAGGATAAGGCCAAATCCATGCAGACTGTTAAGGACTTTCTTCAAGTACAACCTCCAGGTTTCAGCAGAAAACTACCCTTCTAAGCACTGGTCCTTTCCATCCCAATCTAAAGCTAGGCAAACAAAGCTGTGTAGGGAAAGGAGCCAGAGAGTGCACCAACGAGTCAGGCAGTGGCATCCAAAAATGATTAGGCTAGGGAGTACTAGACCACAGGCCTCTGGCAAGGAGCACCCTTGACTAATCTGTGGTACTCCCCTTCCCAACTGTCCCTCTCCCAGGCTGGGGAGGAGGCTATCACCATTCCAAAAGAACTGGGTCCTCATTACTGCAGACCAATGGGTGCTAAACAGTATAGCAGAGGGCTACGAACTCAAATTCAAGCAGGCCGTGAAGCCCTCAGGCTTCCCAGACATTTCCCCAAACCAAAAAATCAGAGGCATTGACACAAATAGAGATGCTGTGCCCTCAGGGCTCGATGGAACCAGTTCCAGAACACCTAAAAGGAAGGCATTTTTAATCCAGACTCTTCCTCGCACCCACGAAGGAAGAAAGGCACATGGCGGTCTATACTGGACCTGTTTACACTCAACGCATTTGCACAGGTTCTAAAATTCAAGATGCTAACCTTTCAAAAACCTTTGCCCATGATCTCTCCAAATGCCTTCATGAATACCCTGGATTTATAAGACTCTTACCTACATATTCCCTTAGAGGAATCGCACAGAAGCTACTTACACTTCAGAGCAGGTACCAGACACAATGAATTCTGTTCTCTGACCTTTGGCTTGTCTACTGCTCAAAAAGTCTTGCACCTCTGATTGCCTTCTGCATAACAAAAGGGAGTTCATACTTACCCTTATCTAAGCTACTAACCTGTCAAAACTCATCTCAGACTTGCTGTTCACTTAGAATCTCTTAACTTCCCTGGAGTTCACCATCAATGCACTGAAATCCCATACAGACCCCCCAACAAGGACTGTGTTCCTAGGGACTCTACTGGAGTCTACCCTGCAGAAGACCTTCTTGTCTCCAGAGAAGGTCTCATTCCTGACTGTGAAATCATTATCAGGGATTTCCTCCCACCCAGGGAGTACCTCAGGACATTGTGTTACATGGCTTCTTGCATCCTCATGATCCCCCTGGCCAGGCTACACATGAGGAAACTTCATTTGGTTCATAGGTGTGTACTAGGCTAATGGCCTTGGAGCCTTTACAAGCCTAGCTCATAGAAGTTCTCTGGCATTGTGCTGCTTGACGTTAGTTCCCAGTGCCTCTCAAGTAGAGCCACTGGAGTGATCCCAAGGGTGAACTTAGTTACCCATCCACTCATCAAGGTTTGCCTTGAAGAGGGACAGCGAGGTGGTCTGCTTGACATGTATGGGAAGTCTATTCCAGAGCATAAGCAGCCTCTGGGTGAGGAACCTGTGCCTCCAGCATGTTCTGTTGATTGTAGTAATGAGGTTGAGGTCTCTGGAGCATGTGGTGCGGAGGGATTGGGATTTCCCTCCAGCATGTTCTGTTGATTGTGGTAATGAGGTTGAGGTCTCTGGAGTGTGTGGTGTGGAGGGATTGGGATTTCTTTAGATGTAGCATTTCTAACAGAGGTGGGTCAGACATGACTTTGTAAGTCAAGCAGATATTGTCTCTAAGTAGGTGATATGAGACACACAATAGCTGGAGTCTTTTGAGTCTGTCTGTGTAGGACATGTGTTAATGCCTAGGATCCTGTTCGTGAGGTACTTACTTCTGTGGCCTCTCCAGCTGTTGCACGTGTCTAGTGAGGTGCATGCCAAATGGGGCATTTTACTCAGATTGGTTTGAGGGAAGAGTAGAGAGAGACGATGCCCTCTTTCTTCCTGGATGGAAAGCCCTTGGTAATGAGATGTGCCATGTAGGACTTTCTGACCGCCGTGGTAGTGTGGTGGTCGAAGGAGAGGTTGCTGTCAACCTGCGTCCCTAGATCTCTTATAATGCCTTCAGTGTTCAGTGTGCTCCCATCGATGTGGTAATTAGTGGGAACTGAATTTTTACCAAAGGGTATGATGACACATTTCTTGGCATTAAGCATAAGGCCATGGTTTCGATACCAGTCGTCGTTCTCAGTGAAACCTTTCTGTAGGATGTGTGCATCACTTGGGGTGTTAGTAACGGCTCCCAGCTTGCGATCGTCTGTAAACTTGGTCAGCCAGAGTCCCTTTGTGTTGGCCTGGACTTCTGAGAATTAGATGCCAAACAGGAGAGGACCCAGGATCTATCCCTGTGGGACTCCACTTGTGACTGGTCAGCAGTCTGACTTGGAGTGTACTACTTTCAAACTGTGTGTTCTATCTGTGAGCCAATTCGCAACCCACCTAGTGATATATAGGGATTGCTGCCTAGTTTGATGAGTTTATCAATAATTCCCGAGTGAGGAATGCTATCAAAGGCCTTGACCAGATCGAGGTAGGCTGTATGTCCTAGTGACTGACTCAAAGAAGTCAACCAGGTTGAGCAGGCATGATCTCCCTTTCACAAAGCCAAATTGCGAGGGTCTAGAATTTGGAGATTTCCTATATCTTTGTTAATCAGGTCCATGATGATGCGCGCCATAGCTTTACATACCAGACTCATCAGGCTAATAGGGCGATAATTTGCAGGCTCTGTAGTTGCTCTCGCTTTATGGAGAGGGATGACTGTAGCAGTGCACCATTTGGTAGGGACAAAGCCTGAGGTGAGGCTATGACTGAACAGGGCACACAGATGTGGTGACAGTTCACTTTGTAGTTCATGTAGAACACAGCCAGGGATATTATTGGGTCCCATGGAAGCTGTATTCTTGGCCTTGGACAATGCAGCTTTAACCTGTGCCGCAGTAATGCTGGGTGCCTGGCATTCTTCTGGTATTGTGATTGGGCCTTTTGGGGGGGGGGGGGTAAAATTGGCACTGAATCTATGTTGGCAAAATATGTTGGCTCAGTATAGGAGGTACCATTGTGCAGTAACTCAGAGCAAATATGGGTAATTGCTATGGAGGTTCTTGATACAACTATAGAAGGCTTTGTGATTGTTTTTAGTGTCTGCCGCAATTCTGCCTTCATAGCTGCGTTTAGAGGATTTGATGTGGGATCTCAACTTTTTGTTGAGGCTAATAAAGGAGTTTTTCCAGTCTTGGGACTTCACCTTCTGCAACAGTTTCTTCCTTCTGTTGGAGAGTTTGTTAATGGCAGGAGACCACCAGATTGACTTCCCTTTTTTTGGAGGAGAGCGTCTTGGTTCTCTTGGCTATGGCTAGTTCCATGCATTTATGTACATGTTTGTACAGTGCATTGGTGTATGATTTGACAGCCATGCAGCTATTTTCCATTAGCATGGGTGCCGTGGAGTTAGCCACCTCTGTTTTTAGGAGCCCAAAGTCAGCTTTGGAGAAGTTTAAGATGGTTACCTTTGCGGGGGGTGTGTGTGAGATGTGGATTTCCATGGTGATTAGTTTATGGTCTAATCTGACCAGGGAGGGGTTGACTACTGATGTAGAGCAACATTCACCCATGTTAGTAATAACCAGTTCAAGGATGTTGCTTCCTCTTATTGGGGGGGGGTCAGAATGAGCTGGTCCAGGGCATTGGAATTGATGAATTGTAGGAAGCTTTGGGCCAGTGTATTGGTGCGTGAGTAGTTTTCCTGTTTTGACGGAGGGATAGTTGAAGTCTCCTAGTGAGAGTATTGGGTTGGCCCTTGATAAGATTCCAGGGTGCTTAGGAATGTGGAGTGAGAGTCTAGGGACATGGTTGGGGACCTATAGCAGGCTGTGACCTGGATCGCCATCTTACCCAATTTTAGTTGTACCCGAAGTATCTCTGATGCGTTATGCTGGGTTACTAGTCTGGAGGAGTGCATATTCTTTATGAATATGGAGACCACTGCCTTTGGAGCTATGGTCCATGCTTCAGGGCTGAAAGGAGTGGAATTAGTTATAGCCTGGTAGCGCATGCGTGCTTTCTGCCGCTTTAAATGAGGTCTCCGTTACAGCACAAATGTGGATGTTCTTCATTTTGAGGAGTGCTTTGAATGAATGCATCTTGAGATTTAGACTTCTAGCATTGAGCAGCATGACACTCAGATTGCATTTATTTATAGCTGTTAGGGTGGTAATTTGGTCTTTGGAACACTGCCTAAAAAGGCACTATAGGGGTGGTAAAAGCCTTAGCCAGTACCTGGAAGCTCAGGGGTGAGAGATGTAGGCCATCTCCGGCAACGCATCGAGGTCTGTCAATCATGTCATCCCAAGCAGACAGATACTGGATTCCCTTAGAGTGACACCAGAAACTTAGCAAATTGTTGAAGTCATTTTTTGTTTGTACTTCAGTATCATTCTGGGTGATGGTAGGATACTGCTCAGGGGTAGGGCCATACCTGCCTGGGCCACGTAATGCGAGAGCTCCACCACGTCTCTTTTTATGTAGTAGGGAGGTGCATCTCAGGTCATTCACACCCACATGGACATTGACAGAGTCATACTTATACTTGTGGAGTGACCTGAGTGCGCGTGTTGTTGGATTCCGACACCTGATAGCTGACTGTTACCTTCTCCTTATTCAGCCTAGTGAGTGGGACATCTGTGCGCCTCACTATTGAGTCACCTAAGATTAGTGTACTGGGCAAGGTGTTTAGCCTTAGGGGATTAGGTTGAGGGGCACACTGTGAAGGTGAGCTGTGTGTCCTGTGGTTTGTGCAGTGTTGTGGTGGTCGAGTGTGTTTCTGTCTTGGAGGTCTCTGCTATTTGGGTAAATTTCTGTTGAGAGCCTCAGCAAAGGTGGGTGTGTGGTTTGTGTTTTTATGTGAGAGATGTGATCCTGGGTGTTCTGGAGGGCTGTGTGTTCCATGTGGTTTGGTACAGGTGTTGACCGCCTCCTCTTGACCAGCTAGTCCGGTCTTGGCTGGAGAGTGCTTAGCTTCCAATTTGGTGATATAAGTGCATCTCTCACAAGTCTGAGTGTTGGGAGGTAAGAGGAGAGGGGTTGTTTGTGTACATGAGGCAGGTTGCTACACTGCCTCAGAATGCCCAAGTGCACCAGGTTAATAGGAGAAAGCACAGGGGACTGCCCTTTAATCATGCTAGGAGGGGTGGTCATAACTACTGAGTACTGGAGCTATTTACATGAAGAACAACTAGTGCTGATGACACTTAGGTGTGCTACAATAATTGCTACAAAAACCTGTTGAAGTGCAAAGTGATTAAGCTATTTGAAGTGCAAGAGAGAAGGAACTAGCAAGATTAAAGGGAAAAACAGAAGAGCAGACTTTCTGACATCAATAGTAGTTTACCTCAGCTCAGCGCCGCTAGGCGGAACTTAAACAAGCGTAAACCCACGCAAATGCAGGCTTTTAAACCAGAAAGTTGAAAGGGATGGAAAAAACTGCCCAAACGGCCAATAAACTACAACTTCTGGGCCAGAAACCACTCCTCCTGTGGTAGATAGGCTACCTAGTGCTGGGCCAGAAACCACTCCTCTTGTGGTAAATAGGCTACCTAATGCTTACCACTCCCACTGATAAGCTAGAAGGCTTCCCTCCAACACAGAAAGGCTTGGGGGCGGCTCAGAAGCTTCCAAACAATCCTGGATACAGCAAATCTGTATCTGGGCTGGACTAGTTATAGGAAAGGTAGGAAACAAGCTTAGAAATTTTTTTTGTTTTGTTACAGAAAAGCAGCTAAAACAGCTCAAAAATGTGTGGTGCCAACATTCACAACCCCCATTAGCCAAGATAACACTAACCACTTGTCTCCGGAATTTGCTTAGTGGTGCCTGGGCTTACTCCTTCAACCTGGGTCTCCCCTTCAGATTCACCTGCAGGGGACTAACTCTAACCACAGACACCCCAGAAATAGACTGGGGAGCCCACTTCATCTGCTTCCAAACCCAGGGGAACTGGGACCACAAGTTCAGGAACAAATACATAAACTTAAAAGAAGTTATGTCAGTCCAGAAAGACCTGATAGCCTTCTGAGAGAAATGGAAGCCAAGAGTGCAAGTTGGGAAAAAAGACAATACCAGGCAAGTGGTACATAATCAAATGGGAGAGACTGTCTTATCCTCTGCTACCTGCCAGTGGATGTTTGTGAAAGAGCACACTCCCTAGGATTACACTTCATGGCAGTGTACAGTTGGCACTGAATCTGTCGGCCAGTATGTTGGCAAAATCTGTTGGCTCAGTATAGGAGGTATCATTACTCAGAGCAAATCTGGGTATTGCCATGGGGGGGTCTTGATATAACTATAGAAGGCTTTGTGATTGTTTTTAGTGTCTGCCACAATTCTGCCTTCATAGCTGGGTTTAGAGGATTTGATGAGGGATCTCAACTTTTTGTTGAGGCTAAGGGAGTTTTTCTAGTCTTGGGACTTCACCTTTTTCTGCAACAGTTTCTTCCTTCTGTTGTAGAGTTTATTAATGGCAAGGGGCCACCAGATTGGTTTCCTTTTTTTGGGAGGAGAGCGTTTTGGTTCTGTTGGGTATGGCTAGTTCCATGTATTTATGTACATGTTCGTACAGAGCATTGGTGTATGATTCGGCAGTCATGCAGCTATTTTCCATTGGCATGGGTGCCGTGAAGTTCACCACCTCTGTTTTTAGGAGCCCAAAGTCAGATTTGGAGAAGTTTTTCTAGATAGTTAACCTTTGCGGGGGGTGTGGGTGAGATGTGGATTTCCATGGTGATTAGTTTATGGTCGGATCTGACCAGGGAGGGATTGATTACTGGTTTAGAGCAACAGTCACCCATGTCAGTAATAACCAGGTTCAAGGATGTTGCTTCCTCTTGTGTGTGTGGGGGGGGTCAGAATGAGCTGGTCCAGGGCATTGCAATTGATGAATTCCAGGAAGCTTTGGGCCAGTGTACTGGCGCTTGAGAAGTTTTCCCCTTTGATGGAGGGGTAGTTGAAGTCTCCTAGTGATAGTATTGGGTTGGACCTTGATAGATTCCAGGGTGCTTAGGAACGTGGAGTGAGTGTCTAGTGACATGGTTGAGGACCTGTAGCAGGCTATGACCTGGATCGCCATCTTACTAATTTTAGTTGTACCTGAAATATCTCTGATGCGTTATGCTTGCCAGGTGTGCACAACCAACTAGTAGACCACCTCAGCAGAAGCCTGTCAGACGCCATCAATATAGCCAAAAAATGGGGCGTGCCTCTAATAGGCCTTTTCTCAGTACTTAAAATGTTTTGCTCCAGGGATAAAATTAAGTCAGTATGGAAGACGGATGCTTTCTCTTTCCCTTGAACAGGCCTCTTCTCTATGCCTTTCCTCCATTACCACTTCTCTCCAGGGTTCTGCTAAAGATAACAGAAGAGGGGCCAGAAGTGATACTTATAGCCCCAGACTGGCCCAGACAGCACTGGTACCCTCTACTACTCAGCTTAACTAGCATGGAACTATGGCAGCTGCCATACAGATTGGATCTTTTGACACAGGACAGGTGCAAAATTGTACACTCCAACCAGAAGACCCTCAAATTGTCAGCATGAAGGATACTGTAATGGCCTGAAGGGATCCTTATCCTAGACAAACAGGTTCAGGATATTCTAAAAGAGACCAGAAGGCCTAGCACTAGGAAATCCTGCTCCACTAAATGGAAAAGAATTCCCCCTTTGGTATGGGCAAAATGCACAAAATCCTCATCTAGCCAAGATTTCTGTCATCCTGACCCATCTGGCCAGCCTCTTTGACAAGGGGTCTGTCTTATTTATCCATAAAAGTCATGCCTCTGCTGTTTCAGCCATCATTCCTGCTCAACCTCCAGTCTTCTCTCAACCCCTTATGAAAGAGTTTTTTTAGAGGGATAATCCACATCAGGCCATCTAGATGAACTCTGGTACCACCCTGGAATCTTAATTTTGTTCTGGGGAAACTTACTCTTCCACCATTTGAACCAGCTGCTGCTTCTGAGTTAAAATTCTTGACATGGAAGACTGCTTTCTTGTTAGCCATCACCTCTGCTAGAAGGGTTTCTGGGCTACAGGCAGTCATGTCACTGGAGCTTTACCTCATCTTCCACCCAGTCTCTCACTCCTCCTTTATGCCCAAGGTGGTGGCAGAGCCCTCCTTAAATCAAGCCATACATCTGCCTACTTTCTTTCCCAACCCCTCAAAACAAAGGGGAAAGAATACTCCATTCCTTGGATGGACATAGCTCCGTTACTGTCTGGATAGAACAAAGACTATGAGAAAATCAGACCATTTTTGGCTTTTGCCACTGGTTTTGAAGGGAACCAGTTTCCAAGTAAACTATCTCTAAATGAATTTCACACTGTATTTCTTTTTGTTACATCCATCATGGTAAGAAGCCCCCTAATTCTGTGAGGGGACACTCCACTATGATTACTGCTGCCACTACTGCCTTCTTCACAGGGGTACCCACCAAAGACATTTTGGAGGCTTATATTTGCTTTTCAGTGCATACCTTTACCAAATATTACCACCAGTCAGCCTTCTCTGAGTCCGTAGGAGGATTTGCCACTGCCATCTTGCAGGGTGTCCTCACCTCTCCTTAATCTACCATCCTCCATTCTTTTCAGCTTTCAAAATCATCCCACAAGATAGGACAGTAACATTGAAACGCAAAGAACATAGTACAGTTGTGTATACTTACCATAAATGTAGATGTTCTAGTCTGTTCACTGTTGCAGTATGCTTTCCCTCCCTCCTTCCTCCCTACCCTACAGGGTGGGCTGGGCCAAGCTTCTCAGTCAGTTGAACCCTCTTCCTAACTTTCCCTTTCTTAGGTTTAAGTGTTCCAGACCCTTGGTCTCAGGGCCCCTCTGAGGGGCTCTTAGCTTTAGGGGCAAGAAAAAACTGAGGGCTTGGCACCAGTCAACTCCCCTTATAACCAAGCCTACTGAAGTCTGTTAGGACGTCCACTAGCTGTTGGGAGGACAGAGAGTTTTTTCTGGTAGTTGGAACAGCAAACGGCTTCCATGACAGGAAATCCACAAGACAGGACTGCAACAGTGAATATACTTGAATATCTACATTTATGGTAAATATACACAACTGTACTTTCTTTTTAGTGCAAAAGAGTACAGAGACCCATTCTGGACCTGAGCAATCTCAGTTTGTAAAGCATTCCAAGTTTCAGATGGTCATGGTTCAGTCCATTCTAGCATTATTACGAAAGGACAATTGAGTATACTGTATCAGTCTTCAGTACGCGTACTATCACATCAAAATGAAGAGACACTCCCAAAGATATCTGTGCTTTCGGCTAGGTGCCAGTCACTATTGGTTCAGAGCCTGCCCTTTGATCTCACCACAGCCCCCAGGGTGTTCGTGTATGGTGGCGGTAGCAGCTTACCTGACTCTGTTCGGATTCAGAGTGTTATCTTACCTAGATGACTGGCTCCTCATCACCCCCAACCAGACATCTCCTCGAAAAAGCCAGGAGCTACTTACTCCAACTGTGACGGTCTTTGGGCATCACTATGGCACAGTGGTGCAGCGGTATCATTGTCGACTCACAGCAAGAAGTTCTGCGGTTCGATTCTTGGTTGGTGTGCCGTCTGTGTGGAGTCTGCATGTCCTCCCTGTGTTCGTGTGGGTTTTCTCCGGGTGCTCCTGTTTCCTCCCATGTTACAAAGACATGCATCTGGAGCATTCCTCCCCGGGCCTCTGCTGAAAATTGGCTGTGTTCCAAGTCTGACTTTCCTGGTTAATAAATGTTAAATAAATAAATAAAATCACAATCAGTTATGCCAGAGCTCCTCTACAGCCAGTCTAGTCTTAGAATTTATAGGCTCTTGCTGGGATACCACAGGTCAATTTGCATTTCTTCCATTCAACAGAGTGCAGTCTATAAGAACCAGGTGAGACCGATTCTTTCACAAACCCGCCCCCCCCCCCCCAGCAAAACTGATTCTCCAGGCTTTAGGGTCAATAGCGGCTGCTTTAACCTTGGTCCCAATGGCTTGGTTCTGTATACGTATTCTTCAATGGACTCTGGCTTTTCAGTAGTCGATTCTTCAACATCCTCTTTCTTCACCAATAAAACTCACTTGGATTTGCAGAAATTACTTGCTTTGGTGGGTACAATCCAGTGAAGTATGTCAGGGATGGAGTCTGCTTTACAAGATCAAAATACCACTTTACCTGACTTTCATAATGCCGAAACGAAAAGGGTGGCAACCCCATATCATCGATGTCCTGGAACACCGACTTTCCACTCCAGGTAAGTAACCACTTGGCCAACCTGAAAAATAAATTAAAACCAAAGCAAATTAAACCCACCCATGTGGGAAGCTATGCCCCCCCACTCCTCCCAACTATACCAACTTTGAGATCGCACTACCGTGGGGGTAAGGGGCAAAGTTCAACATGGTGGCCAAGTGGTTACTTACCTGGAGTGGAAAGTTGGTGTTCTGGGACATCGGTGTTATGAGGTTGTCTGCCTTTTCATCTCAGCATTGTGAAAGTTGGGTAAGTGGAATTATGGTCTTGTAAAGTAGACGCCAGGGATGCCCCTTTGTGTTTCCAACCCTGGCAGTCATTGACCACGGACACCTCCCAATTTGGGTGGGGGTACATTTCTTGGGATGGGCAGTCCAAGGCATGTGTCATCAGAAGAGACTGACGTGCACATCAGAGTTGTTGAGATGAGGGTGATCCTGCTAGCATTGCAGGCCTTTCAGGACTCCCTCCCTCCCTCCAGGAACAGTTGCTATCTAAACAGACAACATGTCTGTGGTTTGTTACGTCTGTCAACAAATGTGGAGAACCCGAGCCTATCTCCTTTGTCGAGAAGCAATGAGTGTAACAGTGGGTGATCTCATTCATCTGCTTTCTTTTGGCAATGCACATTCTGGGGAAATTCAGTGTGCTAGCAGACAAACTCAGTAAGTCCATTGTGATGCCTCACAAGTGGTCTCTCAATCAATTAGTGGTGGGCAAGATCTTCCATCGATTGAGTCAGCTTACTGGAGTCTGTTTTTCTCTCCCCACAACTACAGATGCTGCATATTCTTTGCCCTGATCCCCCCCCCCCCCCCGCAGGAGAGAATCACCACAAGATGATGTAGCTCACATTTGGCCCTGTGATCTCCTTTACACTTAACCCACTTAACCCCCTTTCCTTTAATTCCCAGATTTCTACAGAAAGCACTTCGGTTGAAGAGCAAGGCTATCCTCATTGCCCCCTTTTGGCCTCATCAGGTGTGGTTCCCCTTTTATGGACTCATCTTCTATGTCCACTGTGGATACTGGACCCCAGTCCAGATTTGATCTCTCATCCCTCAGGGAATTGTGCACCTGGACATTGCAGGCCTTAAATTAACTGGATGATCTGAGGTTGTCCTTTTCATTCTTCCTCAATGTATGGTTTTGGGTCTGATACTCTGATCCAACTTGGCTGTTTATTTCAGACTTAGGAGCTCTTCTGTCTATCCATAATACTCTACTGCATCTCCAAACCCTCAGATCTTGTTTGCTGCCATTGTGAACATAAGCACGTTTCCAAGCTGCTGTTGGATGTTCTGTAGTCCTATCTCGCCTTCATTCTTACGCTTGGGGACGACTCGGCCATACTCTAGCTCGAAAACGTCTAATTGGCTCGTGGCTAGGAGGTCTCCCATGATGCATCACTAGCATAACCCAGATCTTGTTTGCCACTCGTTCAGCTCAGATGTGATTCTTCTTGACCGTGGTTAAGTGAAATTTTTCAATATCTTTGACTGGTTTATTGTTGGCTAAAATAACCTTTTTGGTAGTTTAGTGTGTTTTTTGCAGTCTGTGTCTGTTTCAGACTATTCGCTGCATTGTTTACTTTGTGTACTGTTTGTGCGTTGATTGGCTGTTCTTTCATTGGCCTCTTGTATCCCTGCATCGCTATCTCTTGTGCCGCTTGTTTCTGCTTCTTGTTTCCTCTCTCCTTGGGCTAGGCCTGTTTAAGTTAGAGGACCTAGTCCTCAGTTCTGTTTGTTTCTCCCTGGGCTAGGCCCATTTAAATTAGAGGACCTAGTCCTCGAGTTATCTCTTCTCCTCTTAGGGCTAGGCCCGTTTAAGTTAGAGGACCTAATTCTCTGTTTGCCTATTTGTCTGGACGGTGCTTTTCTATCTGTTGAATAGAGGAGTTGTGTTTTGTTATTACCGGTTTTGTACCATGTCAAAAGATACTAAGGATCATAAGCCTTCGGGCTTCAAAAAGTGTACTAAATGTGCCCAGAAAATGTCCTTGACAGATGGGCACAGTTTGGGTGTTTACTGTTTGGGGGCTATCCACCTCCAAATGTCTTGCCTGATCTTCATCGTGTTTCACTGTTACAGTCATTACACTTGGGTTATCCTGCTGGCAGTCTACCCGCAGTTGGCCTGAGTTCCAAAGTCTAGGTCCGGCGTCGGCTGCTGTCGCTTCTTCCCTGACGTCAGTGCGCCAGGGGTGTAAAAGATACAACCGACACCATTTTCTTAAGTCTTTCTTGCTGCGCGGTGCCAGAAGCAGTTCGCAAGTGCTGGTCAGCCAACTCCTGAGATTTTCAAAATAGAGTTTCAGAACCGAAGTCTTCAATAAAGCTAAGTACCCCGTAGGGGAAATTTTCTTGCTCCAGACCGATGTCAGTAAAAGTTAACAATTGTATTTCTTGTGGGAAGCAAATACCTCATAAGGACTTTAATTCTTACTGTATTCCTTGCCTAGGCCCTGACCACAACGTTACTAGTTGTCAGTTTTATGCTAGATTCAACAAACGCACTATTAAACGTCGGTTTGATTTTGCATTACATTACTTTGGCCGAAGGTTTAACTATATAATGCCGTTGGAACAACCGATGACTGGAATGCATAAAAAACGCAAAGACAAGGAAAAGGACAGGCATCCGAGGTCCAAAACCGATGACGAAGCCTCTTCTAGGCCAGTCACCGGTTCTCAGTGAGGTGCTTTCGCAGCCCCTGACACCCGCTACCTCAGAGCCACAGGCTGTACCCGACTCCCACGTGGAGACAACTAGGCCTCTGGATACTTAAGGTATTGGGCCTATAGAAAATATTCCCTCAGTTCGGTCCGGAGCTGCTGAGCAGGCATTGGCTTCTGAGGGTGTTTTCAGACCTTCACTGCTTACTATTAAATCCTCTGCAGCAGCTAAAGTACAGTCAAATACACCATTAAAGACAAAGAAACAAGTACAGCATTCTCCTGGACAGTCAACCATGCCAAAGAAACAGATGCTTAAAATGGCCGAAGATTTAATTACTTTGATCAGGGGTTCCTATCCCCGTCCTGATAAAAGGCCTAGGCAAGAGACTGACTACGATTCCTCTGACCAGGTTTCTATTTCCTCAGATTCCTCTTCAGATCAGGGCTATTCTCTTCCTCCCTATGAGGACTCTGATGCTGAAGAATCTATACCTTCAGTCTCTCCACCTGAGGATTACTCTTTTGGGGAAACTCTGCACACCATGAGGGAACATTTCCACTGGGAGAGCCAGGATTATTCAGAATCCAAGAAAAGGCTCAGAGATTTTCTTTTACTGCCTCAACACAGGCTCTTAGCTATCCCCCCTGTACTTGATATAGTTGATGATATTTTCTCTGAATCCAGTCTGTCTCCTGATTCTTCACCCCCTGCACCAGTCAAGCCAAACAGGTATTACAGGGTCCCTGACTGTCATAAATTTCTTTATAAGAACCCTGCTGCTGACCCTGAAACAATTTCTCAGGATCCCAAAGGGGTTAAGGCTTCCACTGATAAAAACCCAGTTCCCTCTGATAGGGATTCCAGAGCTCTGGATAGATGGGGGGAAAAAGTTTACACCTCTGCTACTTTAGCTGTAAGAGCTTTAAACTGCCAGTTACACATGCTTAAATATCAACAGTACCTCATGTCTTTGTTAAAACAGAAAATGCTTACAAATTCAGAGAATCCTGACAATAAGGAAATGCAGGGGAAGTATTGCATGCAGTTGAACAAGTGGGAAAACATATTCTGCAATGTGGTTTTGATTCATTAGAGGCTTCTTGCAGAGCTGCAGTTACAGGCTCTGTTATTCGAAGGCAGGCTTGGTTAAAAGAACAAAGTTTACCTGAACATGTTAAAGTAAAATTATTGGATGCTCCATTACAACATGATTCTTTGTTTGGTGTTAAGGCAGAAGAAGTGTTAAAGAAAATGGAGGATAAAGCAAAATCTATGCAGACAGTAAAGGATTTCTTACAGGTTCAACCACCTAGGTTTAGCAGAAACTGGCCTTCAAAAAGTTGGTCCTTTCAGGTGTCAGACAGGCCACAAAGAGGCAGATACAGACGCCCAAGAGGCAGATCTCTGCCCCAAGGCTCCTACAGAACTAAACAATGGGGTGCTTCTGCCCCCAAAGGAGGAGAAGACAAATCACAACCTTATAGGAAACAGTCTCAATGACTTTCCTCTAAAAAGACCAAGCACTTACCTTTTGGCAGCACCCCTAGGGGGAAGCTAGCACTTTTCGCACAAAATTGGCACGATTACCCAGGACAAATGGGTACTGAATATAGTTTCTCAGGGCTACAGGTTCCACTTTCACACCCTTCCAAGATCAAAAGGTATAAAAAACGAAAAAACCACGGAAACCTTGCTCCAGCAAGCAAAAGGCAGTGATAAAGCTGCTGCAAAAACCAAGAAGTAAATGTTCTTAACACAAGTTTATTAATTAACGTTTTCGCCTTGCATACAAGCTTGGCTTCTTCAGAGAACATTTAAAATAAAACAAAGTGCAATTTTTATATAATTCATTAAAGGAAGTGATGTCAGTGAAATATTATTAAAAACTGATTCTTCATCCTGTCGTATCGGATGGTATAAATTACTCAGAAATTATTTTAAAAATTGGTCTTAAAGTAACAACTTGTCATTTAAAAACAAATGTAGTGCATGAAGTCAAAAGATATAATACATGAGGGCAGTCTCCGATTAAGATATGAAGACAAAAAACATATAAAAATTCTCATTAAGACTTAGCAAAGTATAAAAAAATGTAACAACTAATGAAATAAGTTTGTTTAACCAAAAAGTGTAAAGTGAGTATTATAGATAAATAAATAAATAAATAAATATGCCCGTAGTGTAAAGTTTACTTAATAAACTATCTTTGAAAAACTTTCTTAAAAACTAGTTGTCGTATTTTACATAAATATCGATGTCAATACAATACCTGCTAAAATAAATTACCAGAGAACAGGGACAAGGATTTTACTCAAGACTCTTCCTGGTTCCCAGAAAGGACAAAGCCTGGAGACCAATACTGGACTTGTGAATCCTAAATACTTTCCTGGATGTTACAAAATTCAAGATGTTAACGCTGCAGCAACTTCTACCCATGCTGGGCAAGAAGGCTTGGCTAGTTACTTTGGACCTCAAGAAGGCATACCTGCATGTCCCAATCAGAGAATCTTGCAGAAGATACCTCAGATTCATAGCTGGCTCAATGCATAACCAATTCTCTGCACTGCCTTTTGGCTTATCTACTGCACCCAGGGTCTTCACAAAATGCCTGGCAGCAGTAACGCATTTTGCAGACCGAGGAATTCAGATACATCCCTACTTGGACGACTGTCTTATTCAAGCAGAGAGCAAGGGCATTCTACTAAAGCATCTGGCGTTTGTAAAAAGATTATTAATTTACCTAGGGTACACGGTAAACAAAATGAAATCAAAACTAGTGCCCTCTCAAGAGATAATATTCCTGGGTGCAAACTTAAATACAACTACCCAGATGGCTTATCTCACGCCAGACAAACAAAGGAAACTGACTCATTACTTTCAGATGATGGCAACAAAGACCCAGCTCCCTGCAAGAAAAATTCTACAGGCCCTGGGCTTCATGGCTTCCTGCATTCTACTAATTCCATATGCAAGACTGCATATGAGGAAACTACAATGGTATCTAAGAAGTGTTTGGACTCAACATTGCCACAGCCTGGAAACAATAGTGACTATAATTCCCTGTCTACGACAGGAGTTTCGATGGTGGTCCAGGGCCTGTCACCACAACAAGGGACAGCCCTTCACCTTACCCACAGCCAGGCAGACAATAACAACGGATGCATCGGATTATGCCTGGGGGGCACACATGGCAGGAAAATGTTTTCAGGGCATGTGGCCCAAGGAACAAATGCATCTTCACATCAATCAAAAAAAAGATGCTAGCTGTACAGAATGCCCCGACAGCCTTCAAGGATTTACTACATCCAGGACAACTTTTGCTAAAGACGGACAACACCACAGTTATGTGGTACATAAACAAGCAAGGGGGCACACATTCCTACCCCCTCTGCAGGCAAGCCATGACTCTGTGGAACACAGCACTGACCTATCAAGTACATCTGCAGGCACAATTCCTGCCAGGACAGAAAAATACACTGGCAGACGAACTAAGCAGAAATATCATGGATCCACACGAATGGAAATTAAATCCACAGGTCTTCAACATGATGATAAGGAAATGGGGACGCCCGGACATAGATCTTTTTGCCTCCCCCTCACAACTGCCAACTACAGAAATTCTGCACAAGAACTTATCACCCACAAGCATGGGAAAGTGAATGCTCTTTCATTCAGCTGGGAAACCCTGACAGTTTATGCCTTCCCTCCACTGCCTCTTCTTCCCAAAGTACTCTTAAAAGTCAGACAAGAGAAGCCAAAAATGATCCTGATTGCCCCAGACTGGCCACGCCATCAATGGTATCCAATCATAAAGAGCTTGTCTCGAGGCCCAGCCTGGCTTTTACCTCAGATTCCTCATCTTCTGACTCAGCAAAACAAACAGATTCTACACGGTCAACTCAAAACCTTAAATCTGGCTGCATGGCAGATAATATAGCCACTCAGACCACACCTCTCTCTAAAGCTGTTATGGATGTCATCTTAGAAGCCAGTAGGCCCAGCATTAGGAAATCTTATGCAGAAAAATGGAAGAGATTCTGTGCTTTGAACCAGGCACAAGGACTCGAACTACTTGTTCCAAATATACCTCAGATTTTACAATACCTAACTGAGATGCTGGACAAAGGCCTATCCTTTTCATATATTAAAATCCATGCATCTGCCATTTCAGCTCATTACAATACGGAACCTCCTATTTTTTCATATCCACTGCTAAGACGGTACCTCAGAGGGGCAAGAAACATAAGACCCCCAAGGAGAGCACCAATACCTACTTGAGACCTCAATTTTGTATTAGAAAAGCTCACACTGCCTCCTTTTGAGCCAGCCAGCACAGCTGATCTAAAATTCTTATCATGGAAAACTGCTCTGCTCCTAGCAATAACTTCAGCAAGAAGAGTTTGAGTTACAGGCATTAATGGCAGTGGAACCTTTTATCATTTTTCATCAGGACAGGGTTTCTCTAAGGACAAACCCAACATTTATGCCAAACGTGGTTTCCAGTGTGGCTCTTAACCAAACCATTCATTTGCCAACTTTCTATCCAAATCCCCAGAATAAAGGGGAGAGACTTCTGCACACGTTGGATATGCACAGACAGCTACGCTTCTACTTGGACAAAACAAAAGCTTTCAGAAAAACTGAGCAACTGTTTGTAGCTTATGCTGCAGGATCACAAGGAAAGCCTATCTCGAAGCAGAACATTTCAAAATGGATAGGACACTGCATTCGCTTCTGCTATGCACAATATGGCAAATCAGTGCCTAAGGGCATAAGGCTACATTCTACCAGAGCAGCAGCCACTTCAGCAGCCTTTCTCAGAGGAGTACCAACCAAAGACATTTTAGAAGCTGCAACCTGGAGTGCAGTGCACACTTTCACTAAGCACTACCACTTACCTCTCTACTCTAAATCCAGAGCAGGCTTTGCCACTGCAGTTCTGCAGGGCCTGGTAGCCTCTCCTAATCCTTTTTAGGCCCAGCCACCCAGCCTCAGCTTTGGGATTCAACCCAAGTGTAATGACTGCAATAGTGAAACACGATGAACATAGTACAGTTGTGTACCTACCATAAATGTAGATGTTAGAGTGTATTCACTGTTGCAATCCAGGTTACCCACTCACCATCCCCCTTTTTCATTGCTGGGTCATTTCTGTACTTAAACGAACAAAACACTAAAAAACTCCAAATCCACAAAGAAATACCAAACGTCCGTACAACAAACCGTTTATTAAAACTGATAAACTAAAGCGCTTTGCGAAGCACTTTTCGTTCAAGTAATACACGAACTTCATCAGATGCCATAAAATCAAACAATACTGTTTAAATAATGTACGTAATCAGTCAGCTGATAAATTAATTAAAAGCATTAAAGGAATATATTCCTTATATCAAATCAACACATAAATGCCATGCATTATTACAAAGTTCTATAAAATTCTTAAATCTCCCGCTCAGTCATATCAAATAATTAAAACAAAGGCACAAAACACAAAAAGGAAGCACAGAAAAAAGTCTAACATAACTAGCAGCTACCGCAATATAAACATAACATAACCCTATTCTTTTAATTCCATTTCTATGTATATATTTGTAAGCATGTGTTAGAACACTCCACACATGTATTAAAATTCTGGACCAACGGTTACATGATATAAGAGAGGGACCTGTTGACATAGAACTTGAAAGGCAGGAACTATTATGGCAGATTAGAGACTATGCATATAATTGGCCGGGCCTTAATGATATGTGTTCAATTATGGCTATATTAAAACTCAAAAGCCTTCATAGGTAATTATTTAAATATTTGTATATATAAGACCTGGGTGATATAAGAATATATGAAGTCCAGTGGATGTTCCTAAAATGAAATAAATATTGAATAACAGTATGTGTGTGTATGTGTGTGTGTGTATATATATATATATATATATATATATGTGTGTGTGTGTATATATATATAAATATGTATGTATGTATGTAGATAAATAATATAAATAAAATATAGTAAATTATATGTTTTACAAATATATACATAGAAATGGAATTAAAAGAATAGGGTTATGTTATGTTTATATTGCGGTAGCTGCTAGTTATGTTAGACTTTTTTCTGTGCTTCCTTTTTGTGTTTTGTGTCTTTGTTTTAATTATTTGATATATCTGAGTGGGAGATTTAAGAATTTTATAGAACTTTGTAATAATGCATGGCATTTATGTGTTGATTTGATATAAGGAATATATTCCTTTAATGCTTTTAATTAATTTATCAGCTGACGGATTACGTACATTATTTAAACAGTATTGTTTGATTTTATGGCATCTGATGAAGTTCATGTATTACTTGAACGAAAAGTGCTTCGTAAAGCACTTCAGTTTATCAGTTTTAATAAACGGTTTGTTGTACGGACGTTTGGTATTTCTTTGTGGATTTGGTCCTTTCTGTACTTCTCAACTCTCTACAACCTATGTGATGTATTTGCTTATAGATGAAGGAAATGTTATTTTGGAACATGCATGTTTTTTTTATTTTGACATCATTTTTTCCAGCCTTTCCTATTTGGGGGCACCTGACATCTGGGGCAAGAAAAACTGAAGAAAATGGCGTCTGTTGCATCTTTTATACCCTTGGCGCACTGACTTCAGGGAAGAAGCGACCGCAACAGACGCCGGACCTAGACTTTGGAACTCGGGCCGACTGTGGGTAGCCTGCCAGCAGGATAAACCCAAGTGTCATGACTGCAACAGTGAATACACTCGACCATCTACATTTATGGTAGGTACACAGCTGTACTTTTTGTCATGCATTCAGTCCTCGTGTTCTTCGGGAGAGGAAGAACAAACTTATTTTGAAAGGCGTATTGAAGCTTTCCTTTGAGGAGGAATTGGCATCTTCATCATCCAGCTCTAAATCTCCTTTCTCTTCTAAGAAAGACAGACCAAAAGCTACAAAAGGCAGTCTCCCACCCATTCTGTGTCGTCAGAGCCACCAGACAAAATTACCAAAGTGACTATACCCTTGTCTGTTCCACTGGTTTCGGTGCCCACAGAGGTTGCCATTGTGGATCCATCAGTTTTGGCTCCAGGAGCTTCGGGGCCGATAATTGACAGTACATCTCGGAGCCAATCAGCTGAACTCCGACCGGTTTCCCCGACTCTTAGGTCACCTATATTCCAGTGATCTAGAGCCCCACTCTTATATTCCAGGTCCTCTAGGAGCCTTTTGGATGAGGCCGTCGAGAGAGTGGTGCATAGACTGCTTCAGACTTCGGCGCTGGCAAATTTACTTTCGGCTCCAGCCCAGTCAGCTCCAGAGCCTAATGTGCCCTCACACCCTGTTGATGTTCCTCCTCCGAGCTTCTCTGAGCCTTTGGAGCCAGAGTTGTTGGTGCCTCGAGTTGTGGAAAGGTCGGTTCCAGCTACCTCAGTTGGTCTCTTGGTTCCGAAATCCACTCTGACCCTTTCGGTGCAGTCCTTGGGGTCTAGGCTCCTCAGTTCTCCGAATCGAACTTCTTCGGTTCCGAGCCTACCTCTTGGTGCTTCTGCGCGGGTGAACTTGGACCCCACATCTGCCTCAGAGCCCATCTCCTCAGCGCCGAAGACTTCCTCTGCAGCTTCGGAGCAGAGGGCATCCTCGGAGCCGGGAGGATCGTCCTTTGAGGTGGTGAGGAGTGTGCTGTCCAGGTCTTCAGTTTCAACCAGAGGTGCCGACACTCTTCTCCCTAAAGCACCAACTTCAGCCTCAGCTTCCTCTCTCTCTCAGCAGAGACTCGCAGCCTCAGGAAACCTCCATGAGTGGTCTTCCCAGGTCTCCCCAGAATATCTTTCTGAGGAGCCACCTAGGAAGAAAACTTGTAAGAGGAAACATGTTGACTCCCCTGGTGAGTCGGACACAGACCTCGAGGAGTCGGAAGGGTCCCCTAAGTCATCCTCTAATGATATCTCCATTCGCCGATATCCTTGAGATCCTGAAACAGAGAGGCGGTTGGCCCACTTTATTCCCTTCTGATGAGGAGTCAGTGTACCTGAAGGCTTTCTGGTCTCAACCCTCCACCTCTTGGGTGTCTCCACCTTTTGACGAGCTACTGGATCTAGTGAGTCGAAAGGTGTGGGAATCTCCTGATTCTGTGGAACCAGATGTCCTTCAAGAATGCAACTGCAGTCCTTACATATGGGTTGTCCTGCCTCAGGCAGCCCTCGGTCGGCCGGATTCCAAAGTCTGGGTCCGACGTCGGCTGATGTCGCCTCCTCCCAGACGTCAGAGCAGCTGGGGTATAAAAGCATCAGCCGACGCCGTCTTCCCCAGTCTTTCTTGCCACGCGGTGCCCGAAGCAGAAGCAGTTCGCAAGTGCCGATCGGTCAGCTCCTGTGTTTTACGTATCCGAAGTCATCAAAAAGCTAAGTACCCCGTTGGGGATCTTTTTCTTGCCTCAGCCGATGTCAGAAAAAACTGAAAAAGTTAATAACTGTTTGTCTTGTGGTAAGCAAATACCTCATAAGGACTTCCATTCTTACTGCCTCCCCTGCCTTGGCCCAGATCATGACGTCTCGGCCTGTGCTGCCTGTGCTTGCTTCAATAAGCGCACTCTCAGGCGCCGGGCAGAGTTTGCTGAAGACTTTTTTGGCGATAAATTCTCTTATACCATGCCGTCGGAACAACCGACACCTCATATTCCCAAAAAACGGAAGGACCGGGACCGACATCCTTGGCCCGCGACTTCCACCGACACCACGCCAAAAATTACCGCGAGTGCATCGGTCTCTTCTGAGGCGGTTGTTCCACTGCTCCAGACCGACGACACCGCTTTACCGATCACTCCGGCCCCGGAGCCTGCGGCGGTGCCGGTGGTTGATTTTCCTCCGGAAACTGAAGCCCAAGATTTGCCGGAGACCATACCAGTGGACAAGGTTACTCCAGCACGTGGGGCAGCTAGGCCCCCTATGTCTATCAAGGCCTACACACGTGCTAAGGCTGCTAGCCAGACTAAGTCTCACCCTCCTAAAGCTTTGCCTCAGCCCACTACTGATAAACAAATCATGTCTTTAGCTGCAGATTTAATTTCTTTAATCAGAGGCTCACAGGCCCATCCTGACAGAGGATCTCAGCCACCTTCTGACAAAAGGCCCAGGGTTGAGCATACAGACACCCTTTCTTCAGATGAAGCCTCTGGTGACTCTGATCACTCAGATACCCAGGAAGAGTCCTTCCAGGCCTACGAGGATTCAGATGCGGAGGATTCTATCCCCTCAGCCTTTCTTCCTGAGGATATTTCTTATGGAGAAATTTTCCACTCCATGAGAGAGCACTTTCAGTGGCAAGGCCAGGAATTCTCCGATTCCAGGAAACTGCTTCGTACCTTCCTTAAGCTTCCCCAACACAGGCCTTTAGCTATCCCTCCAGTGCTAGATGTACTGGATGATGTGTACTCAGATTCAAATGCTTCTCCTGATTGTCTCCCACCTGCTCCTGTCAAGCCGGACAGATACTACAGGGTTCCTGAAACTCACAAACATTTCTTTAAGGCCCATGCTGTTGATCTAGAAACAGTTTCCCAGGGGCCCAAAGCGGTGACAACATCCACGGCCAAGAATCCTTTGCCCTCAGACAGGGAAGCTAGGTCCCTGGAGAGGTGGGGCAAAAAAGTTTATACCTCAACCACACTTGCCCTGAGAGCCCTCAATTGCCTTTTTCATATGTTTCAGTATCAGGATTTCTTGATGGATGATTTGCAGAAAAAGTTAGCCTCTCCTGAGCCTTTAGATAGAAAGGCCTTGCAGGATGTGGTTCACAACACACAGCAGGTTAGCAATCATTTTCTTCAGTGCGGATATGATGCATTGGAAGCTTCATGTAGGGCAGCTATGACAGGGGCCGTCATACGTAGACATGCATGGTTAAAAGAACAGCCATTACCAGATCATGTTAAAGCAAAGCTTCTAGATGCACCTCTGGAAAAACACAAGCTATTTGGTGCTAATGCTCAGGATGTGTTGAAATCAGTTGAGGAAAAGGCTAAATCAGTGCAAACAGTCAAGGATTTCCTCCAGGTTCAGCCACCTAGGTTCAGCAGGAATTGGCCTTCCAAGAACTGGTCCTTTCTGGACACTGACGAGTTTCAAAGGGGGAAAAAACAGGCGTGCCCAAGGAAGAGGGCAATACAGAGGCTCCTACAGGGGACGCCAATGGCAACCTACTAATCAGAGAGGTGGCGCAGGGACTTCTGCTCCACAGGGACAATCACAATGACTTACCTTTGACACCGCCGACCAAGGCTCAAGAGAAGCTCCTTTAGGCAGAAAATTATCCTTATTTTCAAAAAATTGGCACATTTTAACAAAGGACAAATGGATTCTGGACATAATAGACCAAGGCTACAGGTTCCACTTCCATACTTTACCAACAAGACAAGGCATGCCAAACCTGCCACAAAATCAAAGGGCAGAGGCATTCGAACAAATTTCAAAGCTGAAACAAATCAAAGCAATAGAAAAGGTTCCTCCTCAGGAACAAGGCCAGGGATTTTACTCAAGACTGTTCCTTGTTCCAAGAAAAGAAAAGCAATGGAGACCTATACTGGACTTGTCCGCTCTAAACACTTTTCTCATTGTACCAAAATTCAAAATGCTGACGCTACAGCAACTCCTTCCCATGCTTGGCAAGGGGTCTTGGCTGGTTACTCTGGACCTCAAGGAGGCATACCTGCATGTCCCAGTCAGACACAGTTGCAGAAGATACCTCAGATTTCTTGCAGGGTCAGAGCATTATCAATTCTCAGCATTGCCTTTTGGCTTATCTACTGCGCCCAGAGTATTTACGAAATGCCTGGCATCAGTAATTGCACACTGCAGACTCCAGGGGATACAAATATACCCTTACCTGGACGACTGACAGCAAGCAAGCCTTGACAAAAAACTTGAATTATGTCATTCACTTACTACAGGCTTTGGGATACACAGTCAACTTACAAAAATCAAGACTACTGCCATCCCAACAAATAACGTTTCTAGGAGCCAAACTAGACACAGAATCACAAATGGCTTACCTCACAGAAGAGAAGCAAGAACAATTACCACATTACTTCAAAAGCCTAGCAAAGCTCACCCAGATGACTGCAGGGAAATTCCTGCAGGCCCTGGGTTTCATGGCATCTTGCATTCTACTGATTCCACTGGCAAGACTACACATGAGAAAATTACAATGGTACCTAAAAAGTTTATGGTCTCAACACAGCCACAACTTAGAAGCAATTATCCCACTCATCCCATGTCTACAAAGGGAATTTTTGTGGTGGGCCCAAGCAAGCCAGTTAAACAAAGGTATGCCTTTCAACAAGCCTCAAACAAGCCAAACCATTACAACAGACGCCTCAGACCATGGATGGGGGGCGCACATGGAGGGCAGATGTATTCAAGGGCAATGGACTCCCCAGGAAGTACATCTGCACATCAATCAAAAAGAGATGTTAGCAGTAATTCATGCAATTGAGGCCTACGGAAAATATCTTCAACAAGGTCATCTCCTAATAAAGACAGACAAACACCACTGTTATGTGGTACATAAACAAGCAGGGAGGTACTCATTCTTACCCCCTTTGCAGACTAACAATGACTCTTTGGGAAAAATCCCTGAAACTGAACATACAGCTACAATCCCAGTTTGTTCCGGGCAGGGACAACGTTCTAGCGGACAGTCTAAGCAGAAACATCCTGGATCCACACGAATGCATGTTGCATCCAGACATCTTTGCACAAATAACTTCTGCATGGGGGAGGCCGGACATAGATCTCTTTGCCTCCCACCTCAATCATCATCTGAAAAAGTTCTGCTCGAGGTCACACCATCCACAAGCCTGGAAAATAGATGCTGTCTCATTCAGCTGGAACTCTCTAACAATCTGTGCATTCCCACCTCTACCATTGATGACCAAGGTGTTACTGAAGATCAAAGCAGAACAACCGAAAGGCATCTTAATAGCTCCAGATTGGCCAAGACAGCACTGGTATCCATTACTAAGGAGCATAACTTGCACCAAACCATGGCCCCTGCCTCAATGGTCTCCACTCCTGACTCAGCACAATTACAGGACGGTTCATCCCAACCTGAAAACTCTGCAGCTGACAGCTTGGAGGGTCCCATGATTTCTCCCCATATCTCTTTCTCCAAGGAAGTTCAACAGATATTATTGGAAGCACGCAGACCTTCCACCAGAAAAACGTATTCAGCCAAATGGAAGAGATTCAACATCTGGAATACCAACAAGGGACAGGATGCATCAGTAATGAGCATCCCACAGATATTGGAATACTTGGCAGACATGCTGCATAATGGACTTTCCTATTCTTCCATAAAAATACATGCTTCAGCAATTTCAGCAAGATACAACACTGATCCACCTGTGTTTTCACACCCTTTGCTAAGACAATTTCTAAGAGGGGTAAAGAATATCAAACCTCCCAGAAAACCACCAGTGCCTGCATGGGATCTCAATTTTGTGTTGGAAAAATTAACTCTTCCTCTCCTTGAACCAGCAGCATCTTCAGAATTGCAATTTCTTTCCTGGAAGACAGTTTTCCTGTTGGCAATAACCTCAGCAAGAAGAGTTTCGGAGATACAGGCCCTCATGGCAGTACCTCCATTCCTCATTTTTCATCAGGACAGGGTTTCTTTAAGAACCAATCCTTCTTTTATGCCAAAAGTGATGTCCAGGGTGTGTATAAATCAAGCAATTCACCTGCCTACTTTCTTCCCCAATCCTCAAAATAAAGGGGAAAAGCTGCTGCACACTTTGGACATACACAGACAATTACGCTACTACTTGGACAGAACAAAGGCCAACAGAAAGTCTGACCAACTATTTGTAGCTTACGCTCCTGGAGTGCAAGGAAAAGCAATTTCCAAACAAACAATTTCAAAATGGATTGGACATTGCATCAGATTCTGTTATTCTTTCCATGGAAAGGGTGTGCCAGCCAATATCAGGCCACACTCCACCAGAGCTACAGCCACCTCCACAGCCTTCCTAAGAGGGGTGGCTACAAAGGACATTCTAGAAGCTGCTACATGGAGCTCCGTGCTTACATTTTCCAAGCACTACAACCTCCCTTTATATTCCAGATCCCGAGCAGGCTTTGCTTCGGCAGTCCTGCAGGGCATTTTAGTTAAACCATCCTTATCTTAGAGCCTACCACCCCCAGCTTGGCTATGGTATTCAACCCATATGTAAGGACTGCAGTTGCATTCTTGAAGGACATAGTACAGTTTTGTACCTACCATAAATGTAGATGTCTGATAGATAAGCAACTGCAGTCAGGTTTTCCCTCCCTCCTACCCCTCTGTGTATTGGGTCCATTTCCCTCCTTTTATACTTAGCTGGGGATATCTGTTATGGTGTATCTGTTTATTGCTATTGTGTATGTCTGGAATTTTTTATCCAGTTCTAATTTCAGCCTTCCTTGGAGGGCACCTGGCATCTGGGGCAAGAAACACTGAGGAAGATGGCGTCGGCTGATGCTTTTATACCCCAGCTGCTCTGACGTCGGGGAGGAGGCGACATCAGCCGACGTCGGACCCAGACTTTGGAATCTGGCTGACCAAGGGCTGCCTGAGGCAGGACAACCCATATGTAAGGACTGCAGTTGCATATCTATCGGACATCTACATTTATGGTAGGTACAAAACTGTACTTTCCTAGAAGACCAAATAAATATTTGTCGTCACCCCTGGACAAGGACTTTCTTACAAAGGGTGTTCCAGTAAATTCATGGTGGTGGCAGCAGCTACCAAAAAGGAACTTGACGAAACTTCCTCCACTGTTCATCCACCAAACAAGGAGTCTCGAACGATGGATAGGTATGGGAAGCATGTCTTTTCTTCAGTGGCTTTTACACTTAGATCGCTGAACTACCTGTCTCGTTTCACAAGGCTCCAAAGAGATCTCCTAAAAGAGCTGGGAGATGCTCTACAGGATAACGTGTATGATGCGGTGTCTCAGAAGGTCAGTGCACAGATGTCTACCCTTAATTCTGTTGTGAACTCCTCCATGAGTCTAATATCTTACGCAGCTGATGGAGCAAGTAGGAGTCTATCTTAGGAGACACTTTTGGATGCGTTTGTGTAACTTTGCAGAGGCCTTTAAGTCTACGTTTACCAATGCCCCTTTGACAGATCCTCATTGTTCGGAACCAAGGTAAAGGACACACTCACCAGGTGCAAGCAGAAAGGAAAAACCCTGTCTACTGTGGGAGTCCGTTTTTCCGTTCCTTCTAGACCCTATCCCAAAGGGCAGAAGGGCGGTAAAATATGGTTAAAAAAATCGCAGAGGTTGTTTCAGGAAGCACAAGGTGATTCCTTCTCCAGAGGCAGAGGAGGAGGAGGAAATAATGGTAGACACCGCCACCCTAGAGGAAGAGGAGGCCCGCAGAACCAGGGAGACTGTGATTCCTTTGTGGTCATCCCCATCAGCGCACCTGAAAGGAGGCTCGACTGCGCTTCTCTGGAGCCAGTCGGGGGTCGTATTTCTTTATACCCAGAAGCCTGGCACGATATCACTCAAGACAAGTTGGTATTATAAGATAATTACCAGAGGTTACCATATTCCCTTCTCTCCTCCACCCCCTCGGACCAGACAAATCCCAGATGTGCCACCCAATCACAGGGATTCAGAAGCTCTAGAAATCCAAAAGTTGCTCGTAAAAAGAGCTATCCAACCCATCCCTGCAGACCAAGTAGAATTAGGGACTTACTACAGATTTGTTTTGGTGCCAAAAAGAACAGGGGACATGAGACCCATTTTGGATCTCAGCAAATTGAAAGAATCTGTACAGAAGTCCAAGTTCCGTATGGTCACCTTACAGTCGATACTCCATTTGTTAGGGAAAGACATTTGGATGTGCTCCATAGACCTCCAAGATGCATACTACCATATCAAATTGGACAGGGCATCGAGGAGTCACTTACGCTTCCGGCTGGGAGCCAGTCATTATCAGTTCTGTGCCCTGCCCTTTGGTCTCACCACAGCCCCCAGGGAGTGTTTCCATATCTGGATGACGGGTTCCTGACTGCCACCACCAGGCATCTACTGTTACAGGCCAGGGACGTTACCATTTCAACTTGCCTGCAGTTAGGAATTTCAGTAAATTGGCAAATATCTGCATTATCGCCCTCTCAGCATGTGAATTTTATTGGCGCCGAAATAAATGTTTCAGTGTGGGTTTACCTTCCCGTAGAAAGAATTCATAGTCTAAGGGAACAAGTCATGAGTTTACTTCCTCTAAGGAAAGTGAAAGCAAAACTGGTGCTCAAGTTGTTAGGGACAATGGCTCCGGCAATAACACTAATTCCATTAGCCAGACTGCACATGAGGGTCCTGCAGTGGTTACTTTTTGCCCAATGGTCACTACAGTATCTACCTCTTTCTCAGCCCATCCTAATTACAGATTTGTGCAAGCAGGATCTTCGCTGGTGGACCCAGACCAGCAATCTAAACAGAGGCAGACAGTTTGCCCCCCCCCCCTTGCAGTTTGCCACTGTGACCACCGATGCCTCCCAGATAGGGTGGGGGGGACATTATCTAGGGAGAACAGTCCAAGGCACTTGGCAGGAACATGAGGCTCATTTGCATATCAACATCTTGGAGATGAGAGCAGTGCTTCTAGCGTTGCAAGCACTTCACAGCTTTCTCCCTCTAGGGACGATTGCGATCCACTCGGACAATATGTCGGTGGTGTTGTACATACACAAGGGGGGACCAAATCTTACCCCCTCTGCAGAGAATCCCTTCGAGTGTGGGAGTGGGCAATGTCTTCCCAGCACTTTCTGGTCGCAACGCACATCTTGGGGAAATCCAACGTCATAGCTGACAGGCTCAGCAGGGCTATTCTGATGCCTCATGAGTGGTCTCTGAACACACACATTGCACAACAAATCTTTCCCAAATGGGGTCAGCCTTGCTGCGATCTGTTTGCCACCCCTCTCAATGCCAAATGCAGCAGCTACTTCACCCTGATTCCCCTGGAAGGGGAAATACCAAGAGATATACTTGTTCACGATTGGCCCTCAGGACTTCCTATGCTTTCCCTCCTTTACCCCTCATATCGAAGGTAATTCAGAAAGCAATATGATCCTAATTGCTCCTTACTGACCTCGTCGGATTTGGTTCCCCTTTTTCAGACCTTATCTAATTGATGAACTGTGGACTCTTTACCCAGTGCCCGATTTGCTGACGCATATGTCAGGGGTATTCCATCCTTCGCTCCTCACCCTCAACCTAACAGCTTGGCTGCTCCAATTCCATCCCTAGTCAGGCTTCATGACTTTTCTCCCGATGTTGTATATCTTGACATCCTCTCATAAACCTTCTGCCAGAAAAATTTATACCAGTAAATTTAAAAGATTCTCCTTTTGGGCCTGTGAGAGAAACCTGGATCCTTACACAGCTCCCATTTCTGCCATTTTAGACTTCCTTTCTCAGTTATTCAACCAAGGTTCAGCAGCTGCCACTATTAAAGTTCAATTGGCAGCCATTTCCACCTTTCATTTGGCCAATGAACCTAATATTATGACTCATAGGCTGTGTAGAGCCTTCCTTAAAGGGACCACCTTGTTAAGACCCCCTATCATGGATCCGGTGGCACCATGGGATTTGAACTTTGTTCTCAAACTTACGTCAAGCCCTTTCGAACCTTCAGCTATATGCGACTTCATCAAGTTTTTATCATGGAAAACTGTATTTTTAGTGGCCATCACTTCTGCAAGAAGGGTCTCTGAACTGCAAGCTCTTTCCATTAAGCCCCCTTATTTGGTGTTTCACAAAGATAAGGTCTCCTTACAGGCAAAACCCTTCCTTTATTCCTAAGGTTTCTTCTCAAGCCAATATTAATCAATCTATTGAATTGCCTGGCAGAGTACAAATTTCACCAGCTGGATGTGCATAGACAGTTGCGTTTTTATCTGGACAGAACTAAAGATTTCAGAAGGTCAGATCAATTGTTTGTTTCCTTTTCAGATACTAGAAGGGGCCTTCCAGTTTCTAAACTCACATTATCTCACTGGCTTTCCAGCTGCATTTTCTTTGTCTAGTCATCCAGTGGCAAAGATCTTTCCTTCAAGGTGAAAGCTCATTCTACCAGGTCTGTCTACCTTGGTAGCTTTTCAGGCCAAAATTCCAGTAGACAGCATTTGTGCTGCAGCAACATGGGCTTCACCTCATACATTCATTACTCACTACAAATTGGATATGGCTTCCAGGAACAGGTCTTCCTTTGGTACCACAGTACTCAGGAGTATTTTCAAATGAGCCACCCAAGATGAAGGTGCTAGGGACGCTGTCCCAAGAGTAAGAATGAAGGTGAGATAGGACTACAGAACATAAAGAAGTTATGTACCTACCATAACGTTTGATGTTTGTAGTCCATCTTGCCCTTCATTCTTATGAACCCATCCTCCTGCCCCCTCCGTGAGGACCTGGGGGTAGAGTGTTTCCTATTTGTTTGGTTATGTTAGATGTTAAGTTGTCAATCTTGCCTTCATTCTTGCTGAATGGGTTCGGAGCCGATCCTCGGCTCCGACTCGGCACTTGCTAAGCTCGAGAGTCACTTTTACCAGCTCGAGGCAGCCTCATATCCCATGATGCAAGGCGGTAAATACCCAGATCTCGTTTGCCGCTTCGCTGATGAGGTACTCCTTTTGCCAGCTCGTGGTAAGTAAATTGTTTTACTATTGTTAGACACCCCATTCCTAGTTTTCCTCTTATATCTTAGTATAATTGTCATTTTTAGGTAGTTGTAGGGTCGCTAGTCTAGTTTTCCTGTTTCCCTACTTGTTTTTATTTAGTCGGGCCTTCATTCCCTTCCCATCCCTTCCTGTCAGGGTGTGTGTGTGGGTTATATTTTCCCCTTTTTAAGTTAAAATTTCTGAGTCTGGAACTGTGTGAGTTGGGTGTGTGTGTATACTCACTATGTCCAAGGAACAGAGGGTCTCAGGCTTCAAGAAGTGTGACTCGTGCTGTCAGAAGATGTCTCTGACAGACGATCACACTTCTTGTATCTACTGCCTGGGACCTCTCCACCTGCAGGACTCCTGTGCTATCTGTCACTCTTTCAGCCAGAGAGTCCTGCAGGAAAGGAGAAATAAATTATTCTTGAGAGGACTTTTTAAACCGGAGGGCTCCCCGGCCAAGTCTGCTTTGGGCAAGCCCTCTAAGACCTCCAAGGCCCAGGCTTCTGCTTCTAAGCCTCCGGCCTTGGCTCCGACTCCTTTGGAGTCGAGATCTGCTCCGGCTGGAGCCGATCTTATTTTGACTAAATCTTCGGCACCGATGGCTATCGGTGCCGATACTTTAACTGCCACATTGGTGTCAGCTCCGACTGGCTCTGATCACCATGTGACTAAGGCTTCGGTATTGGCGCCGACCGGCTCTGATACCATTATTTCCTTGCCTGTGTCGGCTTTGGCCGGAGCCGATACATCCTTGACTAGACTTGGAGCCGAGAAGTTGTCGGCTCCGTCTGGAACCGAGGGTTCTTCGGTTCCGATGGTTCCGTCGAGGAAACGGTCCAGGTCTCCCTCTTTGGAGCCAATACTGTCGGCTCCGGCCTCTCCTCTTCTTTCGGAGCAGAGCCATCGGAGCCGATCATCTAGGTCTTCCAGGCTCTCTGACCAGGATTTGGAGAGATTGGTAAGCAGATTGTTAAAATCACAGACACTAGCCCAAATGCTTCATAGTCCGTCTCAACAGACGACTATTAGTCCACACCCTCTTCAAGTTCCTCCTTCGACTCTCTTCCAGAGCTCGGAGCCGGAGTCTATGGGAATAGTTACTGCTATGGCTGTGGGGCAGATACCTCCCCTTTCTGATCCTTCAGCTTCTACTCTTATCTCCTCCTCGAGACCTTCCTTGGAGGGATCCGGTGGTCGGGCTTCCCTGATCTGCTCCGAGGGGGTGAGTGGCATCGGACCCTTGTCCGACCCTGCTCTTCCCCTCGGGGCTTCGGCCTTGGTGAGCTCGGCCCCGACATCTGCCTCGGAGCCTTCCCTTTTGGTGGGCCCGGGAGTCCCTGTTTCTTCGGAGCGGGGTCTCTCGGATCTCCCTGGGAGGGGAGCCTTCGAGGTGATGAGGAGTGTGCTGGCCCCTGGGCTCAGTCAGCAGTCTATCCCTTAGCTCCTCCCTCTATGGTGCCTGTAGATGTCTCTTCCCACTCTCTTGCTCCCGGACCGAGAGATCCACCACCTCAGGTTTCCCCACTGGGAAGAACCCCCTCTTCCGAGGATTCTCCTGATCCTTCAGGAGATCCTCCGTGTAAGAGGACCTGTAAGAGGAAGCACCTAGACTCCCCTGAGTCTACTACTTCAGATACCGACTTAGATGAGTCGGAGGGGTCCCCAAGATCCCCCTCTGAGGATGTCTCTTTTTCAGACATCCTAGAACTCCTAAAACAGAGGGGAAACTGGCCCTCCATTAATCCCTCTGAGGATGAGTCGGTATACCTAGAGGCGTTCGGATCTCGACCCTCCACCTCCTGGGTGTCTCCGCCTTTCGACCCCCTCATGGAGGTGATAGCTCGGAAGGCGTGGGCATCTCCTGATTCCATAGAACCAGTTCCCAGGAGGCTTTCTAAATTTATTACAGCCCCTTCCGAGAAACAATTTCTTACAAAAGGTGTCCCTGTTGATGCCATGGTGGTGGCGGCCGCCACCAAGAAGGAACTTGCACATCCTTCCGTACCAGTCCATCCTCCTAACAAGGATTCTAGGACCATGGACAGGTATGGTAAGTGGATGTTTTCCTCAGCGACCTTTGCCATGCGTTCGCTGAATTATTTATGTCACTTCACCAGACTTCAAGGGGACATACTTAAAGAATTAGGTGAAGTAGTACAGGATCCTACAGCTGCAGGGGCTCAGGACAAGATTGCTTCTCCGCTAGGAATCCTTAACTCCATAACCAACTCCTCCATGCGGCTGATTTCGTATGCAGCAGATGGAGCGAGTAGAGCTGCAGGGACAGGAGTGGCTCTTAGACGTCAGTCCTGGATGCGGCTCTGTAATTTTGCAGATCCCTTTAAGGCGTCCTTCACAAACTCTCCCTTCGATGGATCAACGTTGTTTGGTCCTCAGGTGAAGGATACATTGACCAGGTGTGAGCAAGACGGCAAGACTCTTTCTGCTGTAGGAGTCCGTTTTTCCACCCCTACTAGGCCTTACCCTAAAGGACAGAAGGGCGGAAAGATGTGGTTCCGTAAATCTCAGGGAGTCATGCCGGACACACACGGTCAGTTTACCCCTAGGGGCAGAGGGGGTAATAATAACAGACACCGCCCTAGGGGCAGAGGGGGTCTGCAAAACCAGGGAAGCAGAGAGCCTCTCTCTGACAAGCCCTTCCAGCATCCTTGAGGTGTTGCCCGACTGTCCATCCTTGGAGGCAGTCGGGGGAAGATTATCGCTGTACCCAGAAGCCTGGCTTTCCCTTTCACAAGACAAATGGGTACAGTTGATTATATCCGAGGGTTACAAGATTCCTTTCGAGGAAAGTCCCTTCACTCACAAAAATTCCCTTCCAGATGTTCCACCCGCTCTAAGGGAAATCGCAAAATTAGAAGTATCAAAGCTTCTACACAAAAGGGGCCATTCAGCCAGTTCCAACAGACCATTCAGAGCCCGGAATCTACTCAAGGTTCTTTTTGGTTCCCAAAAAGACGGGAGATTGGAGACCAATATTGGACCTCAGCAGGCTCAACAAGTCTGTGAAAAAGACAAGATTTCGGATGGTCACACTTCAATCGATTTTGCCCTTCCTGGGCAAAGACAACTGGATGTGCTCAATAGACCTTCAGGATGCGTACTATCACATAAAAATCCACAGACGCTCCAGAAGGTTTCTCCGCTTTCGGCTGGGGTCCAGTCATTTTCAATTCAGAGCCCTGCCCTTTGGTCTCACTACAGCCCCCAGACTGTTCATCAAATGTATGGCAGTGGTCACGGCTCACCTGAGACGTCAAGGATTCCAGGTGTTTCCGTATCTCGACGACTGGCTCCTCTCAGCCACCACCAGGCATCAACTTCTCCAAGCCAGGGATTACACCCCAAATCTCTGCACTCAGTTAGGAATTTCGATCAACTACGAAAAATCCTCCTTATTGCCCTGCCAGTCTATTACTTTTATAGGCACAAATTTAGACACTGTTCGGATGTCAGCAAACCTCACAAGCCAGAGAATCCTAGATATCCAAAACCATGTGAGGATCATCCTTGCCAGCAAAAAGGTGCAAGCCAAACTGGTCCTAAAAGTATTGGGCCTCATGGCAGCTGCCATTACTCTTCTTCCTTTGGCCCGCTTTTACATGCGTCTCCTTCAATGGATGTTGTTCACCCAATGGTCCTACCAACAACTTCCCATGCGTCACCAAATTCTGGTGACACAAACTTGCAAAAACCACCTATCCTGGTGGATTTCTTCTCCCCAGGTTCATCAGGGCAGACCCTTTGTTTCACCGGCCCGGTAGCCACAGTCACTACGGACGCCTCCCTGATCGGGTGGGGGGGGTCATTATCAGGGCAGGATGGTTCATGGGACGTGGCAACCATTCGAATACCACCTGCACATAAATGTCCTAGAGATGAGAGCAGTGCTTTTAACGTTGCAAGCCCTCAACGACTTTCTTCCCTTGGGAACAATTGCAGTTCACACGGACAACATGTCCGTAGTGTGGTACATCAACAAGCAGGGCGGAACCAAGTCCTACCCCTTGTGTCGAGAGGCTCTCAGACTTTGGCAATGGGCGATCTCCTCTCATCGGTTTCTGGTAGCAACGCATATCCCTGGGAAAACCAACATTTTAGCGGACAGATTGAGCAGAGCTATACTCATGCCTCACGAGTGGTCTCTCAAACAATCGAGTGTGGAGGAGATTTTTCAGAAGTGGGGCCGCCCATGTTGCGATCTTTTTGCTACTCCCCAAAACAGCAAATGCCCAGCCTTCTTCTCTCTCTTCCCACTTCCGGGCCATCCCCCCAGAGACGCTCTTACCCAAGATTGGCCCCAGGGACTTTTTTATGCCTTTCCTCCCTTTCCATTGATACCACAGGTACTCCAGAAAGCTACCGTTTTGAGAACCAAAATGATTCTCATTGCCCCGTATTGGCCTCGACAAATTTGGTTTCCGTTCCTCCATCGTCACCTTTTGGCGCAGCCGTGGCATCTGGACCCAGTGCCAGATCTTCTGATCCACCAATCGGGTCAGCTGCATCGGTCCATTCCTTCTCTCAGCCTCACAGCTTGGTTGCTCCACTTCCTTCCTTAGCCAGGCTTCCTATGATCTCTAACCCTGTTAGGGATATCATAGTGGCTTCCCTTAAATCCTCTACTAGAAGGATTTACACTAGCAAGTGGAAACGCTTCTCCCTTTGGGCGAAATCAAGGAACATAGATCGCTTTACTGCCCCTATTCATGCAGTTTTGGATTTTCTAGCGGAAATCTTTCACTCGGGTTCTTCATCTTCCACGGTCAAAGTTCAGTTGGCTGCGATCTCGAACTTTCATGTCGGGTTTGCAGATCACAACATTATGTCCCACAAGCTTTGTAGAGCTTTTCTAAAAGGAGTTTTTCTCCTTAAACCTCCTGTCAGGATTCCTCCTCCTCAGTGGGACCTAAATCTAGTGCTGACATCCTTAATTCTTCCTCCCTTTGAGCCAGCTGCTTCATGCTCACTAAAGTTTCTTTCATGGAAGACACTCTTCCTTGTCGCTATTACCTCGGCTAGGAGAGTGTCAGAACTTCATGCCCTCTCTGTTCGTCCCCCTTATTTGGTCTTCCACAAGGACAGAGTATCCTTGAGAACTAATCCATCCTTTTTGCCCAAGGTTGTTTCAAAAACAAATTTAAACCAATCTGTTGATCTCCCTGTATTTTTTCCTAATTACTCCAACAGATCGGAACAAAAATTACATTATCTTGATGTTCACCGCCAACTCAGATATTATTTGGACAGAACAAAACAATTCAGAAAGTCTGATCAGCTCTTTCTTTCTTATGCTGAAAATAAGAAAGGCCTCCCTGTTTCCAAAGTGACCTTGTCTAGATGGCTATCTTCCACCATTTCCGAAATCTATCAACTTAGGGGCAAACAGCTGTGCTCAAAACCAAAGGCACATTCCACTAGAGGCTTAGCCACTTCTACAGCCTTTCAGGCTAGGCTACCCTTAGATACTATTTGTGCAGCAGCCACTTGGGCCACTCCTTATACCTTTGTTTCTCATTACAAATTGGATTTGGCCTCCAGGGATAGAGCCAGTTTTGGTTCCACGGTTCTCAAGAGTCTGTTCCATTGAGCCACCCAGGATAGAGGTGCTAGGGACGCGGTCCCATCCAGCAAGAATGAAGGCGAGATTGACAACTTAACATTTAGAAGTTATGTACCTACCATAACGTTCCATGTTAGTTGTCTTCTCTTGCCCTCTTTCTTACGACCCTCCCTCCTGCCCCCTTGCCTGGACAGACCTTGATCTCCCTTGTCTCTGGAAGATTGCTTCTTTGGGCACCAGTTAGTTCTAGTTTAGTTATCTGGTTTCCCCTTACAGCCTTTTTAGGCTAATTGCTCTTCTTTCCTTAGTGGAAAGTTTTTATGCTAGGTAGTTTTCCCTCTAGGTACCAAATGAGATCTGGGTATTTACTGCCTTGCATCATGGGATATGGGGCTGCCTCGAGCTGGTAAAAGTGACTCTCGAGCTTAGCAAGTGCCGAGTCGGAGCCGAGGATCGGCTCTGAACCCATCCAGCAAGAAAGAAGGCGTGAGAAGACAACTAACATGGAACGTTATGGTAGGTACATAACTTCTAATTTTTTCGACTTGGTTTGTTCTTTGTCTCTGTATGTTTTTCCTTGTAGCAAACAAGATCTGGGTTGTTAGTGATGCATCATGGGATACCTCCTAGCCACGGCCCAACCAGAAGTTTTGAGCTAGAGTATGGCCGAGTTGGAGCCATGATTCGGCTCCGATCCCCAAGAGTAAGAATGAAGGGCAAGATGGACTACAAACATCGAACATTATGGTAGGTACATAACAACTTTTTTTGTGAGTTATAAAATTGATATTCTTTGTTTCTTCTTTTATATATTAATTTACAATTCCAGTATACTGTTCTCCCTCTAAGTTCTGTCACTGGCATTAAGGCATCTCTTTCCCTTTCTTCCTTGTAATCCCGTTTTAGGTAGTACTTTATTGCCATTGGTGGTATTTCTTTTTACCCTTAATTTAGGGTAATTTTTGCTGCCATAGTTGGTAGCAGAAATTTTCTATTTCTGTGAAATAATTTTTTTAATCTGTTTTACCTTTTTTTATATTTGAGAGTGACTGTAAACTACTTGCATTTAAACTCCATGGGTTTCTTCACATGGTGGAAAAACCCACAGGTTTCAAAAACTGCATTTCTTGTGGGCATAAAACTCCAAATTCGGATGCCCACAAGAAGTAAATATATTGTCTAGAGGTTAATTACTTAGAAACGACATGCAAAATATGCTCCATCTTCAACGCTAGGGCTTTAATGGATCAACAGAATAAATTGATCCTAAGAGATCTTCAGTCTTCCACTTCTACTTCAGGGGCTCAAATCCCCTCCAAACACAGCAAGTCTGCTCCTTTGGAGCATAGGCAGAGCTCCCTCTGAAGTCCCCCGGTCTTCCTCAGAGCCTCCGACAAATCATTGGATCCACCGCTGTCAGATCCTAAGACTCGTCAATCTGATCCTAATACTTCTTCCATTGTAATTTTGATTAGTCCAATAATGACTCCCTTGGATCCAAAGCAGGGATCTACGTATAGGAGTACTACTCCTCAGTACTGTATAAAACCAAAATCACCTATCCCGCATTCGAGTTTGCTTCAAACCCCAAAGACATATTCTAGGTCTCCCTCCACTTTTTCCTCTAGGTCCTCCAGGAGCTTACCTGAAGCGGATGATGTTAGGATAATGCATGCGTTTCTTAGAGTTCAGATCCAGATAGAGTTCTTACCAGCTCCGGCCCTGCTATTTTTTTTCTCCTCCAATCTGTCATGTGGTTTCGGAGCCCCAGCATCCAAGATCCTCGAGAGGTACAGTGTTGGATCCGAGGAAAGCTTCTTCCTCCACTCTGAGTATATCTTTCAATAGTTCTTCGATACTGTGGGATCAGAATGGGTCTCGGAGCCAAAGTGTCGGGTCTGAGAGAGTAGGCTTGGCTCTGATTTTGTCTGATGCATCCCTTCCTCTCAGAACCTCGGCCCTGGACAGTTTGAATCTGGTTCCACCTCCAGTGTGCGGATCTGAGGGAAATCTAGACCTGCCTTCATCGGGAGTTTCACTCCAAGGAGAAAAGTCAGGGTCTGTCTGGGTCCATCTGCTTTTGAGGTGGATGAAAGGGCTTTCTCTCTCCACAGAGAACCACCCTGTCATGCCTTGGATCCTACTCCCTCCCCCCATTGGTTCCTAGCTCTGAGTCTGTCAGGCCTATTCCAAAGGGACTGCCAGAACCAATAAGTGTCCAGCCAGTTCCATTAAAGGAAATTCCCCTCTCTTCTGACACCTCACCTGAACACCCCACCCCGTGGAGGGAGGTATAGCAGAAGAGGACATGTAAAAGGAGACACATTGACTCCCTACTGGAGTCTTTCACAGAGGGATACCTGTTTTGATGGAGAGGGTCCCCCAGATCACCACCAGATGACATTGCCTTTGGAGATATTCTAGAGGTCCTGAAATAGAAAGGTGGCTGGTCTTCCCAAAACCCCTACCAGAAAAATTTGTGTTTTTAAGGCTTTTGGTTCTTGCCTGGTTACATCTTGGGTTACCTCCAGCAGGCAGAGTTATTGATTTTGTTGCCCATCTGGCTTGGAAGTTACTGAAATATCATCAAACCAATTCCTAAAAAACCCAGCAAGGTTTTGACCCACCCCCAACAGACAGATTGCACTGGAGCAAAGGGTTCCTGGTTGATGCTATGGTGGTGGCAGCAGGCACCAAGAAGGGGTGTTAGTGGAACAGAGCTCCGTTGTCCATCCACCTAACAGGGAGTCTAGAGTGTTGGACAGGTTTGTAAAGTGAGTTTTTGCCTTGGCAACCTTTGCTGTGAGATCACTAAATTACCTGACACATTACACACTGTTTCAGAGAGATTTGACTAAGGAGCTTTCATATACTTTGAGTCCATGTATACTGAGGATTTCATACAGATATCTTCTCAAGTGGCCACTGTTTTGTACATATCCAATGATTCGATGAGGTTGATCTGTCACACAGCTGAAGGCACCTCACAAGCAGCCAGTTCAGGTATTGCCATAAGGAGACATGCCTGGATGCGGCTTTGCAACTTTGGGGAACCCTTTAAGATGTCTTTTATTAATGGCTCATTTGTTAGCACTTCCTTGTTTGGGCCATCAGTAAAAGAGATGCTTACCAGCAGTGCACAAGATGGAAAGACTCTGACATAGGAATCAAGTTTTCTACGCCTCAATGAGCCTTTTCTTGGAATCAAAAGAGGCAGCAAAAAGATGAGGTTCCAGAAATCTCAGGGATCTTTCCAAGGTCCATGCGGTGACAATTCCTCCAATTCAGTCAATGATAGACATTGCCCTAGCAGCAGAGGAGCTCCATAGAATCAGGACTTTAGAGATTCTTTTTAGGATAAGCCCTTTCAGCACTCCTGAAGCACTGCCTAACTGTCCAACTCTGGAGGCAGTCGGGGGGTCATTAGTCTTTGCACCCAGACACCTTGGCAAGAATATAGCACAAGATGCATGGGTACTAAGCATAATATCCGGGGGGTTTTACATACCATTTTCCCTTCCATCTCACAAAAGGAAGAGACTTCCAGATGTTCCACCAATCAGAGGAAGGCAGCAGCACAAGAAATCCAAAAGCTGCTAGACAAGAGTCATCCAAAAGGTTTATCCAGACCAGATAGGATTTATAACTTATTCACATTTCTTTTTAGTGGCAAAGAAAACAGGGGACCTCAGATCCATTTTTGATCTAAGCAACTTAAATCAGTACATAAAGAAAGCAAAGTTCTGAATGGTTATGGTCCAGTCTATTCTGCCCTTTCTAAACAAAGGACAATTGGATGTGGTCTGTAGATCTTCAGAATGCGTACTATCATATCAAAATAAACAGGCAGTCCAGAAGGCATCTTCATTTCTGGATGGAACCAGTCATTACTAATTCAGAGCCCTACTCTTTGGACTCACCACAGCCCCCAGGCTGTTAACAAAATGTGTGGCACTAGTGGCAGCTCACTTGAGTCTAAAGGGATTCCTTGTGTTTCTCTATCTAGACAAGTGGCTCCTCACCACCCCCTCCAGACATCTACTTTTACATGCCAGGGACTATTTGCTCCAGATTTGTAATTCTTTGAGCATAACTATAAATCATGTCATGTCAAACCTAACCCTAATCCAGATCCTGGAGTTCAATGGTGCTGTTCTAGGCACGACAAAACATATAGACTCTCTACCTCCTCATCGTATCTCCACTATAAGAAGTCAGGCCATTTTCTCCTTGCTCATTCAGGATGTTCTTCGTATTTCACTGTTGCAGTCATTAAATTTGGGTTATCTACTTGCAGGTAGCCCTCAGCCTGCCTGATTATCAAAGTCTTGGGTCCTGCATCAGTTGCTGTCTCTTCTTTCATGACGTCCGGTAGTCAGGGGTATAAAGCATGCAGCCGACGCCATTACATCAGTCTTTCTTGCCGTGAGGTGCCCGAAGCAGAAGCAGTTCTCAAGTGCCGGTCAGCTGATTCATGAAATTTTGGTTTTCGAGTTTCAGAACCAAAGCTTTCTAAAAAGCTAAGTACCCCATTGGGGATCCTTTTTCTTGCTCTAAACCAATGTAAATAAAAGTTAACAATTGTATTTATTGTGGAAAGCAAACACCTCATAAAGATTTTCATTCGTACTGCATTCCTTGCTTAGGCCCAGATCAAGATGTCCCTCACTGTCGGTTTTGTGCCTTATTCAATCCTCATACTAATTTTGCATCTAACTATTTCGGTACTCTGTTCAATTATCCAGAAATGGCTTCGGTAAGCCATCTGACTACCGACATTCCGAAAAAATGTAAAGATAAAGACCGAGACAGACCGCATAGGTCCAAAGCTGCCGACGACACTTCCATTAGTTCGCGGTACTCAGTGAGGTGCTTTTGCAGCCCCTGATACCCCGCTACTTCAGATTCGCAGGCCTCTACTGAGACCCATTCGGAGTCCGGTATGCTGCAAGATGTTTCTTCGACTATGGAACCTGTGAATGTCTCTTGCTTGGATGGATCCGGAGCCGCTGTGCAGGCACTGGCTTCTGAGGGTGTATTCAGGCCTACTGACTTGCATATCAAACCGGCGCCATCTTCTTCTTCAAGGCCTAAAACTCGATCCACACCTAGAAAACCAATTTTCAAACCGCATGGTCAGGCCCATATGCCTAAAAAACAAACGATAAAATCACATTCCACCAGATCTGCATCTACTTCAACGGCCTTTCTCAGAGGTGTTCCTACCAGGGACATCCTAGAAGCTGCTACCTGGAGTTCTGTTCATACCTTCACCAAGCATTACCACTTGACTATTTTCTCTAAATCCAGAGCTGGTTTTACTACTACAGTCTTGCAGGGCCTAATAGCTGGTTCTAATGCTCTCTAATTGCCTCCTCTCTTTCTTAGCTTTGGGAATCTACCCAAATGTAATGACTGCAACAGTGAAACACGAAGAACATGGTACAGTTGTGTACACTTACCATAAATGTAGATGTTAGAGTGTATTCACTGTTGCAGTCCTGGTTACTCTCCCTCCAGCCCCCTGACTGCTATTTGCTATACCTCTCTTTTTGTTTACCGTATTTAAGCTTTCTGGTGTATTTGCTTATAACTGGAGATGTAACCTTGTATATAATTGCTTCCCATTAAGGGGGCACCTGACATCTGGGGCAATAACAATTGATGTAATGGTGTCTGCTGCATGCTTTATACCCCTGACTACTTGACGTCGTGGAAGAAGAGAGAGCAACCAACGCAGGACCCAAGACTTTGATAATCAGGCAGGCTGATGGCTACCTGCAAGCAGATAACCCAAATGTGATGACTGCAACAGTAAGTACACTCGAACATCTACATTTATGGTAGGTGTACACAACTGTACTTTCTACAGCAAGGTCAGTACTGCAGGCATTGGATTCCATTGCTGTGGCCATCATACTACTTCATTTGGCATGCTTCTTTATGTGGATTCTGCAATGGACTACAGCTGTACAATGGTCCTTTCTATATCAACCCCTATCTTTTCCAGTCAGGCTTAACCCAGTTTGCAAACAACACATTTGATGGTTGGTACAATCAGATGATCTACATCTAGGTAAACCTTTTATGCTACCAGCTCCTACAGCCACAGTGATCATAGAAGCTTCTCAGTTGAGGTAGGGGGGGCATTTCCTGAGAAGAAGGGTCCAAGGCATATGGTCCCCCCCCAAAAGACCAAGTTGCACATCAGTGTCCTAGAGTTGAGAGCAGTCCTGTCGGCGTTGCAGGCATTTTGAGATGCTATCCCTTTTGGAACTATTGCATTTCAGACCAACAGCATGTCTGTAGTCTGGTACATCAACAAACAAGGAGGAACTCAATCTTATCCACTTTGCAGAGAAGACCATAAGAGTATGGGATTGGGCGATCTCATCATACCACTTTCTGATTGCAGCACACATTCCGGGGAAAAACAATGTGCTAGTGGACAAACTAAGTAGATCCATTCTGATGACCCACAAGTGATCTCGCAATCAGTCTGTGGTGGAGATGATTATCTGGCATTGGGGGTGACCTTGCCACTCCCCTCAGCAAGTGCAGCAAGTACTTAACTCTGATCTCCCCTCAGGGGGAGTCACTGAGAGATGCTGTAGTTCACGCTTGGCCCTGGGGTCTCATTTATGCTTACCCTTCTCTTCCCCCGATTCCTAAATATTTACAGAAAGCTAGCAGGCTGAAGAGCTCAGAATCCTCATTGCCCCTTCTGGCCTCAGTAAGTATGGTTCCCATTTCTACTGTCTCATCTTCGTTATCCTCCATGGATACTGGAGCCAACTCTGGATGATCTGTCACACCCATCAGGAATCTAGCATCCCAAGATTCGAGCCCAAAGACTAACAGCATGGGTTCTCCATTTCCAGTAATAAACAGCCCAGGCTTTCATCCCCCGTACATGATAATATGAAGCTGTCTTATCTTGTCTTCATTCTATACTGATGGGTTCAGAACCAATCCTTGGTTCTGACTTGGCCTCTTACTAGAACTCGAGGTTTCAAACCAGCTCATGGGTCCATCCCTATCCCATGATGCTGCAGTGCCTTCCTCAGATCTTGTTTGGAGCTGAAATAGATCGGGTCTACGACTAGCTGTGGGCTGAGTTCTTTAAAATAAGAAGTTTGCTTTATTGTCTAAAATTGTTTATATTACAGCTTTAGTGGTTTCTTTAAATCGTTTTTTCATAGCATTCCATAACGATAGTCTGTTTAATTAGTAAATTTGTGTGATTTTTTAGGCCATCTTATTTAGGCCTTGTAGTCCCTATCCCCCTAAAGATCATATTTGCAGTGTTGTTCAAGTTTTTTCATATATATATATATATATATATACATACATATATATATATATATATATACATATATATATATATATATATATATATATATATATATATATAGTGTGTCTTCTTATACTTAGATTATTGATTATTAGAGATTTAGACTTTTAAATAGTGCTTAGTGTAGCTTGCTATATTTGAAGTTTTGGTGGTAACTTGTTTTATCGTTACCAATTTATAGATGTTATGACTGTGTTTATATTTTCTCTTCAAGGCCTCATTTAAATTAGAAAGCTCCCTTTTTTTTTTCCTTTCCTTGACTCCCATTTAACTTAGAGGGCATCTTTGAGTGTGTGTTTTGTGTTATGTCAAAGCAGCAAAAAGAGGTGAAATCTTCTGGTTTCAAGAAATTCCCGAAATGTTCACAAAAGAATGTTCATCACTGATGGACATACTGAGTGTGTTTATTGCCTAGGGCCAGTCCATTTACAGGAGTCCTGCTCCATTTGCCATTTGTTTAGTTCTAGGGTTCTACAGGAGAGAAAGAAAAAAAACTTATATGAAAAGGTTTAAGTCTTCCTCTGCAGATCCCATGGACAAAGATCAAAGCTCTCCTAAGTCTCATGACAAAACTACTAAAATGTCATCTCCAGCCACTTCTTCTGGGTCATCCGAGCCATTGACTAAACTGCCAAAAATGTCTCTGACAACCTCAAAAAATTTTGATCATGACAGACCTACTGCCTTGGCTCCATCTGAATCAGAACCAATGGCATTTCCAGTCTGGAGCTGCTCACCTGCAATGGAACCGGCCTCTCTGACGCTTGGGTCCCCATTAGTACAATCTGTAGCATCTGCTCCATCTTCCAGATCCTCCAGGAGCCTATCTGATTTCGACATGGATCATGTGGTGTATAGATTGCTCAAGACACCGGCGCTCACCAAATTGCAGTCTGAGCAGACTCTCAAAAGCTCGGAACTGACTGTGCCTGTCCCTTTATCTTTGATTCCTTCTCCAACCTCAGCACTAGTTTCGGAGCCAGAATGTGTGGAGCCTATAGTAATGGAGCCGATGGAACCAAGACCTATTCTAGTCTCTTAGGTTCTGACCACAGTGACTTACCTCGGTGCTGTCCGAAGCGTCTAGGGGCCGACATTCACTCGTCGGGTCCGGGGAGGATAGTCAGGCCGAAACCTTTTTAGCTCTGACTTTACCTCTTGGGGCCTCTGCTCGGGTGAGTTCGACTCCTACCTCTGCTTTGGAGCCAACCCCCGTGGTGCTGGGAGGGTCCCCCGATTCCTCGGAACCGGGGACTTCCATGGACCATGGGAGGGGGGCCTTCGCAGCTATGAGCAGAGGTCTGTCCCCACGGACACATCACTTTTGGATCCAAAGCACCGGTATCTATCTCTGCACATGCAATTACCAAACAGCAGAGAAGACCCTAAGCCTCAAGGCACCCCATTGGGCGAGACCCTCTCTTCCAAAACCTCTCCGGAATGTCCCCCTGAAGAGGTTCCTCGGAAGAGGTTATGCAAGAGGAAGCATGTGGACTCCTCGGATGAGTCAGTCACATCGGACACGAATCTCAAGGAGTCTGAAGGGTCCCCATGGTCGCCCTCTGAGGATGTCTCTCTTGCAAATCCTTAAACAGAGAGGCGGCTGAAGCCCATTACCCCTTCTGATGAGGAGTCCGTGTACCTGAAGACTTATGGGTCTCGACCTTCAGTCACCTGGGTGTCTCTGTCTTTCGATGAACTCATTGACTTTGTCAGAAGGCGTGGGAGTCCATAGATGTAGTGGAACCTGTCTCTCGGAGGCCTAACAAATTTATCACCTCCCCAGATAAAACCTTTTTAACCAAAGGAGTCCCTGCAGATGCTATGGTGGTGGCGGCCACGAAGAAGGAGCTATCCGAGACTTCCACATCTGTCCATACCCCGGATAAACAGTCACGGGTGATGGATAGGTATGGAATGCGCCTGATTTGTTAGGTCCCTGAATTACCTTACTCATTTTACAAGTATTCAGAGAGATCTCCTAAAAGAGCTTGGAGATGCTCTACAGGGTACAGTAGCTGCGGGTGTAACAGATAAGGTGTCTTTCCAGCTGGTCACCCTCAGTTGAGTGGTTAACTCGTCCATAAGGTTCATTTCTTATGCAGCTGATGGAGCAAGCAGATCAGCGGGTTCCGGACTTGCCCTTAGGAGACATTCTTAGATGTGCTTGTGCAGTTTTGCGGAACCTTTCAAGTCATCCTTTGTCAGTACCCCATTTGATGGCTTATCCTTGTTCAGGCCTAAAGTCAAGGAAATGGTTACCGGGTGTGAACAAGAAGGAAAGACTCTCTCTGCCATTGGAGTCCATTTTTCCACACCTTCTAGACCCCATCCCAAGGGTCAAAAGGGAGGTAAAATGTGGTTCAGAAAATCCCAGAGGGCCTTTCAGGACACAGAAGGTAAATCTTCCTCCAGGGGCAGAGGGAGGAAGTAATAATGGAGGATGCCACCCATGCAGCAGAGGGGGTCTGCAAAACCAGGGTGACAGAGAATCTTTCTTCGCTAAACCCTTTCAGTGCTTCTGAAAGGAGGCCCGTCTGTTCATCTCTGGAGGCAGTTGAGGGTCACTTATCTCTGTACCCACAAGCCTGGCTAGACATAATGAAAGACAAGTGGGTACAAAGAATCATATCCAGAGCTTACTCAATCCCCTTTTCTATGCCACCTCCAAGGATCAAGAAATTCCCGGATGTTCTACCCAGTCACAGGGAGCAAGTGACTTTAGAAATTCAAAAGTTGCTTCAAAAGAGTCATCCAGCCAGTTCCCGCAGAACAGATAGGGTGCAGAACTTACTCAAGGCTCTTTTTAGTTCCAAAGAAGATAGGTGACTTGGGGACCTATATTAGATCTCAACAAACTAAACAAGTCTGTGAAAAAAACTAAGTTCCGGATGGTCACGTTGCAGTCAATACTTCCCTTTCTAGGGAAAGAGAGTTGGATGTGCTCTGTAGACCTCCAGGATGCGTACTACCACATAAAAATGGACAGGCCAGCCAGGAGTCATCTGCGCTTTCTGCTGGGAGCCAGTCATTTACAATTTCGAGTTCTACCCTTTGGCCTCACTACAGCCCCCAGACTGTTCACCAAATGCATGGCAGTAGTTACGGCTCACCTGAGGCATCTGGGATTCTGAGTGTTTTCATATCAAGACAACTGGCTCCTAACTGCCACCACCAAACACCTACTTATTCAGGCAAGAGAGACTACCTGAATCTGTGCGCCCAGCTAGGGATTTCAGTAAATTACAGAAAATCTGTCTTATTGCCGTCACAACATATGGTCTTTATAGGCACAGAATTAAATACAAAAGCCATGGTGGTCAAGCCTGCCACCAGACAGGGGTTCAGACTCTTCGTCTTCAAATCCAGGACCTCCTCTTCAAGACCAAGGTCCTCGCATGGATGCTTTTCACTCAGTGGCCCATGCAAGTGCTGCCTATGTCCCACCTCATAACCCTGACAGTAACCTGCAAAAAAGACTTTTGTTGGTGGCTTCATTCTGACCAAGTAACGATGAGTCGACTAATTTTCCCCCTACTCTGATAGCCGCAGTGACCACGGATGCTTCCCAGATAGGGTGGGGGAGCATTATCAGGGAAGAACAGCCCAAGGCATTTGGCAGGATCATGGCTCATTTGCACATCAATGTACTAGAGATGAGAGCAGTGCTGATGGCATTGCAAGCATTCCAGGACTCTCTTCCAATAGGTACAATTACAATTCAAACAGACAATATGTCAGTTGTGTGGTACATAAACAAGGAAGAGCCAGATCTTACCCCCTTTGTTGAGAGACCCTGAGAGTATGGCAGTGGGCGATGTTCTCCCAGCATTTTCTAATAGCAATGCACATCCCAGGAAATCCACCGAGGTAGTGGACAAACTAAGCAGAGCGATTCTGATGCCACACGAGTGGTCCCTGAGGGAAGAAGTAACGGAAAAGATATTTCACAGATTGGGCCAGCCGTGTTGCGACCTATTTGCTACAGCCACAAATGCAAAATGCAGCAGCTACTTTGCCCGGATTCCCCTCCTCCAGGGGAGTCCCAGAGGGATGGACTTGTACACGATTGGTCACCGGGACTCCTTTAGGCATTTCCACCCTTTCCTCTAATACCCAGAGTTCTTCAGAAAGCCAGCAATCTGGGAACTGACCTTGATTCTAATAGCCCCCTACTGGCCTCGCCAAATATGGTTCCCTTTCTTGAAGCCTCATCTTCTGGAGGAGCCTTGGATTCTGGACCCTCCTGACACACTCAGGGACTCTCCATCCATCTCTTCACTCCCTAAAATTGACAGCAATGGGTGCTGCGGTTCCCAGTATAACCAAGGTACATGACTTCACCCCTGAAGTCTGACACATCTTAATTTCTTCTCATAAGATGTCTACAGGAAAACTTTATCATAGCAAATGGAAAAGATTTTCAATCTGGGACTCACAAAATGCCATCGACCCTTATTCCCCTCCCTTGGCATTCATTCTAGAATGTTTGGCTAAACTTTTTAATGAGGGAGCAGCTGCAGCAACTGTTCAAGTGCAGCAGGCAGCAATCTCGAATTTTCATATTGGGAATGAAGGAATGAACATCATGTCTCATAAACTTTCAAAAGCTTTCCTGAGAGGCACCTGTTTGCTAAGACCACCCATATGACCACCTCTTCCACCGTGGAATCATAATTTTGTTCTATTCTACATAATGCTTCCGCCATTCAAACTAGCATCATCTTGTAGCTTAAAATTTTTATCCTGTAAAACTGTTTTTCTAGTAGCAATCACATCAGGTAGAAGAGTCTCAGAGTTGCAAGCTTTAGCAATCAAACCTCCATACATGGTATTCCATAATGATAGGGTTTCATTACGCACAAACCCTTCTTTTCTATGGAAAGTATGTTCAGAGTTCAGTTTAAATCAGTCTATAGATCTACCAGTCTTCTTCCCCAAATATGGCAGTAAGGCAGAGTACATGCTTCACCAACTTGATCTTCATAGACAGTTACGCTTCTATTTGCATAGAACAAAAGAACATAGAAAATCTGAACAACTTTTTGTCTCATTTTCAGAAAGTAAAAAAGGTCTACCAGTAACAAAAATGACCTTATCCAGGTGGTTATCAGAATGTATCTCATTCACTTATCAATCAGCAGACAAACAATTGACAAAGTAAAGGTGCATTCTACCAGATCTTTGTCAATTTCTCAGGCCTTTAGAGCAAGATTATCAATAGATACTATTAGCGCAGCAGCAACGTGGACAAAACCTCACACATTTATCACTCATTACAAGGTAGATTTGGCCTCCAGGGACAGGGCCTCATTTGGGTCCACTGTTCTGAAGAATATTCTCCCTTGAGCCACCCAGGAAAGATGGTGCTAGGGACACTGTCCCATCAGTATAGAATGAAGACGAGCTAGGACAACTTCACATGGTTATGTACTCACCATAACGTCCCATGAGAGTTGTCCCTCTTGTCTTCATTCTTATATCCCCCCACCTACCCCCATCCTTCTTTTAGCTCCTAGAGGCTCGAGGAATCCCTCATATGCATCTGATACACTTTGAACCTTGTTCGGGCTTTTAAATATTGTGCATATGTATGTATATATTTGTATAAATAGTGACATAAGTGTAGTAACAAACAAGATTTGTGGAAGGCACTGCAGCATCATGGGATAGGGATGGAGCCACGAGCTGGTTTGAGACCTCAAGCTCTAGTAAGCAGCCTAGTTGGAACTGAGGATCGGTTCCGAACCCATCAGTATAGAATGAAGACAAGAGGGACAACTCACATGGAATGTTATGGTAAGTACATAACTTCTTTTTATTTTGGCTTCTCAAAAAAGAGTCTGTCAAAAACGTATGCAAAAGCAAATGGAAAAGATTGTCCCTTTGGGCTTTGAATAAAGACAATGATCTCTTTTCTGTCCCAGTCTCTGATTCTCCAATTTTTGACCACACTTTTTGAGGAAAGAGCTAGTTTCTCTACAGTTAATCTCCAGCTGGCAGCTGTTTCTAATTTTCACACAGGGAACAGACATTTTTCTCTGTCTTTGTCTAAACTATGTAAAGCTTTCATGAAACGAATTTTTCTTCTAAGGCCTCCAGTAAAAGATCCCTCACCATCTTAGGATCTGACAGTTGTACTACAATTCCTAAAGCAGAAAGCTTTTGAGCCTTCAATTAAATCTGATCTGAAATTTCTATAATGGAAAACAGTTTTCTTGGTAGCCATCACATCTGCCAAAAGAATATCTGAACTCCAGGCCCTCTCTCCAAAATCTCCTTACATAATTCTTCCTAGGGATAGGGTTTGCTGACAGATTAACCCTTTCTTTTTACCTAATGTGGCTTCTGAGAATAACATTAACCAATTCATCCATTTGCCAGTTTTCTTTCCAAATCGCTCCAATAAAGGAGAGTATGTGCTGCATCTTTTATTGCTTACATAGTTAAGTTTTTTAAACAAGCAATACAATTTAACATAGGTAACATATGAAGAAATTAGATGATTAAACAAATAAAGAATGAATAAGAAATATCAAAATAAAGGAAACTGTTTACAGAGGTGTCTACTATATATGAAAACTATATTTTTATGAAAGTCTTTGTTACTGACGTATTAATGATTGTTTATTTAGCAGCTCTTCAAGTTTCATCCAGGTGTTGTAAGAAATGGTAGCTCTGGTTGTTCTTGCTTTAATTATGAGTAGTTACAGATGACAACATTCAGTTGCAGCAATTATAAATTCTTTCAAAGTTGGAGTCAATTCACTTTTCCAATTCTTGGCATTTATTTTTCTTGCTCATGATAAAATACTCCAAAGAAGTGAATAGTTTATTTTTTTAACTTAACACAAATAGGTACTGGAGTATTAAGTAAAATTAATGATTTAGTTAGAACAAATTGATCATTATACAATGACTGGCCATTAGCATTCAAAAACGACCACGCTGATTGGCCAGCTCAACCAGTGTGCCCGTTGTAAATCTGAGAATATACCAAAGGGAAAAGGTCTGGTTGCCCGGACTATATCTCGTATTTTACTTTTTTTTTTTTTTTTTTTTTAAATACAAAATTAAAACGGACGACTTTTTATGTTCGGGAGATGGCCCAGACAGAAATAAAAGGATAATCAGGTACATTATACAAAACTTAAAAAACTTATCTGATTATCCTTTTATTTTGTCTGTCCCCACTCTTCCTAACATAAAAAGTCTCCCGGGTTCTTTTTTTTTTTTCTTTCCTTATTGATTATAACAAAGAAGCTGCAAAAGCAGCAGCAGAGATCTTCCTTCCTCCGTTGCTACCTCTTCACAGCCCTGATGTACTGCGTAAGCATTGGAGCACAAGTCCCATATGCATGCGCAGTACATCAAAACAAGGCAGCAATATACCACCAGCCGTAGAAGAACAGTAATGCGCTGTTATACTAAGACATTGTTTAAGAAAAGCAGGTATTTTTTCTTAAATAATGTCATTCTATAATAGCAATAACTGACTCCTTTGTTGTGGTATATTGAAATTTACCCACGTTTGGCTTTATTTAATCACTTGAGCTTCGCCCTCGTGATTAAACCACACCAGCCATGGGTAAATCTTCAATATATCACACCAATGTCGTCGGTTATTGCTATATTAAATAATGTCTGTAAAAAAAGTATTAATATCATTCCTAAAATATATAATTATTTTACAATCAAAAAACAAGTGTTGCCAATGTGCCTTAATGTTCAGTTTACATCACCAACAACATCCAACATTTTTTATACATTAATTCAGTTTTATGTGGAGTAATAAATGATTTATGCATACATTTCCAAGAGAATAACTTCCATTTTAATGAGGAAGTAGTTGGTTTGGAAGATGAAATTTATTTTTTTCTTCTTCACTTGGATGATAATTATTTATGGATTTGAAATAATCCAGTAATTGTCTTTGTAATATTTTGTAGTATTTTAACCACTTTATAAATTTTAGACAAGAGTCCTTTCCTAAAGTATTTTGTTGCAACAAAATAATTAAAAGGTCAATGACTTTAGGGACAGTATTTTTTGTTGATGACTGTAGTAAATTAATTTTCTTTTCTATTGATTATCTAACCACATTTGTTTGTTTGGGTTACATTTTTTGTTATAAAATCTAAGGTTTGCAACTTTTCTGTATCCATCATCATTTGAAACCAATAAAATATATTTTTCTTAAGTGCAGTTATTGAAATTATATTAAATGTACATATGTTGTTTTGTGTATATGCAGTAGGCATCTTCTTTATGTGCACAGAGAATTGCTTTTATCTTCACAGTACAAGGCAATTTAGAAAATCAGACCCAACTCTATCTTTCCTTTTCTCTAAAAAGACTAGGTTATCCAGTATCCAAAGTCACTCTAGTAAAATGGATAACAGACTGCATTTCTTGGGTTTATTCCAGAAAGGCATGACACTATCTAAACCTCCCAAGGCTAATTCAGCCAGATCCATGGCCACTTCTGCTTTTTGGTCAAGAACATCTATTGATGACGTTTATGGTATAGCCTCATAGTCCAATACTCATACTTTTGTTACTCATTACAAATTCAATATTTGTAGAAACGGAGCAGCCTTTGGTTCGATGGTACTCCGAAATGTTCTTCCACAAGGGCCACCCAAGATCAACATCACTGGGGACTCTGTCCCAAATGTTAAAGAATGAAAAGAACATCAGATTTAAAAGTTATGTTCTTAACATAACTAGGCATATGTTGTCCATTTTCATTCTTCCTCAGCTTCCCTCCCATCCATGCCCCATCCAAGTACCTGGAGATACCTATTCAACTTTATTGAAACCAACAGTTCCATGTTTGAGCCCTGTATTTCTATCAGACTATTCCTGTCTCTGTTTTAGTGTGTGGCTAAGGCAACAAACTGATCTGAGGTTTGAGGATGCAATAGAGCATTATGGGCAGAGGGAGGGGCTCAAAAGCTGGATCTAAGTTTAGAATAAGTGGCCAAGTTGGATCTGAGGAATGGATCAGAATAAACTGAAGAATGAAAATGGGCAACACAGATGCCTAGTTATGGTAAGAACATAACTTTTAAGTTTCTCCAATTCCACTTTTTTATACAGCCCAGACTGTCCTCCCAGGTCCACCAGATATTTTGCTATAATCCCAGAAAGTCTCCACCAGGAAGACTTACAAAAGTAAATATAAAATATTTTCCTGTTAGACCCATCAAAAAGAATTGGGTCCTTTTATTGCACCTATTCCTGCTGTCCTGGATTTCTTTGCTTTAATTTTTCATGAAGGAGCTAGTTCTTTCACCATCAAAGTTTAGTTAACAGCCATATTAAATTTATACTGGAGACAATGCTTCTCCTCTAGTTTCATCCAAGCTGTGCAAAGTTTTCCTTAAGAGCACTTTTTGCTTAGATGACCTGTTAAAAACCCTAATCTACCTTAACCCCTTTCAAGCCATCGGCCAAGTCTGATCTCAAGTTTCTTTCTTGGAAAATGGTCTTTCTAGTGGCAATTACCTCAGCAAGATGAGAGTCTGAACTCCAAGCACTCTCCAAAAAAATCCCCTTGTTTGGTTTTCCATAAAAAATGGGTTGCATTACAAACAAATCCTTCCTTTCTGCACAAAGTAGCCTCAGAGGTGACTGTCAAGCAGGCCATCAGTGTACTTGTTTTCTTCCCTAGCTTCTCTAACAATGGTGAATATATGCTTTTTCTCTTAGCTGTACTTAGACAACTCTGTTTTTATCTCCGCAGAACAGAAGACTTCAGGAAGACTGATCAGTTGTTCATCTCCTTTGCCTACAGCAGGTTGGGAAAACCAGTTTCCAAAGTTACCTTAGAAAATTGGTTAACAGATTGCATTTCATTTGTTTATAGTTAGTGAGGCCTTTCTTTGCCCAGACTTCCTAAAGCTCCCTCCAAATTGCATTTCATTTGTTTGTAGTTAGTGAGGCCTTTCTTTGCCCAGATTTCCTAAAGCTCCCTCCACTAGATCCATGGCTACTACTTCTGCCTTTTGGTCCACAGCCTACACTGATGACATTTGTGCTGCAGACGCTTGATCCAGTCCTCATACCTTTATTGTTTATTACAGATTGGATTTGATCTCCAGAAACAAGGCTGCTTTTGGTTCTGCAGTACTCCGGAATATCCTCCCATGAGGGACACCCAAGGTTCACGTAGCTGCGGACTCTGTCCCATCAGTTGGTGAATGAATGGAAATGACAACATCAGAAATAAAAGTTGTGTACTTACCATAACTATGCGTCTATGTTGTTCATTTGCATTTTTTCTCAACTTCCCACTGTCCTTCCCCCTTCCCTTTAACTCCTGGAGTGAATTTATGGCTGTTGCAGAAACTTTGTTTCAGGTTTGAACCCCAGACTTTCTACTAGCTTTCCTTTTGTAGTAGCCTAAACATAATTCTTTATATTGCTTATCAGGCAGCAAACTCGATCTGAGGTATTTCAGGGTGACCATGGCATTATGGGTAAAGAGGAGCTAGAGAGTTAGATTCTATTGTTTAGTACATGCGGCTGAACCAGATCAGATTTTGGATCCAAGACCCATCGGTTGAGAAAGAATGAAAATGGCCAGCACAGATGCATAGATGTCCTTCAAGGATGCATCTGCAGTCCTTACAAATGGGGTTGTCCTGTCGTCAGGCAGCCCTTCGGTCGGCCGGATTCCAAAGTCTGGGTCTGGCCTCGGCTGGTGTCGCACTTCACCCGACGTCATAGCTGCAGTTATTCGGGTATAAAGGCATCAGCCGACGCCATTTTCCTCAGTCTTTCTTGCCGCGTGGTGCCCGAAGCAGAAGCTGTTCGCAAGTGCCAGTCGGTCAGAACCAGAGATTACTACTACCGAATACGTCTACTACTACCGAAGACTTCTAAAAAGCTAAATACCCCGTTGGGGACTCTTTCTTGCCTCAGCCGATGTCAGAAAAAGTGAATAACTGTTTAACTTGTGGGAAACAAATACCTCATAAAGATTTCCACTCTTACTGCTTACCTTGTTTAGGCCCAGACCACGACGTAGCAGCTTGTCTAGCCTGTGCTTCTTTTAACCGACGGACGCTTAGACGTCGGTCGGAATTTGCTGAGGAGTTTTTCGGCTCCGATTTTGCTTACATTATGCCGTCGGATCCTCCGACTACGCAAATATCTAAAAAGCGCAAGGAAAAGGACCGACACTCGCGGTCCGCGGTTTCGGCCGAAACCGCGGTTAAGCCAACCGCGAGTGTCTCGGTTTCGGCTGAAACTGAGCAAGCGGTTCTTCCTTCAGCCGAAAACGTACCTCCTACCAAGGCCTCTTCCAACCTGGTGTAATCGGCTTCTGAAATCACTCCTGCTTATGCAGTTTCTCAGGAATTATCTGACACTATCCCCTTGGATATTTCTACCCCTGCACGTGGAGCTGCTAGGCCACCTGCATCCATGTCCATTAAGGCCTTTGCCAGGGCTAAAGCAGCTAAAACTACTAAATCTGTGCCTGCTAAGACCCCCTCTCACAGGCCTAGCTCTAGTTCACAAATGCTTAGTTTAGCAGAGGACCTCATTTCTTTAATCCGGGGATCCCAACCTCACCCAGACAGGGCCTCTCATCCACCTCCAGAGAAGAGGCCTAGGGCAGAGCCCCCTGAGCCTGTTTCAACAGATGATTCCTCTGATTATTCAGATAATACAAACCCTCCAGAGGCTCCTTTCTCCCCTTATGAAGACTCAGATGCTGAAGAGTCCATTCCTTCTGCCTCTCCGCCTGAGGAATTTTCCTTTGGGGAAACCTTGCATGCTATGAGGAACAATTTCAGTGGCAGGGCCAGGATTTTTCAGACTCCAGAAAAAGGCTTAGAACCTTTCTGCATTTACCACAACATAGGCCTTTAGCCATACCTCCAGTTCTTTCTGTTGTAGATGATGCATTTAATGATGCTTGTACTGCTCCTGATTCTCTACCTCCGGCCCCTGCTAAGCCCGATAGGTACTACAGGGTCCCGGACACGCATTACCATTTGTATAAGGCTCCCTTTGCAGATCCCAAGACTATCTCCCAGGGTCCTAAGGCTGTAGCAGCTACCTCTGCCAAAAACCCCCTCCCCTCTGAAAGGGAATCCAGGTCCTTAGAGAGATGGGGTAAAAAAGTTTACACTTCTGCTACTCTTTCAGCTAGGGCCTTGAATTGTCAATTCCACATGATCCAGTATCAAGAATTTATGCTAGACCAGTTAACCAAAAAACTGTCCTCTGATGAACCCTTAGACAAAAAATCTGTTCAGGAAATGGTACATAACATTCAGCAAGTCAGTAACCATTCCTTAAAATGCGGCTATGATGCACTGGAGGCTTCCTTTAGATCAGCCATGACTGGCACAGTTATCAGAAGGCATGCATGGTTAAAAGAGCAGGCCTTACCAGACCATGTCAAATCAAAACTACTAGATGCTCCCATGGACAAGATCAATTTGTTTGGCTCTCCTGCACAACAGGTGCTGAAGAAGATGGAAGAGAAGGCAAAATCTGTCCAAACAGTGAAAGATTTCTTACAGGTCCAACCTCAAAGGTTTAGCAGGAATTGGCCCTCCAAGAATTGGTCCTTTCCAGACTCCTCCAGAGCTCAGATCGGCAGGAATAGGCGTTCAAGAGGCAGAAGCCAATCCAGGGGTGCCTACAGGGGACGCCAGTGGCAGGGTAACAACCAGCGAGGTGCAGCCACAGACACAGCCACCACCACTACTACAGGACAATCACAGTGACTTGGCTCTAGCACCGCCTACCAGGGAACAACTAGAAGCACCCTTGGGCGGAAAGCTAGCTTTATTTTCAGTAAACTGGCATTACATCACAAGAGACAAGTGAATTTTGCAGACAATAGACCAAGGTTACAGGTTTCACTTCCATACTCTACCAGGGAAGAGAGGAATGCCAAACCTACCTCCAAATCAAAAGGCAGAAGCTCTAAAACAAATAACTCAATTATTAAGGATGAGAGCTGTGGAAAAGGTACCATCTATGGAGCAAGGACAGGATTTTACTCCAGACTCTTCCTGGTACCAAGAAAAGAAAGCAAATGGAGACCTATTCTCGACCTGTCCGCTTTAAACACATTCCTCATTGTTCCAAAATTCAAAATGCTGACCCAACAGCAGCTTCTTCCCATGCTGGGCAAGGAGTCTTGGCTGGTAACTCTAGATCTCAAGGAGGCATACCTGCACGTCCCCATACGACCAAATTGCAGAAGATACCTCAGATTTCTTGCAGGATCAGAGCATTATCAATTCTCAGCATTCCCCTTTGGCTTATCTACTGCGCCCAGAGTGTTCACGAAATGCCTGGCATCAGTAATTGCTCATTGCAGGCTTCAGGGAATCCAAATCTACCCTTACCTGGACGACTGCCTGATACAAGCGGACAACAAATACAAGCTAGCAGAAGACTTGAAAAGGGTCATTTACCTACTACAAGCTCTGGGATACACAGTCAATATAAAAAAGTCAAGGCTGATACCATCCCAAAGGATAACCTTTTTGGGTGCAGAGCTAGACACAACGAAACAAATGGCATTCCTAACAGTAGAAAAACAGGAGCAACTCCCTCTCTACTTCTTGGCATTAACAAAGCAGAACCATCTAACAGCAAGAAAAGTCCTGCAAGCCTTGGGTTTCATGGCATCCTGCATAATATTGGTTCCACATGCCAGATTGCATATGAGAAAGTTACAGTGGTACCTAAGGAATTTATGGTCTCAGCACAAGCACAGCCTAGAAACCCAAATTCCAATAATTCCATGCCTGAAGCAAGAATTCCAATGGTGGGCTCAGGCCTGCCAATCAAACAAAGGATTGCCCTTCCACAACACTCAACCAAGCCAAACCATCACAACGGACGCCTCAGACCTCGGTTGGGGGGCCCACATGCTGGACAAGTGCATTCAAGGTTTATGGACTCAAGACCAGCTGCACCTACACATAAATCAAAAGGAAATGCTGGCAGTAAAACTGGCAATTCAGGCATTCAGACCATTTCTTCGACAAGGTCAACTGTTGATAAGGCCAGACAACACCACAGTTATGTGGTACATCAACAAACAGGGAGGCACACATTCGTACCCTCTATGCCGGATGGCAATGGACCTCTGGAATGTGGCCCTGAGCTACAACATTCAGTTGCAAGCAATTTTTGTACCAGGAAAAGAAAACATTCTAGCAGACATACTAAGCAGAACTACCACGGATGCCCACGAATGGATGCTGCATCCGGACATCTTCAAAACCATTACAAGAAAATGGGGGCTCCCACAAATAGACTTATTTGCATCCCCACGCAATCACCAACTAAAGAAATTCTGCACAAGGACGTACCACCCACTTGCTTGGAAGGTGGACTCCCTATCTTTCAGCTGGAAAAACCTGACAGCATATGCATTCCCACCACTTCCTTTGATGCACAAGGTGCTATTGAAGATCAAAGAGGACCGTCCAAGGATCATTCTGATAGCTCCAGACTGGCCAAGACAACATTGGTACCCATTACTGAGGAGCATGTCTCGGGAACAAATATGGCCTCTACCCCTTGTTCCATTGCTGTTAACACAGAACAACTACAACACCCTGCATCCAAACCTGAAAACACTGCGGCTGACTGCCTGGAACATTGCATAAGAACAAATAACCCAAATTTATCCCAAAGGGTTAAGGACGTTATCTTGGAGGCTCGCAGACCCTCAACAAGAAAAAATTATTCAGCAAAATGGAAAAGATATTTCATTTGGAGTACTGCAAAAGGAGAAAATGTGTCACTGGTAAACATAGCCAACATCCTGGAATACTTGGCAGAGCTCTTCCACAATGGCCTGTCCTATTCTTCCATTAAGATTCATGCATCAGCTATTTCAGCAGAATACGACTTGGATCCTCCAGTCTTCTCACATCTTCTGCTCAGGCAGTTTCTGAGAGGAATTAAAAATGTAAAACCACCTAGGAAGCCACCATTGCCAGCATGGGACTTGAACTTTGTGCTAGAAAAATTGACACTTCCTCCTTTCGAACCAGCAGCAACAGCAGAATTACAATATTTATAATGGAAAACTGCTTTCTTGCTGGCAATCACTTCAGCAAGAAGGGTATCTGAGCTACAGGCACTAATGGCAGTACAGCCCTTCCTGATCTTCCATCAGGATAGAGTATCCATGAGAACTAATCCTACTTTTATGCCTAAGGTGGTCTCCAGAGTATCTTTGAATCAGGCTATCCACCTACCTACATTCTTCCCCAACCCACAGAACAGGGGAGAAAGACTGTTGCATACCTTGGATGTGCATAGACAATTACGCTACTACCTGGACAGGACCAAGGGCAATAGAAAAACTGACCAGCTACTGGTAGCATATGCAACAGGAATGGAAGGAAAAGCAATTTCAAAACAGACAATCTCTAAGTGGATAGGAAATTGCATTAGATTTTGTTACTCCTACCATGGGAAGAAAACTCCAGAAAACATCAGACCTCACTCTACAAGGGCTACAGCCACTACCACAGCTTTTCTACGAGGAGTGGCTACCAAAGACATTTTAGAGGCTGCTACTTGGAGCTCCGTGCATACATTTGCCAAGCATTATAATTTGCCTTTATACTCCAGATCCCGAGCAGGTTTTGCCACTGCTGTTTTGCAAGGGATCTTAACTACACCATAATTTTATTTCTCCTCCTCCCCCAGTTTGGCTATGGTATTCTACCCATTTGTAAGGACTGCAGATGCATCCTTGAAGGACATAGTACAGTTTTGTACCTACCATAAATGTAGATGTCCGATAGGAATGCATCTGCAGTCAGGATTACCCACCCTCCTTCCCCTCTGTGGTACTCCTAGGGTATTTGCCCATCTTGTAGCTAGCTGGGGGAATCTATTATGGTGTATTTGTTTGTATATATGTACATACATGCTTATTTTTTGTTTGCTTTCTACTATTTGGAATCATTTGCATTTATCCAAATTTAGCCTTCCTAGAGGGCACCTGGCATCTGGGGCAAGAAACACTGAGGAAAATGGCGTCGGCTGATGCCTTTATACCCGAATAACTGCAGCTATGACGTCGGGTGAAGTGCGACACCAGCAGAGGCCAGACCCAGACTTTGGAATCCGGCCGACCGAAGGGCTGCCTGACGACAGGACAACCCCATTTGTAAGGACTGCAGATGCATTCCTATCGGACATCTACATTTATGGTAGGTACAAAACTGTACTTTATGGTGAGCACACAACTGTAATTTTTACACCTTAAACCCCCAAGGAAGCCTGTCATGCCAGTTTACCCCCTTGTGAACAGGATGCTTTGGCAACTCTGAAATTCTGCACTTGAAAAACAGTACTCCTCCTGGCCTTGACTTTGGCCCACAGGGTCTCAGAACCTCATGCCCTCATGGTTACTGTACCCTTCCTCATCTTCCACAAAGACACAGTAAGCTTCAGGGCCAATCCATTTTCCACTGCCAAAGTGTTTAGCAAACCAACAGCCCTCACCAAAGCAATCTATCTTGCCTACCTTTTCCCTAACCCCCAAAATGGGGGGGGGTCTTACTGTCCTGAAACATTCACAGACCGTTGAGGTTTTACCTGGACAAATCTAAGGATATCAGAAAAAACGGACCAGCTGATCATCTCATTTATGGATTCCAGGTTAGGACATCCATTTTACAAAGTATTGCTTCCTGATCTCAAAGGCTATTTCCTTCTGCAGCTGTCACCATGGAAACACACTACCCTCATGGCCAAAAGCACACTCCATTCGAGCAGTGGCTTCATCGAGTGCCTTCTACAAGGGGGTGGATAAAAAGTCTATTTTAGAAGCTGCTACCTGATCATCTGCTCAAACCTTCACAGAACAGTACAATTCAGACACCTTATCTAGGTCTAGAGCAGTTTTTGCCAAAACTGTATTGTCTTGCCTCCTGGACTCTGTCTTCTCCTTTTTAAACCTGCCACCCTTCTCTGTCTCTCCAGCTCTGAGAGTCACCAATTTGTTAAGAATACTGCAGTAGCGGTGGTGCAGCGGTAGTGTTGTTGCCTCACATCAAGAGGTTCTCCCGTTCGATTCTCTGCTTGGGTTGGGAGTGCCTTCTGTCTGGAGTCTGCATGTCCTCCCCACGGTCAAGTGGGCGTTCGAAAGACATGCATTGAATGGGCCTGCCTTTGTTGAAGGTTGGGCTTCAGGCTGGCAACTCAGCACCATAAAAACCAACTGCCAATCATTAGCAGACCGGAGTTCCGCTGTGGCGACCCCTAACCAGGAAAAGCCAAAAGACAAACAACTGCAATAGTGACTCAGTCAGGACATAGTATAATTGTCCAAGAACATATAACAGTAGACGTCTTGCTGATCACTTCCCCCTTCTCTTTTTTCTCTCCCTATTGGCACAATCACTGTGCCTTACACTCTCAGACATACTCATTATCCCAGGCTATTACAGGCTTTCTGAGGGAGAACTTGCTTAACCCCACCCCCTAGATGACCAGTGTCCTCCTTTGTTTTTCTTAAGGCCGCAGCTGGCTTGATGATAGTCTGAGGATCTCATACGTACATACATACGTCTTTATACCTCTATGCTGATGAGCTGAGGTCATCATCCAGACTTATGCCCTAAAAAGTTGAAGCTTTGGTACCCCATTTGGACATCAGCATGCTGTAACCCATCTCTCAAGAATACTGCAGCAGTGTTCAGTAAGACATCTACTGTTACTGTAAGTTCTTATACTTTCTCTTCTTTCTACCAGGTATGATGTCTGCTTGTAGAGGGTGATAAGTGGGTGGTGGCACACTGCCATACGTGATTGGTTGATATTTTTCCTTTCTTTTTTTTTGCCTTCTCCTCTCCCCTTTTGTTAGCTTGCAGGAACATATTACATTGCCTGCATTACTGGGCTAAAGAGGATGTATGCTTCCACACATATATGCCTTGGCTAAATTGTGAGCATTCATTGGCAGGATGTAATAGGGCACATTGTACATAAGCTTAGCAACCAGAACATCAAGCCTTGCATCAGAGCAGATGCTGCTAATGCTGTGGGGTTAACTGAAATCCTGTGTCTGGGATGTGCATACTGACATAGGCCTGCCACTCCCACCTCTTGCATCCAGGCTGCTCTAGTCATCAGCCCAGGAAATTGAACCCAGATATCCAGAAAAGTACCTTGAGTAAAAAGATTGCTGCAACTGCTGCAGGGTGAAAGAGTAAGGATCTTCTAGTCTTTACTGGTTAACTAATGTTCAACACAAAATCTCAAACAAATTTAGATACCTTATCATTACACAGAATTAAATGCATTATGAGTAAACATGTAAGTAGATAAATACTGTGTACTGTAAAACTGTGTTAAGTTTATCTGTCATGTGTGCTGTTTTTAATGGCAAGTCACTTGTGCTAAACTCATTGCAAATTAATGGTATAAGGTGAAGGCAGTGAACTCAAAATATGTAACTGCCTTGCGCCAGGATCATGGTTGAAGAGAGTCTTGAGGTTATTGCACTTACTTAGTTGTCAGTTTGATGTAAATAATACAACTTTTTCTGTGTGTCACATGCTGGTTAAAGACTAAGAAAGCTACTTTTTAATGCACATTAAAATAATGCATTAGAGGGGAGGGAACAAGGGAGGCAGTTTGGTTTTACAGCATTGAATCTGTCACCTGCACTTTCAAATTTAATAGGAAAAATGAAAATTTTAAGAGACCTTTGCTTACCTACCACAAATTTAAGTGATTACTACTACCTAATAGTACATAGGTTCAGCATGTGTTGGACTAATTGTTAATTCAAGTAGTACTATTAGATTGGTAAATTGCTTGTGTGTATGTGTCTGTGTGCCCGTTTTTCTCCTCTCTTTTTGCAAGCAAGTGTGAGGAACTGATACTATACCGTCATGAAATCAGACACATTAACAGTTTAGAAGATTGGCAGTGTTCAAAAGTTACCTTCAAAGCCCTTACCCATTTGTGACTGTGATGGCAATCATCTGTATGCTGTCAGTCAGTAGAAGTCACCTTGGCTTCCTTTTTAAGTGGCTAATGTGGATTGAAAGTAGAACATCATTTTAGTGGTGGGGATTTTCTGTGTGTTTTGGTATGCATTCAGAATATTCAGTTATTAAGACTTTTTTTTTTTATTCTACAGGAGGTGGATCTTGATGTCAGGTTTCTAGAAGAGCATCAGGATGAGTTTGATTTTAGATATAAAACCCAAAGATGTCAAGGTGAGACAAGACAATTTTATCATGAAAGATTGACTGCTCTAGTCATTTAACTTTATTTTTTCATTATATCAAGATTGCTTAATGCACAGCTTGCATGTGAACTTTGTATGGAAAAACTCAGGGCAGCATTTTGCAGATAGGATTTCCTTCCTTTGGTCTATATGGGTTTTCACAAGGGGTCAGTAGTTTTCTTCCACCTCCCAAAGCCAGGTAGGTAAATAGGGTAATTGTTTTCTGTTTTGATCATTGCTTGTTTATGCTTTGTGCATGCAACTTCTTTTGGCTGACATCCCATCCAGGATTTGTATCTGCCTGATCTGTGAAGAAAACAAAAATCAAATGTAAAACATCACACCATGAAAAAAGTATGTTAAACTAACAGCTCAAAGTGGTTGCATTAATATAAATGCAAACAAAAGATGTTTTCTTTCAGTGAGGGCTTCAGGCCCTTTGCCCCCACACACACACACACATCTTTAAAAATGCTAACTATAGACCTTTCAGCTTTTGAGGGTAGTGAGAAAATTCCTTCATTTTATTATTTTTTGTTAACGAGAAGATTCTTGCACTAACTCTGAGATCCTGCAGCCTTGGAGGAAATGAGAACCTTCCTTAATGCACAGTTCCATGATCTTAATGATTTGATTGGTTGTGTTTTAACCAAAGAGAAGGTTTATTAAAAACAATTGACTGTTCCTGTTTAAAGTAAACTTCGTGAATGATATCTTTGTTTCAAGATTACGCTGTGGCTTCCTGCGACCCTGAATTGGGTAAATTACAATGTGAAATTAAATTTGTTAATGGATGGCTTTACACAGTTGGGTAAGCATCTGTATGTATTCATTGGGATAGCACAAGCAGTTTGTTTCAAAGACTTGGTAGATCACCAGGTAATAGTCATGTTATGGACCGAGGTTTTTGAAGAATCGTGTCTGACATCAAGTTTGTGGGATGTAAGCTTTGGACTGGCCTTGTCTTCCAAGAAATAATGTTTTCCAGAACTACCTGCTTGTAAAATGTTTCTTATGATGGTTTACATATTGAACTAGTTCCTCCCTGCACTAAATGCCCTCCCCGTTGGTGACCACTTACTTTGTTGGAATTTGTGGTTCTTGCAATTACTTAAGACATTATACGTAAATACATTTTCAGCAAATATACTTGAATCTTTTTATTTTATATGTAAGCACATACATATGTATGCATTATTTCTTTGACCTCTGAGGCACACAGATACACACACCTATATATATATACATATATATATATATATATATATATATATATATATATATAAAATGTGTTTGTGTGTGTAAAAACATAAAAAGAAACAAGCTCCATCACTGTAAATCTAGTGTAGAAAAATAAAATGGGCAAAACCTAAGTCTTTGTTTGTTAAAAGCAACTGATTTTGGATCTCCAATAAAATGTTATTTTGAAAGATTTATGTTGCTGGACTTGTTCTTATTTTCCTTTTCTTTTCTGCATTTTGTGGTCTGTGCTCAGGGAACCAGTTTGTCCATCGTTGGTGTATATACATATGGTGTGTGTGTGTGTGTGTGTGTGTGTGTGTGTGTGTGTGTGTGTGTGTGTGTGTGTGTGTGTGTGTGTTATAGGTTCATAGGTTGGTACTAGGCTATCAGCCCTAGGGCCTGTACAAGCCTAGCCATAACAATTCCCTGGCTATTTCTTCCCACACTATTTACTTCCCTGGACCCCTGTCTAGCAGGGTGACTGATGTGATCCCCGGGGTGAATTTCCTTTCTCCCATCCAGTCGTCAAGGTTCCTTCTGAAGAGGACCAAAGAGGCACTCTGCTTGACATGTATGGGCAATCTATTCCAGAGTCTGGGGAGTCTCTGGGTCAGGAACCTATCCCTCCAGCATGTTTTGTTTATTGTGATGACAAGGTTTAGATCCCTGAAGAGTGTGGCTCTGAGGGATTGGGATTTCTTTAAGTGTAGAATGTCCAACAGCTCTGGGTTTGACATGGCCTTGTGTGTTAAGCAAAGATCGCCTCTGAGTAGACGATATGCGACAGAGTATAGCTGGAGTTTTTTAAGGCGGTCAGCGTAGGGCATCTGCTTTAGGCCTGTGATTCTTTTAGTGAGGTATTTCTGTGGCCTTTCCAGTTGTTGCAGATGTCTTGAGAGGTACATACCAAACGGGGCATTGTATTCTATAATGGGTCTAATGAGGGATGAGTACAGTGGGACAATGACCTCCTTTTTTCTGGATGAAAAGCCCTTAGTGATGAGGTGTGCCACATAGAAGGATTTCCTGACTGTTGTGGCGATGTGGTTATCAAAGGTGAGACCACTGTCCACCTGTGTCCATAAGTCTCTTATCAAACTTTCGGTGTTTAGTGTACTGCCACCTATATGGTAATTCACGGATACATGTTTTTTCCCAAAGGGGATAACTATACATTTCTTGGCATTGAGCTTGAGCCCATGGCTCTGGCACCAAGCATCTGTTTCTGTAAGGCCCTTTTGTAGAGTATCCACATAATTTGGGGATTCAATAATGGCTCCCAGTTTGCAGTCATCTGCATACTTTGTTATCCAGAGTCCCTTAGTGTTGGCCTGTACTTCAGAGAAGTAGATGCCAAACGAGCGGTCCCAGGACTGAACCATGAGGTACTCCACTTGTCTGGAGCTGGATTTGGAGTCTGCTACTTTTACAGTGTGGGTTCTATCAGTAAGCCAGTTAGCAACCCATTGGGTGACGTAGGGATTAATGCCCAGCTTAGCAAGTTTATCTATGATTCCAGAGTGGAGGATGGTGTCAAAGGCCTTGGCAAGGTCTAGATAGGCTGTGTGGACCACCTTACCCTTGTCCATGGCTCTGGAGACTGATTCGAAGAAGTCAATCAAGTTCAGGAGACAAGATCGGCCCTTCACAAACCCAAACTGGGTGGGGTCCAGTGTTTGAAGGTTGCCAATGTCTTTGTTTATAAGTTCCATGATAATACGCTCCATGGCCTTGCAGATAAGGCTTGTCAGACTGATAGGATGGTAGTTTCCGGGATCCAAGGTGGATCCCCCCTTGTGGAGTGGGATAACTGTAGCTGTGCGCCACTCAGTGGGCACGAAACCTGAGGTGAGGCTATGATTAAACATGACACTTAGGTGAGGTGCCAGTTCATATTGTAGTTCATGTAGTACACAGCCCGGGATGTCATCTGGTCCCATGGCTGCTGTATTCTTAGCTTTGGAGAGTGCGTTTTTTACCTGTGTGGCCGTTATTACCGGAATTTGGCAGTCTTCCGGTATTGAGATGGGCCATTTAGGAGGTGATAGTGGGGTGAAGTTGGCACTGAATCGATCTGCCAGGATATTGGCAATATCCTTGGGATCAGTATATTTAATGCCATTCTGTTTTAGCTCAGAGCAGATCTGAGCATTGCCATTTAGATTCTTGACATAGTTATAGAATGCCTTGTTGTTGTCTTTGGAATCTTTGGCAATTTTATTTTCATAACTAGCTTTGGAGGATTTTATGAGGGATCTCATGAGGCTGGTAAGGAAGTTTTTTGCATCCTGGGATTTTCCTCTTTTCTGCAACAGTTTCTTCCTTTTGTTGTAAAGTTTGTTTATGGCAGGGGACCACCAGATTGGCTTCTTTTTTTTGGATGAGAGCATCTTGGTTCTATTTGGGATGGCATGATTTATGCATGAGTGGATGTGCTCGTACAGTGCCTTAGTGTAGGATTCAGCAGTTGTACTTTCAGCTCCCGTCTGCATGGGTGTCATGAAGTTTGTCACTTCTGACTTGAGTAGCATGAAGTTGGCTTTGGAGAAGTTTTTTATGGAGGTTTCCTTACTGGGGGGTGGGATGTAGATGTGTTTTTAACCTTCCTGGAGTTCATACCGTCAAATGAAGCTTCTGTAACACACACTACCCAACATTTTCAAAAAAAAAAAAAAAACACATAAAATGTCCTCATACATTCTGCACTGTTTAACCAACATTTACATTCTCACCTCTCAACACAGGAATTGTACTCCTGGATGGAAAATGTTATATTTCCAAAAATAGTTTACCCATCTCATCCAACAGACTGCAGGCCTTTTGCTATCATGTTACCTTTATCTAAAGTTCTGAAGAAAGCCATTTTCCAAACAGATAATACCTTACAGTCTTGAAAATCACACCGCCCCCTTGTCAGCATGGCTTACAGCCCTGTTTAATACAGTCAGTACTCTTTTCTAAGTAAAAGACTGTTTTCAAAAACCTGGCTAAAGATCATTTTATAGATGCATGTCTTTTTCAATCTCAGAAGAACCTTTAACATGGTAGATCACCTTTTTCAGAAAGTTTGTCTCATATGATTTTCAGAAGAAATCTCACATCGGTTCCGTTCCCCACTTTAACCTATCCAGTTTCACTTTAGTAAAGTCCTTTGCACACAGTCTCTTCTTCAAACATCCCTTACAGTTCAAGTTCTCTTCTTTCTGTCAGCACCCTGCTGTTGGGCTTCTCTTATATCAACATGATTCCCAGAGTGAATGACCTCCTCTTCTTTAGAGGTAATAGAAGACCAGTGCGTGTGTAACATTTTATGCAGTCCTGTAACTGTGATACAATCCATGATGTAGCGTCAGTCTTGCTAATAAATCATGCTGATGTTCTGCTGTGTACATAATGAGAAGTAAGACTATGAATCTTGATCTTCATGGATCATGTATTTATTTTAGTAAGGTCTGTGTTCCTACTGGATGTTAAAGGTACGTATTCATGTGGTATGGGAGTCTTACTGTCACATCTCTGTGTTACATGTGGAGGAAATTGGGCTGTAGATCTATTTAAATGAGTAAGGGAATCACAAGTGAAAGTTCAGAGTCTGTGTGACGCCTGTGCACTGGCCTAGTAATCAAGGAGCCTCAATCCTCACCACTAGCACCAGTGAGGGGCATGCACATCGGGAAGGATAACAAGTACACACACAGTAAAGTAGAATTTCCCTTAAGTTAAGAGAACGCCAGGATCACAGTCAGTCTGGAGCTGGTTTCTCCCTTTCTCTCCAGATCCCAAATAACACTCCCTACTGGCACAGCTGTAGGGTACCAGATCTTAGCTGAGTGGTCAAGCCAAAACCTCCAGCACCCTCTCTGTCCAACCAGTGCTTCATGTCCCTGCCCAAGTAGCTGACATACACACACTTTGAGATATGAATTATATACAAATGCACAGACAGTCCTGGGGAAGGCTGGCACAGGTTCTCCAGCTATGCCCCCTCCTGTCTAGACTATAAGGTAGAAATCACTGCCACCAACCACTACTTATCAGCTACTGTAAGGCCCTTCCCAAATGGTGATCAGTTCCATTGTGTGCTATTACTGTTATCCAAATAGTAAGTGTAACCCAGGGCTAAGGCTATTGGAGTGGCTTATACAGTATCACCAAATACATGCAAGTACTCTGAGAGCTTAAATTCTCTCTACACAAAACAGTCACAGTTAAAAGGTTTAAAAATATTTAATAATAAATAAAAACACAAGACAATACTCATCAATTCAACACAATGACATTACAGAGTTCAGAAATCACAGGAATTACTTTAAATCAATATTTTAGGACAGTCTGACATAAATATAGAAAACAGCTAGTCTAATCTTATTTCTGTCTATCTGTAAAAGAAATCACTGTTCTAAATACTACTTACATACAGAGCAAGCAAGTGTTGGTGAGTGGATGTTCTTACTAGATCTAAGGCAAGATACAAAATGCTATCTTTCTTTCTGTCCTTAAATGGACTTTTGAATTACCCCTAGTTCCAACATTTCCTGTATCTTCTCACTCAGAGTCTGTTTGACTTTCTCAGGCACCCTATAAGGGGCCTGCCTAATAGGCCTTTGGGGTCCTGTATCCACCTGGTGCTGCACCATGGTTTCCCAGTGAACATGTCCCCAAACTCCTATAACATTGCTCGGATTTCTCGAACCTGGGTAGGAGATAGCTGCTGGGACATTGCTTCCCCTCCCACTGAGGTATTAGTCTAAGCCTCACTGAGGAGATCAGTCACCAGATCTTCCTCAGACTCTTCCTGTAATCCACTGCCAATACTCAGCACATGGACCTCCCTGTCATGGTAAGGTTTCATCATGCTAACATAGTACAGTTTGCGCTCCTGCCTAGCAGTTCTGCCATGTAGTTAACATCACTGACCTTCCTTACCACCTTGTAGCCCCCCCCCCATGCTGCTTGCATCTAACAGGAATGAGAACCATTACCTGCTGCCCTACAGCATACTCTCTAGCTCGAGCATTCTTGTCATACCAGACCTTTTTCTGCTGTTGGGCTTCGGACAGGTTCTCCTGGGCCAAGCCCATGAGTTCCATGAGCCTTGTCCTGAAGTTTAGGGCATGTGTCAAAACAGATTCCTGGTGAGATTCACAGTCACCCTCCCACTCATCTCATCTTAAATCTAGAGGCCCCCTTACCCTGTCCCCATACAACAACTCAAAGGGTGAAAAACCTGTGGATTCCTGGGGAACCTCTCTGTAAGCAAACAGATGGGACAAATATTTGTCCCATTCCCTCTTAAACTGGTCTGCAAATACCCTTAGCATGGACTTCAGTGTACAGTTTAACCTCTCAACAAGAGCATTAGTCTGGGGATGGTAGGGGTGGTCTTCAGGTGCTTTACTCCACAGTACTTCCACAGACAAGCCAGCAGATCTGACATGAAATTGGCACCTCTGTCAGTATTTCTTTTGGGAAACCTGCCCTGCTGAAAATCTCTAACAAAGCATTTGCCACCTTTTCTGCCTCAATGGAGGACAAAGTTACTACCTGTGGATATCTTGTTAGCATAATCTACTACCACTAGGATATACTTTTTCCCTGTGGAACTTGGGGTACACAGAGGCCTCACAGTATCCATAGCTACCCTCTGAAATGGCTCCTCAATCACAGGCAAATGCATCAAAGGAGCTTTCACCTTGTCTCCTGCTTTGCCTACCTTTTGGCACTGCTCACAGGTCCTGCAGTACCGTGTTACATTTTTGGAAATTCCAGGCCAATAAACATTCTGCATAATACATCTCTTTGTACATTTTATGCCCATATGACCTGCAAATGGAATATCATGGACTATGACTAGAAGTTTCAGACGGTAGGCTCTAGGCACTACCAACTGCTGTATCCTCTCACCTTCTAGCCCTCCCTCAGGGGTCCACTCTCTATACAGTAACCCCTTGTCCCAGTGTACAGATACCCCCTTCCCTTGAGAATCAGGTGCCTCTATAGCTACCTGCCTCAGGCTTTGTAATATAGGATCTGAGAGATGAGGTTGTCTCAACTCTCTGTTTTGTAACCCTTCCCAGCTCCCCTTCCATAGGACGTCTGGTATCCTTTGACAGTGATGCTTCACTGTCAGCCTGGGTACTACTACTCACCTCTATCTTTGCAGTCACTCTCTCCAAGGGAACATCAGTACCCACAGGCAGCTGTGGCTGACTTTCAGTCTCACTGATACAGAGCAGCTCCCTCCCTGAAGTAACCACCTCACCAGTCCTGGTTGCAAGTATGCAGTCTGACTAGATCTTCCCCAGGCTACCAGACCCACATGCTTGTCTGCGTGTAACTGCATGAGCACATGGTACTGTATTATCAAAATCATTCCCTGTCAGGACGTCTGCAGGGATATCCTCAAACACACCTACTTGCTGGCTTCCTTTTCCACCCTCCCAGTCAAGGTGAATCCTAGCCAAAGGTATTTCGAATGGGGTTCCTCCTAAACCTCTGACTGGAGTAGACTGCCCAGGCAAGTAGTGCTCCTCTGTAACCTGTAAACTGCCATGCCATATCCATAATATCCTTACCCCTCTACATCATGTAGACCTGTTGTTAAAAATGTCCTTATTCTGAAGCTTGAAGATGGTCTTCCTCCCTTCTAACTAGAAGGTACTCAGTTCTCAGCTCCTTTATTAAAATGTGTACAATAGTCAGCCTTGCTGGGTGTGTCAGTAACTGTGCAGTTTGCATGTTCACATGTGACGATGGGAGGATTAGAAGGTTGTGGATTTTATACTCTTACCAGAGGTTTAGTTTCAATGCAGATAATGCACAGTAGCACAGGGAATGGTGTGATGTCCTTCATACGAGATATTAAACCACAGTTGCCTGAATTCCATAATCATCTATTAATCAAACTGCCTTTAAAATACAAAACTCTGATTACATTATTTCACATTGAACATTGACATGAAAAATTAAATTCTTAATTGTATGATTTTTGCTACTGCCCTCGTTTAACATGTAATCTTAAGTCAGTTTTATTTTTCATATGTCTTACAGTATTTTGCTTCTCACATTTTTTATCATATAAAAGCAGCCTACATTTTTCTAGCCATTATGTCCAAATGATACCAGTTATTTTTTTTCCATTGCTTCCAACAAATGCATCACCATTTATTTCATATAACCCATGACAGATAATTTTGTTACTTAATGCTTTAATTCCAGTTTTCTCTTCTGAATCACACTAGATTTTCTTTGTTCTTTCACATGCTCATAAAAGTATTTCAGTGTTACTGTACTTTTTATAAAGTAATATTCTCCTCTTATTTGCTTTAAATGTACAGAGCCCTTTGTATACATTTTTTTTACATATTTTCCAAAAAAAAAAAAAAAAACTAACTTTGTTCACCAGATTTCTCTAGATGCTGTTTAATTACTTTTGAACACCTTCACTTAGAATGTTCCAGCCATCATTTCTCTGAGCCATATCTTCATGCCACTTCTTCCTTTTTTAATGCCTTGCTGTGTTTTTCATTTTAGGTTCACTCTTCCATTTCAAATATCAAATCAATATTTCTGTATCTTTTCCACTCAGTCTGTTTTCTTAAATCTCTCAGTATTTGACATTATGAAGACCTCCTAATTTGTCTTGATCTCTGCACGTTTTAATTAAAACTTATCAACAGTGAAGAATAATACAATATTGGATGAAACATTTCTAAACCTCTCCTTGTCATTGTTATACACAATGTAGCCCCTCTTTTTGATTGGCTTTGAAACATATCTCCAGTGCTCCTTTCTGTAGACATTCTGAAATTAAATATATTTAACTTGTATAGCATAACTGGCAGTTGTCGATCTGTAATAAAAAATGTAATAATAATAATCTTTAGAAATTCATAATATCCCTACAAATCTGCTACCCTTTAATTTTTTTCTAAAACTTTTCTGCTTTTCTGTACTCAAAGCCTTACCAAACTTATTTATTTTTTAATTTGTTTTATTTTAACATTTGTTGACCAGGAAAGTGCGAGCAAGACGGATCCTATTTTCAGAGGAGCCCCAGGGAAAAATGCTCCAGATGCATGTCTTTAGAATTTGACTGTTTATAAAGGTAATTTAAATTCTACATATGCCTCCATATTTTCTAAAGCCCTTACTGTTGTCTGTGTACAGTACCAGTCTGTCTCGCTGCATTTTTGCTTAACTTTCATAACTTTCTATGCAATTGTAGCCCTTCTTGTTATCAGCATACCTGATTTATGTAAATTCAGAGCTTTTTCCTCCTTCTGTCTTTTAACACAGTGTGTGGTTATATTTAGGAAGCTTGCACATTGCAATGGTGTTAGGAGGGTATCCTTGTGTTATCTGCTTTCATAATGTACAATTATGGCCATTCCATCAGTTTACCAAAAGTCTGAAGTTGTATATTTTGCTAACAAATTATTCTTATGCTTGCATTCACATCTTTTCTAATGAATTATGAAGATCAGAGTTCTGTTGTATCATAATCCTTTTCTAGATCAGTACTTAAACGTTCTTCCTTTGTACTTATCTTATGTAATGTTTTTCTCACCAGCCACAATAAATGTGTCATGAGTTTTTCCCCCATACCCTCAAATTACTTCTCAGAAAACTTCAAATTTTTCACTTAATTTTCATGTTTTTTTTTTTTTTTTTTTTTTGCTTAGGCTTTGTAATGAGTATTTATTAGGAAGTTTTGTCTCAAGTTTTAGTCTTTACAGTCTCCCATATTTTTGAAGGATTTAAATCCTATATTCATATCTTTAAAGCTATATTGTGTTCCACCATTGTCTGTACTCGTCATTTACATTCTTAATCCTTCCAGAGCGGTCTCTTTAATGCCATCTCCATTCCCTTTCCTACTTTGAGTTGTCTCATTATGTTTGGTACCTCCCACTTTTTCATATAAGAATAGTTCTAAAGCAGCATTTATTTATTTAATATTTTGAGTATCTTTCTACCTATCTTATGCATTAAACTCTAAACTTTCTGTAAATTACTTTTTTGCATATTTTTTGATAGTAAGGGACACCCTTGTGTTTTTTTCCCTTGCATTCAGATAGCTGCCTCTTTTAATTCCATTATTGTCTTCCAAGCTTAAATCATTCTTGTGCCTTTTATTTTTCTTGCATAATTCCCTTTCCTCTCCCTACTGTTTTTTAATTCTTCAATACATGCCATTTCTTCTCTTCTTTTTCTTTTCTTATTTATTATTTCAGATACACTGCTGTACTCATTCAGTATGGTTAGGTTAAATGCATTCCACTACTGTATCCATTTATCCCAAAACACCTTTATTAAAGTATCACTTAAGACATAGGAGCACATGCTTTAATAGAAAACAAACCATAGTAACATTTTTCATTTTCATGCAATTTGCATTATGTATGTTTTCTTTGTTTTTAACATTTATTTTTTACTCCGTCATTACAAAAATTGCTCAGTTCCTGCCCTTCCCTTCAACCTCATTCCTCCTCTGGAACATTATTCTGCATTGTTACCACATATTCCATTTATTTGTATATAATATGCTACTTCCCTTTTTCTAAAGATCCTACTTCAAGTTCTTTATTTTGTCTCCTTTACAATGTTGAGTACTTCATTTGCAGTTCGTTTAGATTTTGATGTCCGTTTTCTAGTAATTGCTTTGGGGGGGGGGGGGGCAGCCAGTAGCATTAAACTAAGTAAGGCCTTACTATATCAGTTCAGATCCTTTGTCCCAACTCAAAAAAAAATTCCCTAGTTACAGCTATTTGGTCCACCACCGTTTCTGACTGAGTACTTTGTAAGGAAATTTTTAAATCTGCCACTTTGTTACACTCCCAAAAAGCATGTTCCCAGATACTCTGTCTTTCTCATAACACCTCCAGAATTTGCTGTCTTTCTGAAGACAAATTCTCTGAAGACTGCTTGGGATATAAAATTACTTATGCAAACACTGTAAAGCAAAAATCTTAAACCTTCTGGACTTTATTGCATACTTCTGAAATATATAGCTGCTGATCCATTGTTCCTTTATGAAGTGCCTTTCCAGTCTCTCAAATTCTTTTCTAATCTCCTCTGTTTTTCAGTTATTATGCAATATTTTATATGCTCTAGTAATCATCCATTTTTTACAGCAGCTTCTGTTCTAGATTCAACTAAAAACTCCCCTATTTCTCGTCTCTCACTTAACAGTCCTCTATCCCCCATCAATCCCTGGCATGGAAGGCAGTCTTTAACCCCCCAGTCCAAATGTCTGCTTGGGCTCTTCCCATTTCTGTTGCATTTTCCTCTGTAGTTGCATATTCTCAGTATCTCGTTTCCTTTGCTAATTTTCTCCATTAAGTTCCAGCTGCCTCTTGCCCCTACTTGTTGTCATCCATATTAATAAAAATTAGTTTTTCCACTCTTCTGCTGGCCTGATTGTCAAAATGCTTTCTGCTACTTTGTAAACATAATCTGGATGTATGGTGGTGGTGGTTCTCCTTAAGGGCCTGCATTTGAAATCCTATGTTCTACTTATTTCATGAACTGTCTCCCAATATCATGTCTTTCCACTTTGATTTGAAGTAGTCTGCCCATGTTACGTATATGACCCTGAACTGTGCAACTCTAAAGTATCTTTTAAAATAAGGTAATTCTAAATCACCCTGCTCTGTAGGGAGAAGCAACTTATCCCACTTAACTCCTGCCCTCTTTCAGTACCAAATATATTCCGCCAATGTTTGATCAGTTGTGGTCCACAGCTTCTCCTCTGGTTGTTAAAACATGTCTGACTTGTGCATAATATTAAAGGGACAAGAAGTATTTTCACTGCTTATACCTTACTATCCATATGCATAGTTAAAAGCTTCCAAATTCTCAATTTTTGTATTATCTTTTTAGTCCTTTGCCTCGTATCCTTAGTTGCCATAATAGAATCCTTTTTAATCCATGCACTTAAGTACTTCATGTTATCATGTCTCCATAAAAAAGTTTGTTTGATTTATACCCTGAAAAGACTTTAACCTGCCTCATAATGTTTCACAACACCAGAATGTCCTTTCTTGGATTCATCAGTACAAAATAATATCTGTGAAGTTACTTTATTTGATCATATCAGTTACATCCTTGAATTTGAGTCCCTTATTTGCTTTGCTAGTGGTTATAAGCATAAAACAAATAGCAAATGGAAAAGAGGGCACCCTTAATTGGCTCTTCTGTTCAAACACAGCTTGGCAGAGAGGAACTTCCTACCTTAATTTTTGCCTCTGACCCTTCTTACGTCCTTATAATTAACCCTATTGTTCTGTCAAGAATGCAAGTGCCACCCTTGCTCTACCCATAAAAATCCATCTGACTCTAATGAATGCCTTCTCTGCATCAAGAACCACCAACAATAGTAGCATATTCTTAACTCTGCTTCCCTGTGGATCATAATTGATGTTTACCATATTGATCACTGTAGCAGTACCCTTAGATGTATGAGTTATATCCTGCCAAGAATGTAACAGCAGGACAGCTTCCAAAGGTTCGGGGAATCTCAACGTACCCAAACTGTCAAGCACCTTGAGCTGAGCTGACAAGAAGTCAAGTTTGGGTATGAAGCCCTTCAGAACTTAACTGCTGCTGAAGACTACCCTCCTCTTAGGCTTTCCAGTACTGACGGTTGGCTTGTGCTTTCCTTTGCTAGGTAGATAGGTTCCCTTTTTGGTGATGATGGGGGACTTCCAATTTCTTAATTTTGTTGATGTATTACTTTCCTCTACAGGAAAGTTATTTTAAAACAGAGAGAGAGTTGTGTTTCAACAGACTGTCTCGAGACTGCAACATACTTTAAACAGAGTGCTTGTTTTTTCTGACAGTTTATAAGTGGTGTAAAGTAACTGAAATGTTTTTTCTGTGGAGCTGCTGTGTTTATTTTACTTTTCTGGGGCTGGCATAGTGTGTTGAAGTGCTTTTTGCCATGTTTTTTCTGTCACAAAAGTAACTGTTATGGACTGGTAGTATTTACTAACAATTGCTGTTAGTTTTCTCTGGGAAATGGTCATCATTTTCAGTTTAATCATGGAACAAACTATCAGTCCCACAGTTCCTTCTTTTAGCCACAGAATGAAAACAATCACACGGCCTTTGCCACCACAGCAGACTAGCAGTTTGCGTCAGCCGCAGGTGGGTGACTGCTGTGGCCATTTATTGTACTTCAGACCCCATTCATCTTTTACCTTGGATCCCTGTGGTGTAGCACCTACAAGCCACTGTGAAACAGAGGTTAGTCACGTCATCTGTGGCTGTTGGGGTCCCCATAGTGGGCAAAGGAGAGCCACTGTTGTCTGTCTTGGGAGAGGGAATGGGAGAAGTTTCCTTGTGTCAGAATGTTGTGTCCATCTCTTGGTAGGCTGCTGCTGCCATTAATAACATGGTCAGCCTCATTTTTCCTATAAAAAAAAAACAGAAAACTACGCTTGTATATACTCCTCAATTTTCTTTAGATAAGAGTAGTTTACTGAGGCTGGCTCAGGGTGATTCAGGTTATTGAGCCTTCTTGTAAAGTAGTTTCTGGTAAAAGAGAGGGATGACTCTTTGATTCACTCTGGTGAAGTCCCAGTTTCTCATTCTCTGACATTTTGGCTAGAATATGCCGTTGTTTTCAGTGGGCGAACACTGAGGTTTCTCAGTTCCTTAGAAATACTGAGAGTTGTTACAGAAGGGTTTTCAGAACCTGTGTGTGTTACTACCTGCAATTTTCCTGATAGTCAACCAGCTGCCCCTAAAAAGGCTGATAGGATATATAAAGTTAATCATTCTTTTTAATGTTTATACACTAGTCCCAAACCTGATTACTATAGCTGTAGTTGAACCCACTGTTGCCAAGCACTCCATTCCAATCCTAGTATTTATGATAAGGATAGGGAAATTATTGATAGGCATGGGAAAACAAGTGTATATGTTTACAGCTTTGATTTTCAGAATTTTGAATTGTCAGGCTGATAAAAAGTATGTTCTGACAAATTGTAAAACTGAGGAATGTTTTATCTGCAATTTCTTCTTGTGAGAAAAAAATCTGATTTAAATGACTAATTTTTTGTATTGCACATGTCACTACCTATCGTTTACAGTGTGGATGACTGTTCATACCTCTTCCAGGGCTATGGCTTCTGGTACTGTTTTGAATAGGTTTGCACGGCTGCATCCTCAGAACCTCCCAGAGGATGATAAGAAAATGGGATTTTAACTTTTCCCTTTGTTTGGCATCTCTGAGGTGATCAAAAAGTGGAATGAAAGGGGCAATCTTATCCAGGGATCAGCCCTCCTTTTCTAAATTTTTAAGGTATTGTCTGTCCTCATCCAGTTTTCGGGGAAAAAAACCCAGAATCAACAAAATACATGTAAACAGACATTTAAGAAGAGATGGCAAGGAGTTCCAAAAACAAATTTTGAACCTCCCAAAACCAAGGACAGTCCAAGTCTGAATGACGATTCCAGACCTTGTGAAACCCTTCCAGCTTGGACCCTCTTTTCTTCGAGAAAGTCCGAATCTCCATTTTCTGTTTGGAAACGGTTTCAGACATATGGGTTCTGAAAATCATTCATCAAGGTTACAGATGGGAGCAGGAGGAAATTCCTTTTTTCCATTGTTCATTCCTCTTTCTCCATATCTGACTTTCTTGTTTCCATCTGTGCATCACAGCATCGCATGCTGTCCCAAGGAATGATAAAACCAGATCCTCCTCCTCAAATGGGAAAGCGTTTTTATTCAGTGTTGCTCCTGGTACCAAATAAATAAATAAAATTCCTGGAGATTAATTCTAGATCTTTCTTTTCTAAGCCTGTTTGTGATAGTACCCTGTTTCAAAAATGTTACTTCACAAAATGTTACCTCTTCTTCCTCTTTCAAGTTTCTTGTTAGCCCTGGACGTAAAAGATGCTTATTATAACATCCCTATTCATCCAGCAGTCCTAGATCATGGCTGTAGGCAAGATGATGCCCCCCCCCCCCCCAGCCGTTCTAGTGGCTATTTCTCCCCAGTTATCCTAAACACTGTTCAGACCTGTCAGTGTGCATGCTATTTTTTTTTAAATTTTTACTTCTACAGTGATTACAAATATTTGAACTTAATTTAAAACTTTTATTTAAAATTTTATAGCATGGACCGTGATAGACATTTGCTAAACAAAACAGTACAGTCTCACAATGAAAACAAATTTAGCATTAACAATAAACTTATCTGCCCCTGAAACATATTCATTAAAATGACATTGAAACCCACAGTCAAAGAAAATGGATCTGGCCAACAGCGGATTAAGTTTACCTTTGGGTTGTTTTCAAACCAGAGTCCCTTTGCACACATTTTTAGGACCATGCATACATGCATTTGTTCTTTGATTCACCTTCCTAAATATATTAAAATATATTCCTTGTATAATACAGCACCACTTGTTAGATTGTGTTTCAAATTTGTAGTTTTGAACAGTGTTTCAGTAAACAATGAAACAAAATTTATGAACTAGTAATGACAAAACTGCCCATTTCAGAACATTTCAGCCATAAAAGATGACTCAAACTTTTGTCATTATAGTACATCAGTATCAGTCAATGTGCACAATGCCTGAAGAAGTAAAAGTCATCTTAATGTTTCCACATTAAAGAAATCTGTAACTAATGAAGAGGTTTCTACTGGCAGACAACTTTATATTTCAGTGTTTCATCTACAAATTCAGTACCCATTGCCCTTGAAGAATAAATTGCATATGTTACATTAAAATAATTAATAAACTGCAAATATTGCAATATGGAATGGATGGCAAACCGACAACGGTTCATAGTTATAAGGCATCTCATCTAAATGAAGACTCACTCAGGACTGTAGCCCCCCCCCCCCCCCCCATAAAGTACAACAGAGATCAGCAATCCATCTACATGGTATGCAAGTAGAATCCACAGCCTTTTGCATCAAAAGCAAGTGTGCTACCTGTTGAGCCACTAAACAATGATTTTAAATTCTCTAGCACACACAATGATGACCATTTGCTAAACAAGAGTTGCACATTTGTAAACAGACTTGGCAAGTTCAGCAGTAAATTTCTCTTCCCTTGAAGCTCACAATTCCTTGCAAATGCACTGAAGCTTATAATTGGTGTAGAGGATTTAGGCTGTTGTTAGTAAGGCACAGAGTTTGAGCCTGGCTAAATTAATTAAAATGTTATCACCAAATATGGGATTTTACATACACACGCACTACATTCAACATTATAACAAAAAATTCCCTACCTGTTTGTCCAGACCTTGTTTCTTAAAAAAAAAATAGCACACTGCATTCCAATTGAAACATGCATGCATCATCCTAAAGACGCACATACAGATGCTACAAAGGATGCACTCTGTGTGCATCCTTAAATAAGACGTAACACACACACAGTGATTTCTTGAAGAAATAAAAGTTTGTGGAAGCCCCCCAGCCAGTGAGCCCTCTCCATGGCTAGTTGACCCCCCAAGCCTATGGGCCCTAGGCAACTGCCTAGGTCGCCCAGTGCTGGATCTGGCTCCGTCATCCAAACTTAAGATGTTTAAGGTTTTGTGTGTCTGCATCACTTTATCAGTTCTCTGCTTTACACTTAGGACTATCCATTGCATCAGAAGTTTTGACAAAGTGTCTGGCTGTAGTTATAGCTCATTGCAGGCAACAGGGTATCCATATTTTTCAGTGTTTAGATGATTTGTTCATCTTTGCAGAGTCTTTTTCTAAGTGCCAAGAGTGTCTCTTTTGGGTGAGAGATCTACAAAAGCTGGGATTCCAGGAGAAGATTCAAAAAGTCTTTCTTGACTTTTTCACACTGGATTGTGCTCCTGGGATGTCAACTAGACACTTCAGTTCAAAGAGCTTTTTTCACATGAAAAAATAGATAATTAGATCTAGTTCTAAGGTTTTCAAGTCAGACTTAGATCACTGCGAGGGGATACATCAGGATATCTGGTATCATGACAGCTGTAATTCTCATGATACCTCTGGCAATACTCCACATGAGAAAGTTATAGTGATATCTGAAATCTCTTTGGTCCCAACATCAACAGCCTGTGCATTTTCAAATCCCAGTGGTGGGGTTTGTCATACAACAGATATCCTTTAATCCAAGTCTCCCCTTCTCCCACCCTGCTCCAAAGTAGTCAGTTGCCACAGATGCTTTGGCCTTTGCATGGGGAGCAGTTTCAGGAGGGATAAAAGTGCAAGGAGGGTGTGGGAGACCAAGGGCAAATCCAAACACATATATCAAGGAACTGCTTGCCCTGATCAAAGCACTCAACTCTGTGAATCATCTTTGGTCCTGGGACCTCTTCAACTGGTTGCAGACAATACCACAATCGTGGTACATCAAAAAGCAAGGGGGAAACAGGTCATACCCCCTTTACAGACTAGCCATGATGACTTGGGGATATAGCTTCACAGTATAATCTCATTCTAAAGGCATTCTATATTCTCTAAGTGCAAAACTGTATGGCAGACAAGCTGAGCAGGACTAAGGCAGACTGCCATGAATGGAAAGTAGATCAGGGGGGACTTCAGGATTTGATCCATCTAGTGGGAGTTCCCCAGATAGGTTTCTTTGCCTTCTCTCTGAACAAGGACTCCATGCAAGAAGGCCTGGAAGAGAGAGAACTTTTCTTTTCCTTGGACAAAAATGTTCCTGGACGCTTTTTCACCCTTTCCACTAATATCAAGGGTACTTTTGAAGATTCAGAAATAAACCTCGAATATCATTGTGGTGACTCCCTACTAGGCCAGACAACTGTGGATGTCGTCCTCTTCCTATGGTGCAGTATTCTAGTTGTGGGATTTCCTGCCCTCAGGCGACTCGTACGTCTGCTCCTATACAAAAGCTTCAGCTTGGCTGTTGCAACATGCGTGGGACCTCAGACGTGAGGCCTTAAATGTGATGTCTGCACGCACAATCCTCAGAACTTTTCAGCCGCAGACGACCAACGCATTGTGTGATTGCTCCTTCTCAGATGTCGCATCTAAAAGCTAAGTAACCCATTGGGTTTCTGTTTTTCCTTACATAACCGCTTGTTATTGCTTAGGCTTGGTTGTTGTAGCAATTTTTAGCGGATGTCAGGTAAAAAGGGTAAATGCCATTCAGGGCACTAGATACCCCATAAAGACTCCCATGATAGGTGTGTTTTATGCTTAGGCTGGGAGCATGACCTTTCAATCTGCTCCATTTTTTAATCATTTGTGCCGAAGACCCTATGCAGCCGTCTGGCCGCATTAAACCTCTACGTAGAAAATTAGCGCCATAAGGGGTTAGCCCTACGAATGAGTCCCGCATCGGAGACCGCATCCGAACCTCCGTGTAAGAAGCCCAAAATTCATAGGTCTTCATCACCTGCCGCTTTGTTACCGGATGTCCCGCCAACTGCCAATTTAGGAGCTGAGGGATTATCGGCAAATCCATCAACTTCAGTGATGACCTTTGGGGAAGCAGTTGCTTAGCCAATGACCGACATGTCCTCGGAGCCTGCCCAGACACCAACTACTGTTGATGTCGAGGGGGAACCAGATTCGGTGGTACCTCCGACCTGGATCCAAACTTCTGAAATGGTTGCTTCAAAACCTGACTCCAGGCTGGTTCCCATTTCACCCCGGCCAAAAAGAAACAAAAAAACCAAGCATGCCTCCTCCACTGCAGAAGGCCTACCAGATTGGCAGTCCTTCACTTCTTCCCTCATGCAGGCCTTTATGCCCCTTAGGCCTTCAGCCTCAACCTCCACTACTCTGCCTTTACTCAGCCCTAGGCCTGCCTCAGCCTCTTCCCAACCTCCCATGACCTCTCAGGTTAGGGAGGAAGAGCATGATTCTTCCTTTTCTTCCTCAGAGGACTCTATATCATATACCTCCCAGATTGCATCTCCCCAGGAGTATTATTTTCCTGATGAGGAATCTGTTTCATAGATTCATAGATTAGTACTAAGCTAACTGCCCTTGCGTGCCATTTTAAGCTTAGCCAATTATCCTTTGGGAGACTCAAACCCTGCACCTTGTGTTTGTAAGGCAAGCACCTTAACCATTAGGCCACCCTCCCTGAGAACATTACCTTTGGTGAAACCATCACCAAGATGAAAGATTATTTCAAATGTGATACCTCACAAATGACTGACACCCAAAAGAGGTACTTTGAGCTCCTTCAAGTAAAATCCCCCTCCCCTTCTGCTTTTCCTCCGGTTTTGCCTGCTTACTTGGATGCCTTTAATTCATCATCTAAGGCCCCAGACTCTCAGCCACCTGCCTCCAAGCGCCCTGACCACTTCTACAAGGTGCTGAATGAGCAAAAATTCTTAGTTAAACCACCCTTGGCAGACCCAGCAGTGATTGCCACCTTCCCTGATAAGCAATCCAGAATGCTTCTTTCTGCCTCTCTCCTACTCACTGATAAAGACAGCAAATCTAAGGATAGGATTGGCAAGAAAGTATACACCTCCTCCACGTTGGCTTTTAGAACCATTAATTATCAGACCCACATAACTATGTATGCATTAGACTTGGTGTCTCAAGCATCCTCCATGCTGGCTTCCATCTCTGACAGCCCCATTAATGCTGACATCTCCTCCAAACTGTCCCTGGCTCAGCAAATAGCCAGGCACTCGATTAGATGCAGCTATGATGCTGCAGAAGCATCTACCCGCTCTGCTGCATCTGCTTCTGTCTTCAGGAGATACTCCTAGCTGAGACTTAAGAATCTCCCAGAAGACTTCAAGTCCAAGATCTTGGATGCCTCCCCTGGATCACAACTTCCTTTTTGGGAAACAATATGTAGATCTGTTCAAGAAACTTCAAGAAAAAAGTAAGGAATTTCAGGACATGAAACATTTACTGGTGTCCACCATTCCCAAGTATTATAGAAACTACCCTGCTAAGACCACCTTTGTAAGGCGTAACCCTCCACAGACGGGTGCTTCCTCTTTCAGATCTAGAAGATGGGCAAGAAGACCTACCACGTCCAGACCTAGTGCACCACAACCTCAGCCCAGACTATTCTTTCAGGACAGAGGAGGTCCCAACATTGTGTGACTGCCTTGCCCACTTGCCACTCTCTGCATGCTTTCCCCACTGCCTCCTCACCACGGACCAATGGGTATATCCATTATCCAAAAAAGATATTTCCTCTCCTGGAAAGAAAAAACACCCAGGAAAGGCATCCCATATCCCCGAAAAACCAGCTACATCTCCTTCCACAGATGTCAGACCTGCTAAAGCTAGGTACCATACAACCTGTCCCCTCAGAATAGGAAGGAAAGGGTTTCTACTCCCATCTGTTCCTGGTCCCCAAAAAAGACGGCCCCTGGAGACCCATCTTAGACCTCTCCTTCCTAAATCTTCTCCTTCAGGTACCCACCTTCAAAATGCTGTCACTTCCCACCCTGCTACCTCTTATTCCAGCTAAGGCCTTTATGGCCACCTTGGACTTAAGAGGCCTACCTACATATACCCATCAGGACTTCCCATAGAAGATTTCTGCTTTATTCTGAGCCCTCCCCTCATTTCCAATTTACTGCTTTGCCCTTTGGTTTGTCCACTGCCCCCTGAGTGTCTACAAACTGCCTAGCCACAGCCATTGCCTTCTGCAGAACTCAGGAAATCCAGATTTACCCCTATCTGGACAACATCCTAATACTGGCAGAGTCAAAAGATACCCTCTCAAAGCATCTGCACTTCATCATGTCCCTTCTGCAAAATCTAGGGTTCACCCTCAACCTCCCAAAGTCCTCCTTGAACCCAGACCAAGAGATGATTTTTCTAGGTTGCAGAATCAGAACGGACAAAATGAAGGCCTTTCTGCCACAGGACAAGGTACTATCCCTGACCTCCCACTTCAAGGAGATCCTACACTCTCAGAAGGTAACTGCAAGGCAATTCCTTCGTCTCCTGGGCTTAATGGCAGCAACCATCCCTATGCTACCATTGGCCAGAATGCACATGCGCAAGCTAAAGTGGTACCTCAAAAACATTTGGTCCCAGCACTTGAATCACTTAGAACAGGTTATTCCCCTTCTTCACTATCTAAAGACAGAAATCAGCTGGTGGATCTAACAAGTCCAGCTAAACCCGGGACTTCTGCAATTACCTCCCACCCCAACCCAAATAATGCATACATATTCCTCAGATTCAGGTTGGGGTGCAACACTGGTATCTTACAGGGTTCAGGCAAACTGGCACCCTTCTCTAAAGGCCAAACACATCAGTGTCAGAGAAATGACAGCAGTCTTCCTAGCTCTAAAGACCTTTACCCCTCTACTTCTACCAGGGGTTCTTCTGATAGTGACCGACAACACCATTGTAATGTGGTACCTCAACAAACAGGGAGGAGCAAAGGCTTATCAGCTGTGCAGACTTAACCCTTCTGATATGGGACCTAGCCTCTCACCACAACTGGTCTCTGCAGGCAAGCTACATCCCCTCACAGGGCAACAAGCAAACCAATCTCCTAAGCAGGACATCCTGTCCACAACACAAATGGATGCTGTACAGGACTGTCTTCCTAGATGTAGTCCACCGGTGGGGCACTCCACAAATAGACCTGTTTCCTTCCCCCTAGAACAGGCAGCTGCAGACCCTTCTGCTCAAAGACCTACTCCCCTCTAGGATGGAGGTAGACGCTTTTACCATCTCTTGGGAGGGGAAGTTTCTTTATGCCTTCCCCCCTTCCCAATGATTCAGAAAATCCTCCTGAAAATCAAGGACGACAAACTGAAAATCTTGATGTTGTTCATGTTCCTCTGTTGCAGTCATTACGTTTGGGTAATCTGCTGGCAGGTTGCCCTCAGTTGGCTTGAATTTCAAAGTCTTGGGTCCTGTGTCAGTTGCAGTCTCCTCTTCCATGACGTCAGGTCGTCAGGGGTATAAAACATGCAGCCGACGCCATTTTCTTCAGTCTTTCTTGCCGCGCAGTGCCCGAAGCAGAAGCAGTTCGCAAGTGCCGGTCGGCCGACTCCTGAAATTTTCGCATTCGAGTTTCAGAACCCAAGTCTTTAATTAAAGCTAAGTACCCCGTTGGGGAAACTTTTTCTGGCTTCTTAATGATGTCAGTAAAAGTTAATAATTGCATTACTTGTGGGAAGCAAATATACCTCATAAGGATTTTCATTTGTACTGTATTCCTTGCCTAGGCCTAGATCATAATGTGCCTTGCTGTCGATTTTGTGCTAGATTTAACCAACGCACTATTAAGCGTCGGTATATCTTTGCTTCAAAATATTTTGGAAACAGATTTAATTACCCTAAAATGTTGTCGGATAACAATCTGACTACCGGAGTTCACAAAAAATGCAACGAAAAGGACAGACAGACTGTCGAGGTCCAAAACCGACTATGCTTCTCCTAAGCCAGTCGCCGGTACTCAGTGAGGTGCTTTTGCAGCCCCTGATACCCGCTACTTCCGAGTTGCAGAAACCCATGTGGAGTCCGGCATGCCGCAAGATTCTCAGAGTATTGTACCCGCGGATGAGTCCGGAGCCGCTGAGCAGGCACCGGCTTCTGAGTGTGTTTTCAGGCCTCAACATTTCTATATTAAAACTGATGCCAGCTTCAAAAACAAAGACAAAAGCAACTTCTAAGGCTAAAAAACCGACGCATGAGCCACGTGCTCAGGCCTCTATGCCTAAAAACAGATGATCAAAATAGCTGAAGACTCAATTACCTTGATAAGGGGTTCCCAACGCCCCCCCCCCCCCCAATAAGAGGCCTAGGCAAGACACTGATTATGAATCTTCAGATCAGGTTTCTATTTCTTCTGATTCCTCTTCTGATCAGGAATTTTCTATACCACCATATGAGGATTCAGATGCAGAGGAATCCATCCCATCTGCATCTCCTCCTGAAGATTATTCTTTTGGAGAAACCTTGCACACTTTAAGGGAACATTTTCATTGGGAGAGTCAGGATTTCTCGGAATCAAATAAGAGGCTTAGTGATTTCCTTCTTCCTCAGCATAGGCCTTTGGCTATACCTCCTGTATTAGACATTGTTGATGTGTTTTCGGAATCAAGCATGGCTCCTGATTCCCTACCTCCGGCTCCTAGTAAGCCAGACAGGTATTACAGGGTTTCTGACTCCCACAACATTTTATTCAAAAACCCTGCTGCTGACCCTGAAACTATCTCACAGGGCCCCAAAGGTGTAAAGGCCTCAGCTAAGAATCCTACCCCTCTGATAGAGATTCCAGGGTGCTGGATAGATGGGGAAAGAAGGGTTATAGGTTCATAGGTTCATACTAGGCTATCTGCCCTAGGGCATTTATAAGCCTAGCCAGAGTGTGTTTGGCTTTCGCCACCCATTTTAAATTAATTTTGCTATGCCCTTTTTTGAGGTTAGTATACTGTGCCTCTGTCTTACAGTGACACAGAAGTGATACCCGGGGTAAACCTATGATCTCCCATCCACTCATCAAGATTCCTCTTTAAGAGAGTCGGTGAGGGACTCTGCCTAACCTGGACTGGGATTTTATTCCAGAGTGAAGGGAGCCTCTGGGTTATGAATCTGCCCCTCCAGCATGTCCTATTTATTTCAGTGCTGAGGTTCAAGTCTCTTGAGCGCGCAACTCGATGGGATTTGGATTTTCTGAGGTGCAGCATGTCCATTAATTCCGGGTTGGACATGGCTTTATACATCAGGCACAGATCACCTCTGAGCAGGCGGTATGCCACTGAGTAGAGCTGGAGTTTCTTTAATCGGGCAGCATATGGCATCTGTTTGAGCCCTTTGATCCTCTTGGTGAGGTACTTTTGGGGTTTTTCCAGTTGCTGCAGGTGTCTGGTAAGGTACATCCCAAAAGGGGCATTGTACTCAATTATGGGCCTGATGAGGATGAGGAAAGAGGCACGATGACCTCCCCTGATCTAGATGTGAATCCCTTCATGATTAGGTGGGCTATATAAAATGTTTTTCTAACCACTTTGGCCACGTGGTTGTCAAGTGAGAGATTGCTATCAACTTGGGTCCACAGGTCCCTAATTACTTCTTCTGTACTTAATGGATTACCACCTATGTGGTAATTTGTGGGCACTTTATTTTTGCCAAAGGGGATGGCTATACACTTTTTTGGCATTTAGCTTGAGGCCATGGCTGTGGCACCAGTTGTCTGTTTCTATGAGGCCCTTTTGGAGGATGCTTGTGTCGGCTGGAGAGTCTATTATGGAGCCCAGTTTGCAGTCATCTGCGAACTTGGCCAGCCGCAGTCTTTCTGTGTTGCCCTGTACCTCCGAGAAATATATACCGAACAAAAGAGGTCCCAGGACTGAGCCTTGTGGGACGCCACTTGTAACTGGTTTGCAGTCTGACATGGCTCCAGCAATTCTAACCATGTGGGTTCTGTCCTTGAGCCAGTTTGCAACCCATCTGGTGACATAGAGGTTTATATTTAAGCTGGTGAGCTTATCTATAATGCCCGAGTGGGGTATTGTATCGAAGGCTTTTGTGAGGTCCAGGTAGGCTGTGTGGACCACCTTCCCCTCGTCAATGGCCTTGGTGACTGTTTCAAAGAAATCGACCAGGTTTAAGAGGCAGGATCTGCCCTTAACAAAGCCGAACTGGGTAGGATCCAGTGTCTCTAGGTCCCTAATATCTTTATTTATGAAGTCCATGATGATCCTTTCCATAGCTTTGCAGACCAAGCTAGTCAGGCTTATGGGGCGATAATTTCCAGGATACGTTGAGGCACCACCTTTGTGGAGAGGGACCACTGTTGCTGTACGCCACTCTTTGGGTACATATCCTGTTGTAAGGCTGAGATGGAACTGTAGTTTTATGTTTGGGTTTAGCTCTTCTTGGAGTTCATGTAGGACGCAGCCTGGGGCACCGTCTGGTCCCATTGATGCTGTGTTTTTTGCTTTGGAGAGGGCGGCTCTTACCTGAGCATCTGAGATGTCAGGGGGGCAGCACTCTGCTGGGATAGATATTTGCCCTTTTGGTGGGGGGGGGGGGAGTTTGCGCTGAACCTGTCAACTAGGATGTTGGCAATGTCTGTGGGTTTGGTGTATTTTTTGTCATTTTGGACTAATTCTGAGCATATCTGGGAATTCCCACCCAGGTTACTAACATAACTAAAGAAAGCCTTGTGATTATCCTTAGTGTCCTGTGCAATTTTCTCTCTAAGTTGGCCTTAGACGATTTTATGAGTGCCTTTTGGAAAGTTCCTGTGTTGCCCATTTCCTTTCTTGGATAAAGGGAGGCTTCTTTGTTCACCAGTGGCAGTGGGGAGCTTTAGAGCAGCCTATCTATCCCTGGAGGAGTGTTCCCAGCACAAGAATCTGGTAGTCTATTGGCCGTTTTGGGCCAATTTCTAGCTCTTTCAAGTCCCCCTGTATAAAACCCGCTTTAGCGCGATTTTGGGCATAGCGCAGCATCGGACAGCGCCGCTTAATTGGGTCTAAACCATTTTCTGCTCCACAAAGTCTGCTCTTCACTTTTCCCTTAGAACTGATCTAGTTCTCATAATAAACACCCTATTCCTACTCTAAAGCCTGGTACTTGCTCACTAAAGCAGTTATATAAGTCAGCACTAAAAAATTAAAAGCAACTACACCTCACAAACTCCCCTTGAGTACCTTGTTCCCCATTGGCCCATTTTTTCAATTATAAAGGAATTCCCAGTACTATTCTAGCATGTCCAAAGGTCAGTTGTCAATCTCCTCTCTGGTCCAGCTGGTGAATTTGGGAATCTTGAGGCAATGTTACAACTGCTTCATGTACACAGACAACCCTCTCCTCCTTCCAACAAATTCCAACACGTGAGAGATGCAACCATATAGCCAGAATGGAGGCTAAGCTCTCTCACTCAGTACTGGCGTTAAACAGTCAGGAGGAGAAGGAAACCACGCTCACTACAATTCCAGTCTCACATAGACCTACCACGACAGCAAACCAAACACATAAACACACAAAAACATACTTGGAGGCTCTAAATAAAAAATCTGCCTAAGCAGCAGATACCTCCAAAGCAGACACCCAAGCAACCGCTACCCCAAAACAAAACACGTACAACACATAGCTCGCAAAAGCCAGTGTGCCGAACAGTCACAGCCCTTAAGGCTAAACAGCACACCTGATACACTTGCAATAGGTGAGTCTATCGTCAGGCACACTGACGTCCCGCTCACCAGACTGAACAAGGGGAAGGTCACGGTGAGCTGCCTGTCGGGCGCTAGGATCCGCCACATAACACAAGCACTCTGGTCACTCCAAGGCAAGTACAAATATGACTCAGTCATTGTCCATGCTGGTGTGAATGACCTGAGACGTACCTCCCTGGACTACATGAAAAGAGACATAGAGGAGCTCTCTGAGCATGTAGCCCAGGCCGGTATGACCCTGACCTTGAGTAGCATCTTACCCTCACCAAGAATTATGGCACAATAGGAAGACAAGATGATCAATTTCAACTGTTGGCTTAAGTATTGGTGTCATTCAAAGGGGATCCAATGCCTGTTTCGCTAGGGATGTCTTGTACCTGTCACCTCTGGGCTTTTGGTTATTGGCAAAGGCTCTTGCCACCCCATAATGCCTTTTTTAGGCAAGGCTCAAAAGACAAACCCACCTCCATAGGTATCACAAGGGATAAGAAACTAAGAGTAATGCTACTCAACGCCAGAAGTCTAAACCTCAAGATGCACACACTCAAAACTCTCCTTAGCATGGAGAACATCGATATCTGTGCAGTAACAGAAACCTGGTTCAAGGCTCCCGAGAGCACCCCAGCACTACCAGGTTATACCTCATACCATGCTTTTCAGCCCCAAAACTTGGACCGAACCACAAAAGGAGGGGGAGTATCACTATTCGTCAGATACCCACACCTCCAGGTTAGTGGCACAGCACAAAGCATCAGAGACTATCCATGTGCAACTAACAGTGGGTAAAACTGCCTTCCAGTTTATAGCCTGCTACAGACCACCCTCCCAAACCCAGGAACCCCACTCGGCCTTCCTGAGAACACTGGAAAATAATAAGGTCTCTCCAAACACCATTATATTGGGCGACTTCAACTACCCAAACATAGACTGGGAGTATTACTCTAGCTCCAACACCCTAGCCCAAAGGTTCCTAGAATTTATAAACTCAAATGCTATGGAACAACTTGTTACCACTCCCACAAGAGGGGAAAGCATACTGGACCTGATCATCACTAACATGGGGACACTCTGCTCCAGACCAGAAGTGTATCCCTCACTGGTAAGATCAGACCATAAACTAATCTCACTGGATATTCACATCCCGACCCCACCCCCTGCCCAGAAAACCACAGTGAAAAACTTATCTAAAGCAAATTTCACACTCCTCAAAACCGAGGTGGAATCCTTCAAAGCCCCCGGGCCTGTGGAAAATACGGCCCAGACCGCAGAATCCAACGCATTCTATGAACACCTTCAGGAATGCATGGATCATGCAATCCCAAATAAAACCAAGACCCAATCCTCCAAAGGCAGACATCCTGTCTGGTGGACCCCAGCCATAAACAAACTATGCAATAGAAGGAGGAAGTTACTATATGATAGAGCAAAATCCCAAAAAGGGAAGGCATCTCTGATCAGTATTAGCAAAAGGCTACGGGCACTCATAAAATCGTCTAAGGCCAGCTTAGAGAGAAAGATTGCACAGGACACTAAGAATAATCACAAGGCTTTCTTTAGTTATGTTAGGAACCTGGGTGGGAATTCCCAGATATACTCAGAATTAGTCCAAAATGACAACAAATACACCGAACCCACAGACATTGCCAATATCCTAGCTGACAGGTTCAGCGCAAACTTCTCCCCCCTCCCCACCAAAAGGGCAAATATCTATCCCAGCAGAGTGCTGCCCCCCTGACATCTCAGATGCTCAGGTAAGAGCCGCCCTCTCCAAAGCAAAAAAAACACAGCATCAATGGGACCAGACGGTGTCCCGGGCTGCGTCCTACATGAACTCCAAGAAGAGCTAAACCCAAACATAAAACTACTGTTCAGTCTCAGCCTTACTACAGGATATTTACCCAAAGAGTGGCGTACAGCAACATTGGTCTCTCTCCACAATGGTGGTGCCTCAACGGATCCTGGAAACTATCGCCCCATAAGCCTGACTAGCTTGGTCTGCAAAGCTATGGAAAGGATCATCATGGACCTCATAAATAGATATTGGGGACCTAGAGACACTGGATCCTACCCAGTTCGGCTTTGTTAAGGGCAGATCCTGCCTCTTAAACCTGGTTGATTTCTTTGAAACAGTCACCAAGGCCACTGATGAGGGGATGGTGGTCCACACAGCCTACCTGGACCACGCAAAAGCCTTCGATACAATACCCCACTCGGGCATTATAGATAAGCTCACCAGCTTAAATATAAACCCCTATGTCACTAGATGGGTTGCAAACTGGCTCAAGGACAGAACCCACATGGTTAGAATTGCTGGAGCCATGTCAGACTCCAAACCAGTTACAAGTGGCGTCCCACAAGGCTCAGTCCTGGGATCTCTCTTGTTCGGTATATATTCCTCGGAGGTACAGGCCAACATGGAAGGACTGTGGCTGACCAAGTTCGTAGATGACTGCAAACTGGGCGCCATAATCGACTCTCCAGCCGACACAAGCATCCTCCAAAAGGGCCTCATAGAAACAGACAACTGGTGCCAGAGCCATGGCCTCAAGCCAAATGCCAAAAAGTGTATAGTCATCCCCTTTGGCAAAAACAAAGTGCCCACAAATTACCACATAGGTGGTAATCCATTAAGTACGGAAGAAGTAATTAGGGACCTGGGGACCCAAGTTGATAGCAATCTCTCATTTGACAACCATGTGGCCAAAGTGGTTAGAGAAACATTTTATATAGCCCACCTAATCATGAAGGGATTCACATCTAGATCAGGGGAGGTCATCGTGCCTCTTTACTCATTCCTCATCAGGCCCATAATTGAGTATAATGCCCCTTTTGGGATGTACCTTACCAGATACCTGCAGCAACTGGAAAGACCCCAAAAGTACCTCACCAAGAGGATCAAAGGGCTCAAACAGATGCCATATGCTGCCCGGTTAAAGAAACTCCAGCTCTACTCAGTGGCATACCACCTGCTCAGAGGCGATCTGTGCCTGACTTATAAAGCCATGTCCAACCTGGAATTAATGGACATGCTGCATCTCAGAAAATCCAAATCCCATCGAGCTACGCGCTCGAGAGACTTGAACCTCAAGACTGAAATAAATAGGACATGCTGGAGGGACAGATTCATAACCCAGAGGCTCCCTTCACTCTGGAATAAAATCCCAGTCCAGGTTAGGCAGAGTCCCTCATTGACTCTCTTCAAGAGAAATCTTGATGAGTGGATGGGAGATCATAGGTTTACCCCAGGTATCACTTCTGTGTCACTGTTAGACAGAGGCACAGTATACTAACCTCGAAAAAGGGGATAGCAAAATTAATTTAAAAATGGGTGGCGAAAGCCAAACACACTCTGGCTAGGCGTATAAATGCCCTAGGGCAGATATCCTAGTATGAACCTATGAACCTATTTTACTGTGGCTGCAGTCTTATCTTGTTGCTTGCGAACGGTTTCATCTGTAGTACGAATATCATATTCACTCTTCTAACTAGCATACTCTGCAGTACTAGTGGCACAGAATTTGTTCATATGACACTTCCCTCCATGGTTAAAACACATTAATCTATTACTTGCTGCCTTTTTGTTTCACAGAAGATATTAAGTTTCTTATTGCAACTTTACAGTTAGAAGCAGATAAATCCAGTTTAAAACAATGTGTCATTAGCTAATACACACACTTCTAAAGTTTCTAATTTGTCAGAGTTCTTAGGACCACTTTCCAACACCCACTTTCTCATGGTACTAGTTAATTTTGAAATATGTCTGCTGCTAGAATTTCTTACATTTTTACTTTCCTGTTAAGTGCTGGGTTTTAATCACAACTTTAAAATATCCTTCATGTCATGCAACTGACCTCTTACCAGTTTGCAGGACTAAGGGTCCACTTGTAGAAGTTTATGGATTGCAGTTTAGAAATGATGTCATCTCAAGGTAAGTGTTTTTTTTTTAAGTTTATCAGAAAACACAAAAGAACAAGTACAAATTAGAAAACGAAGTGCTAAACCAAACTGCTTCAGGCTAAAAATTAATTTAATGTAATGAGTGCTTTCGTTTTTTACATAAAAACTTCTTCAGATTAACTCCATTAAGAATCATCACCTATATAAATACATATCCCTACCAATTAAATTTAAACAATTCAATCATATGACAACCAAGCCTCCTTTGAGAGACAACCCACTAGAAGAAATTAAAGCAAAAAAAAGTACAACACATTAAAAATGAAACACCAGAACATTCACTGGAACTTCCTGGCTTGTCAACAGCACTGGTTTCCACCTTAGGACAACAGGTGGATTTGGAATTTTCAATAGAGGCTGTGAGTACTGTAAATACACAGACATTTTCTAACATGCCGAATATTATAGTGGGGATTTCAAATTGTTTAATTGCGGTTCTCATGCCTTTGATTCTAAACTAATTTACATTCCTAAATGAAATTTGTGTCAAAACCTTAAAATAAAATTAAAAAATTTTCAGGCCTTAGTGGAGAGAGTTAAAAAAAAAATGGGGATAACACAGAACAAGGTTACCCCTAACCTATCAAGGGAAGAAAACACTGAGTTAATTAAGACATACATTTTTAAGACTATTGAGACCTGATAAAGGGGGGTGGTACAGTTTTTATGGACAGTTTTATTTTTGAGGCAAAAATAATGGAAATATTGGATGACCCCATTAAGTACGCAAGAGTGTCGATTAATGAAAATATTGGTAACAAAAAGATTTTCGTCATTTTAAATAATTACTGTAAGGGAAAATTGACACCAATTTGTTAAACTACCATTATTTAGAAAAAAAAACAAGGGTACCCTCTATTTTCGGGATTCCCAAAGTACATAAGAGTTTGAGGGATTCCCCCTTTTAAATCTATAGTGGCTTCTGAAGTTTTGGTTACTGCTCCATTAGCAAAATTGTTGGATACCAAACATAAGGTTATGTCCTCATAGGGAGCAAGTGTGTTGAAAGACTCCTGGGACATGCTGAGAAATCTTGTTGTTGTCTTTCGGCTTTTCCCGGTTAGGGGTCGCCACAGCGGAACTCCGGTCCGCTAATGATTGGCAGTAGATTTTTACGTGCCTTAAACCAAATGTGTATAATGTCAAAGTCATCTTTATTACTATTGATATAGTAGATTTATTTATATCAATACCCCACGATGAAGGTATGGGGTGGATTGAGGAACCTCTGGTCAAGTATGGAAAGTTTAATTAAAATGAATTTCACTTGATTTTTAACATTAATGGAGGTAGTTTTAAAGAACAACTTTATACATTATGAAGGAGAATTTTTCCAACAACTTCAGGTGGTAGCAATGGGACTAATTGTACCCCCATATATGCACATATTATACTTTCATTTGGGAGGAGAAATTTATATTGGTCATCCGCACACAAATGTAAAAAATGCAGACAGATCCGCTGTGTGGTATCAATGAAGGCTGTCTTCCGCTTGTTGTAATCCAAAAATAGGCAACACTGAGCGTATACTAAATCTTCTAGTGAAATAAATGGCTTTTCTGTGGAAAAATCACTGTCAAAACTACCAATCTTCTGTTTTGTTCGAATACATAAGTGTAGTCACCTTCAAGTTCCCTAGCTACATGTTTACCATTTTATAGTGTAGATTCATCCTTCTGAGCACTGTGAACATACAAATATTGTGTGAATTTATATTGGTGTCAGAATATGTTAGCTGCTGGAACCTCTGGAAATGCTTTCTGTGTGACTTTTGTCTGTTTTGGACTAACACAGAGGAGAGATTCTTTGAATTTTTTTTAACTATATCTCTGAACCACTTCATTTTTTAAATTCACCTACAAAATAGATTATGAGAAAATGAATTATTTAGATATTACTTTTAAGAAGGATGAAGGTAGGTTTATGTCAGCAGTATACAGGAAGGAAACATTCTCAAACTCTTATTTCTTCAACACCAGTTCCCATCCTTTACACCAGAAGAGGGGTATAGTTAAAGGGCAGTTTGTTTGAGGATGCAGAATGACTACAAAAGACAGCGATTTTTTAGAAGAATGTGAATTTTTGACAAAATTGTTTACGGAAAGAGGATATCCTGAGAACTTAAGAGAAATTGAACAGGACGTGTTAGTGGGTAGAAAGTGTAGATTTGCTCCCATTTTAGGAAATGAGAACACCATCAGTAATGACACGAGGTACAGTAACCAGTAAGGAAAATGATTTTGACCATGCCTTTGTCACTTATTTTAATGGAGATTCAGCTATAATTTGAGAGATTTTGGAAAAAGAATGGGAGAGGTTTAAGAACATTTCTGACTTAGAGGTAATTTTAAAAAAAACTCAGGTTTGTGTATAGGAAGGGACAGAATATTAAGAACATACTTGAAAATAGCAAGGTAAACAAATTTGCTCAAAAGGAAGGAAAAATAGGTGCGTACAAATGTGCTTTGTTGTCCACTGTGTAAATTCATTCATAGAGGAGAGGCTGTTTAGTCAGAGACAAACTACTTAGTAGTAAATGTTTTGCAAACTGTAACACAAGTTGATTAGTTTATTTAGTAATGTGTGACAAGTGTCCATTATTTTATATAAGGAAAACAGAAAGGAAAACTAAAAACCAGAATTTATGAACACGATTATGATATTAGAAACAAGTGTATTAATAATGCTCTATATAAACAAACATGTATGTCAAGATGCTTGTTACCATTGTTTTTTGTTAGAAGCAGTACCTAAGGACATAACAGTGGGCTTGTGGGAGACACAGCTGGAATATAGAGAATTACTCTGGCAACTGACTTTAGAAGCCACTAAGTCTCCAGATTTTAATGAAGCAGTATCACTGGCCAAGAGCAGCAAAACTTTAATACAACTGTGATTTTTAATGTGAGGTGAATAGGAGTGAATGAAAAGACTGCATGAAGCTTTTTTGTCAATTTGTTAATTTTATTTATGTATTTAAATTAGTTTTTAAAGTGGTTTAATTAATTTCTCTGGTTAATATTTATTGGTTTTCGTATAAATTATGCACATTCATCTGAGGAAGTCTTTACCGTGACGAAAACACATTTTTAACTTTTGAGAGTTTGTGTATTTGTCTGCTGTTATTGTGCTTACTGTGGATTAGTTAAAAGGATTTCACTCTGTAGCTTGGTGTTTTCTTCAAAGGTGCTCCTTTTAACTGTTGAGTCGTTTGGTGTCGAGCACTTTTATTTCCTGTTTATTTGACAAGACCAGGGACATACCTGCCTGGGACACATGCAGAGAGGTCGACCGTGTCTGTCTTCTTGTGTCCAGTGAGGTATGTCTCTGCTCATTCACACCAACATGAACTATGTTTGAGTCATAACAGTACTTGTTGCCGAGAGACCTGAGTGCATGCATGATTTGGTGAATCTTGGCACCGGACAGGCTGCTGACCATGACTTTCTCCTTGTCCATCCTGGTGAGTGGGACATTCGTGTGTCTCACTATTGAGTCTCCAGTGACAAGAAAACTTGGTTTCACTACTTCTAGTATAGTTGGCTTAGATTTTGATTTCCATTTTCTAGTAATTGCTTTTTTGGCAGCCACCATAATTAGATACAGCAAGGCCTTACCATGTCTAGGCAGTTCCGATTCTGTATCATAACTCAGAAAAATTATTTCCCTCATCACACCATTTTACACACCCAGCATATCCAACAGTGCATCCCGCAGGGAATCCTTAAAGTCCACCAACTCACCATATTCCCAGAAAATGTATTCCCAATTAACTCCTTCTTCCCCATTACACCTCCAACATTTGCTGTCTACCTGAAGAATTCTGTGGAGTGTGGTTAGGGTATAAAAATATCTATCTAAGCATTTCCAAACAACAATCCTAAGTCTTTTAGGTTTTGTTACATATTTGGGAGACACACATATATCCTCTCATTGTTTGTTTGTTAGTTGCTTATCCAGTCTCTCTTCCCAATCCTTTCTAACTCCTCTGATTGATTCTTATAGTTATCATGCAGTATTTTGTATGCTGTACTAATTATCCCTTCTTTAATGGCAGCTTCTTTTCTAGATTCAACTAAAATCTCTACCAGTGCTGGTCTTTCATATAGGACCCCCCCACCATTTCTTTCTCTTCAGTTACGTTCTGATATCAATCCTTGATATGGAAGGCAATTTCAAACCTGCATTCCAAATAAATTCTTGGCATCTTCCCATTCTGCCATCTTTGTCTCTCTCTAGATATTTGCTCCCAATACCTTGGCTCCTTTGCCAGTTTTCTCCAATAAATTCCATCTCCATCTTGCCTGTTGTCTTATATCCCTATCAGCAGAGTCTCTTTTCTCAATTCCCGTGTTGGCTTAGTTCTTAGGATACTTTCAGCTGTTTTATAGATAGAATTATGTATGATTATTGTTGTTCTCCTTAAATGCCTGCATCCAAAATCTCAGTCTCTCTTTGTTTCTTGAGCCCCCCCCCCGTTTTTTCATCATCCCTTTCCACTTTGAATTATAGTTTTCTGCTTGTGCTGTGTATAGTAGCCTTAAATGTGTAGCTCTGAAATACCCCTTCAAATCAGGTAATCCCTATCCAGCCTGTTTTACTGGAAGAATCAGCTTATCCCACTTGATTCTTGCCATCTTCCCCTCCCAGATGGTGTTTATTAATTGCTATCCACAACTTCTCTTGTGGTTGATAAAAGTATACCTGATCTGTGTACAAGACTAATGGGACTAGAAGCATTTTAACTGCTTGCATCTTACTATCCGTATGCATATGACAAAGCTCCCATTTTCTTAGTTTTTGAATTATCTTTTCTTTAGTCTCTTCCCACATATCCTTAGCTGCCACACCAGAATCATTTTTAATCCATACTCCTAAACACTTCATTTTATCATGTCCTGTTAAGTATGGATGTTGCTGACCCAATTCATATGTGGGTACATAATTTACCGTTCTTGCCTTTGTTTTAGCTTCACTAATTTTGTATCCAGAAAAGATTTGAAACGGTCTCAAAATGTTCCACAACACCATAATGTCTCCTTCTGCCTTTGTCAGGTATAAAATAATGTCATCTGCAAGTAGAACCAGTTTTTCTTGGCTACCATACCAACTACAACCTTGAATTTCTAAGTCCCTTATTTTCTTTGCCAGTGTTTCTAAGTGTAATGCAAATAACAAAGGGGAAAGGGGACACCCATGCCTGCTTCCTCTGCTCAAGCAGAAATTATCAGAAAGGACCCCACCCACGTTAATTTTTCCTACGATTCCTCAAATATCCTCATAATCAACCTTATTTTTTTTCAGGAAATGCAAGTGCTTCCATTGGCCTGCTCATAAAGTCTCAACTTACTCTGTCAAATGCTTTCTCTGCATCAAGAAGACCCACCAACAGAAATGGTATTTTCTTACAATCTGCTTCCCCCATCAGTGTTCTGTTAATGTTGTCAAATGTTTTCCTCCCCTCCACAAAACCACATTGATCCATATCTATCAGTTTTAGTATTAATTTTGCCATTCTTTTAGCCACTATAGACATGAACACTTTCTTATCATGGTTTAGTATTGAAATGGGCCTGTATGAAGCTGGATCTGATGGATCTTTACCCTCTTTAGGTATTACAGCTACCACTGCTTTATTCCAGGATGCTGGTACTTCTCATCTTAAAATACTGTTAAACAAAACCTTCCAGATCATTATCAGTTTTTTTTCCCCTCCTAGCTTACACAGGAATATCATATATTCATGGGAACTTTCCTGTATGTTGGTTATACATCACAATTTTTGTCTCATCTCCTCTTATAACCGTTTGTAATAGATCCTCATCTACCTCTGACCTTGGCATATATAATTCTTCCATAAACATTTCCATTTGTATCTTTTCTTGATTTCCATATTTTTCAACATTATACAAACTTTCACAGAATTTCCAAAATATTTCTAATATTTCTACATATTCTTACTTTTCTTGTTACAGGCTCCCTAAGCTTGGTGACAGCCCTTGCTACTTTCTGTTGCCCGAGTTGTTGTGCTAAAAGTTTTTGTGCTCTAATGTTACCAAAAAACTGTTTAACGACAATCTTTCTAAACTCGTGTATATTATCAAGGTAGTCATTTATTTTCTGCTTAGCATTCTGCAGCTGATCCTCCTCTTCTTCTGTGAGATTCCCCCATTCTGCATTACTTTAACATTTATCAGTCCCTCTAAATAATAATGGTTACTTCTTAACCATAGCTCCCTTTCTTTTATTTCTACCTTATTTTTAAACTCCACCTTAATGTTATCCCACTCCCTAGCTATATTTTCAGAAGTTATTTCTGTCCTCTCAAGTAGCTCCTAAATAATGTCAACTGCCCGTCCCTTAAATTCCTCTCTCTTGAGCAGATAGGTGGGAAAGCGCCATTGTCTCATTTTTATTTCATTACCTTGTGTTTTCATTTTAGTTATTATTGGTGCATGATCTGAAGAAGTTATTGCGTACATATCAAGACCTTCAGTTAGCCTAGCCAAGTTTTTTATATCTTGGGGAATAATACGTAAATTGACTCCGAACACCTACTTCATAAATTTATTCAAAAATCTGGCCTCCTTTGCTATATTTTCCCTTCTGGGTCCCCCAAACATCTTCACTCCTGGAGGCCAAATTCCATTCCCCAGTGATGACTAATATTCCTTGCTGAAAACTGATTAATTCTCCCAGAATTTTCTTAAGCTTACCTCATATTCTACAGTACTTAACAGAAATGCTCCACAAGGACCTATCTTTCTTGTCAGTTAAAATTCATGCCTCTGCCATTTCAGCACATTATAATACTGAGCCACCCTTTTCTCTCACACCTTGCTAAAACAATTCCTTAGAGAGGCCAGAAATGTAAGACCCCCCCAAGAGAGCTCCCACTCCAGCCTGGGACTTTATTTTTGTATTGGAAAAGCTCACTTAAGCCCACCCCCCCCCCCTTTGAGCCAGCTACAACAGCAGAGTTGAAATTCCTTTCTTGGAAAACAGCCTTCCTTTTAGCCATCACTTCAGCAAGAAGAGTGTCTGAATTACAGGCCCTCATGGCAGTGGGAACCCTTCATTATCTTCCATGCAGACAGGATTTCCCTCGGGACTAATCCTTCCTTTATGCCCAAGGTGGTGTCTAGTGTGGCCCTAAATCAGTCCATTCATTTGCTTAATTTTTCCCTAATCCACAAAACAAAGGTGAACGAATACTGCACTCTCTGGATGTGCACAGACAACTTAGATTTTACTTGGACAGGACTAAGCCTTTCAGAAAATCTGAACAGCTGCTAGCTGGCTTTGCTGCAGGGGCAGAGGGGAAGGCCATTTCAAAGCAAACTATCTCCAAATGGATAGCCCTTTGCATTAATTTCTGCTACAAAGGACCATGGAAAACCTACCCGACGGGATAAGATCACATTCAACCAGGGCTGCATCTACCTCTGCAGCTTTTCTCAGACGAGTCCCCTACCAGGGACATCCAAGAGGCTGCTACCTATAGCTCTGTACATACCTTCACTAAGCATTACCACATGCCTATCTTTTCTAAATCCAGAACTGGATTTCCCACGTGCAGTCTTTCAGGGCTTAATAGCTGGCCCTAATGCTCTTTAACTTCCTCCTCCATTTCTTAGCTTTAGGAATCAACCCAAATGTGATGACTGCAACAGTGAAACACGAAGAACATAGTACAGTTGTGTACACTTACCATAAATGTAGATGTTAGAGTGTATTCACTGTTGCAGTCCTGGTTACCTTCCCTCCAGCCCCCCTGACTTCTCTTGGCTCTACCTTTCCTTCTTGTTTGGTATATTTATTTTTTCTGGCGTATTTGCTTTTTGATGGGGGTGTACCATACCATATAATTGCTTCCTATTGTGGGGGCACCTGACATCTGGGGCAAGAAAAACTGATGTAATGGCGTTGGCTGCATGTTTTATACCCATGACGACCTGATGTCATGGAAGAAGACACCGCATCCACCGCAGAAATCCGAAGACTCTGGTATTCAGTTCGACTGAGGGCTACCTGCAGACAGTTAACCCAAATGTGATGATTGCAACAGTGAATACACTCAAACATTTACATTTATGGTTAAGTGTACACAATTGTACTTTCTATGTGTAGGCACATTGCTGAAGGGCCATTGTTCGTGGATTTTGGTAACAAAATTCACCCAGTACCATGACATTTTACTTGTGAATCTTGTTTTGTGGTTTATTTGACCAAGTGCTCCTCATGTTATGCATTTTACATAGGAAAAATAAACAGGCAATTAAAGAAGAGGATGTATGATCATTCTTATGCTATGCAGGTTACAAATTTGGATAATGCACTGGCCAAGTATGCATCTGTATGTAGTAATTAAAAAAATAATTTTGTGATGTTGACCATGTTAACATTAAATTTAATGGTTACAGAGATGGTGAATTAGATTTTAGAGTTTTTAAATCACAGTTAGAATTGAATGGTTACAATACACCGGGTTTAAATAGTAATGTGAATTATAAAGTGGTTCTTCAGAGAAAATTGTATTATTTTTCTGGTTTAAAAGCTCACATTTGTGCTTGTTTCCCAGCTTTTTTGTAACTCGTCTAGTCCAGATACAAATTTGCTGTTTCCATGGCTGTTTGTAAGCTTCTGAGTGGGGCCAAAGTCTGCTCTTCACTTTTTCCCTTAAATCTGCTAATTCTCTTCTCTCCTGCACTTTTACTAGCTTATTAGTCTAGCACTTTACCAGACTTTTTGTAACAATTATTGTAGCACACAAAAGTTCTACCAGCACTAAATATTCTACAAGGAAACAGTTCCAGTACTTATTATTGATGCCCACCCCTCCAGGCATGTCTAAAGGTCATTTCCCTGTGCTTTCTCCTATTAACCTGGTAAACCTGGGCATCCTGAGGCAATGTAGCAACTGCCTCATGTACACTGACAAACCTCTCTTCTTACCTCCCAGTTGGAAGCCACGCACTCTCCAGCCAAGACCGGAATAGCTGGTCAAGAGGAGAAGGTCCAACACTTGCACCACACCACATGGAACACACAGCCCTCCAGAACACACACCTGCTCTGCATTCAGATAAAAACACAACCCACATACCCACCTTCGCAGACGCTGTCAATACAAATCTACCCAAAAAGCAGTACCTCCAAGGCAGAAATGCACTCAGCCACCACAACACTAATCATGAGACACATAATTCTCCTAAACAATGTGCCACTCAACCAAAGGTCCTAAGGCAAAACAGCATGCCCAACACATTAGTCATCAGTGACTCGATAGTGAGGCACACTGATGTCCCACTCATTAGGTTGAATAAGGAGAAAGTAACAGTCATCTGCCTATCAGGTGCCAGGATCTGCCACATAATGCACGTACTCAGGTCCCTCAACAGCAGGTACAAATATGACTCTGTCATTGTACATGTGGGTGTGAATGACCTGAGACGTACCTCCCTGGACTACAAGAAAAGAGACATGGAGGAGCTCTCAGATTATGTAGCCCAGGTGGGTATGACCCTAGCTCTGAGCAGCATCCTACCATCACCCAGAATGCTACCACAGTACAAGCAAAAAATGATTGATTTCAACAATTGGCTAAGTTTCTGGTGTCATTCTAAGGGGATCCGGTATCTGTCTGCCTAGAATGACATGATTGACCGACTTCGATGCTTTGCCAGAGATGGCTTGCCATCTGTCACCCCTTTGCTTCCGGATATTGGCCAAGGCTCTTGCCACCCCTATAGTGCCTTTTTTAGGTGGTGTTCCAAAGTCTAAATTACCACCGTAACAGCTACAAACAAATTTAATATGCGAGTCATGCTGCTCAGTGCTAGAAGTCTAAATCTCAAAATGCACTTGCTCGAAGCACTCCATAAAATGGAGGACATCGACATTTGTGCTATAACAGAGACCTGGTTCAAGGCAGCAGAAAGCATTCCACACCTTTTGTTCCCAGAACTTGGTCCAAAGCTCTGAAGGCAGTGGTATTAATTTCCATGTTCATGAAGGATGCGCACACCTCCAGACTGGTAGCCCAACATAACGCATCTGAGATACTTCAGGTGCAGCTAACACTGGGTAAGACAGCGATTCAGATCCTAGCCTGCTATAGGTCCCCAACTATGTCCCAAGACTCGCACTGTATGTTCCTAAGCACCCTGGAGAATATTAGGGTCCAAACTAACACTCTCATACTGAGCTACTTCCACTACCCCTCCATTAACTGGGAAAACTACCCCTGTACCAATACACTTGCCCAATGTTTCCTAGAATTCATTAATTCCAATGCCCTGGACCAGCTCATTCTTACCCCCACTAAAGGTAGCAACATCCTTGACCTGGTCATTGCTTACATGGGCGACTGTTGCTCTACACCAGTAGTCAACTCCTCCCTGGTTAGATCTGACCACAAACTAATCACCTTGGAAATCCACATACACCCCCCCCCCTCGCAAAGGTAACCAACATGAAAAACTTCTCCAAAGCTAACTTTGGACTCCTAAAAACAGAGGTGGCTAACTTCACGGCACCCATGCAAATGGGGAATAGTTGCATGACCGCCGAATTCATACACCAGTGCACTGTACGAACACGCACACAAATGCATGGATCTCGCCATACCTAGTAGAACCAAGACATGCTCCTCCAAAAAAAGGAAGCCAATCTGGTGGTCCTCTGTCATAAACTGTACAACAGGAGGAGGAAAGTGATGTGGAATAAGGCAAAGTCCCAAGACTGGAAAAACTCCCTTATCAGCCTCAACAAAAAGTTGAGATCCCTCATCAAATCTTAAAGCTAGCTGCTATAAAAACAGAATTGCAGCAGATAGTAAAGACAAACACAAGGCCTTCTATAGTTATGTAAAGAATCTCCACAACAATACCCAAATTTGCTCTGAGCTACTGAACAATGGTACCTCCTATACTGAGCCAACAGATATTGCCAATATACTGGCCGACAGATTCAGTGCCAACTTTACCCCCCCCCCCCTCCAAAAGGGCAAATCACAATACCAGTAAATTACCAGGCACCCAGTATTACTGCTGCACTGGTTAAAACAGCACTTGTCCAAGGCCAAGAATATACCTTCTATGGGACCTGACAATATCCCTGTCTGTGTTCTACATGAACTGGCACCTCACCTGTGTGTCTTGTTCAGTCACAGCCTCACCTCAGGCTTTGTCCCTACCGAATGGTGCACTGCTACAGTCATCCCAGTCCACAAAGGAGGAACGACTACAGACCCTGGGAACTATCGCTCCATTAGCCTGGCAAGTCTGATATGCAAAGTTATTTAATGCATCATCATGGACCTAATAAACAAGGATATAGGGAATCTCCAAACTTTGGATCCCACACAGTTTGGTTTTGTGAAAGTTAGATCATGCCTTCTCAACTAGGTCGACTTCTTTGAGTCGGTCACCAGAGGTGTGGATGAAGGTAAGGTGGTTCATACAGCCTACCTTGATCTGGTCAAGGTCTTTGATACCCTTTCCCACTCAGGAATCATAGAAAAACTCACTAAGCTAGGCATGAACCCCTATATTATTAGGTGGTTTGCAAACTGGCTCACAGAACCCACAGTGTGAAAGTAGCTGACTCCCAAGTCAGACTGCCGACCAGTCACGAGTGGAGTTGCACAGGGTTCGCTCCTGGGTCTTTTCCTGTTTGGTATCTACTTCTCCGAAGTCCAGGCCAACATGAAGGAACTCTGGCTGACAAAGTTCACAGACTATTGCAAGTTTGGAGCTATTATTAACCCCCCAAGTGGAGTTGACATCCTACAGAAAGGCCTCACTAAGACCAACGACTGGTGTCAACCATGGCCTTAAACTCAGTGCCAAAAAATGTGTCATCATCCCCTTTGGGAAAAACCCAATTCCCATGAATTACCACATTGATGGTAGTCCACTGAACACAGAAGGTGTTATAAGAGATCTGGGAACACAGGTTGACAGCAACCTCTCTTTTGATCACCACATTGCCACTGTGGTCAGAAAGTCGTCCTATGTGACGTATCTCATTGCTAAGAGTTTTGCATCCAGGAAGAAAGCGGTCATTGTCCCTCTCTACTTTTCCCTTATTAGGCTAGTCATCGAGCACAATGCCCCATTTGGCATGTACCTCACTAGACACCTGCAACAACTGGAGAGGCCGCAAAAGTACCTCACAAAGAGGACCGTAGGCCTTAAGCACTTGTTCTATATAGACAGACCCAAAAAACTCTGACTATTCTCTGTCTCATTTCCCCTGCTTAGTGGCAATCTCTGCTTGACTTACTAAGCCATGTCTGACCCAGCTGTGTTAGAAATGCTACATCTAAAGAAATCCCAGTCCTTCCGCACCACACGCTCCAGAGACCTCAACCTCATTACCACAATCAACAGAACATGCTGGAGGGACAGGTTCATAGCCCAGAGACTCCCCATGCTATGGAGTAGACTTCCCATAGATGTCATGGTAGACCAGATGCCCAGATGCCTTAGTGCTTAAGGTCTTTGCCTCCCATGCACAAGGTACAAGGTTTGATCCTGACCTCTGACCAATGCTTGTTTGGAGTTGGCATGTTCTCCTATGTCTCTCTGAGATTTCTCCCATGTCCAAAAAACATGCTGAGTGATTATCTTCTATTCCTGTGTTGCAGTATTTTAGGTGTGGGATTTCCTGCTCTCAGGCGACTTGTATGTCGGCTTCTATACAAAAGCTTCAGCTTGGCTGCTGTAGTGTGCGTGGGACTTCACACATAGGACCATAAACCAAGGGCCTTAAATGTGATGTCTGCACGCACAATCTTCAAAACTTTTCAGCTGCAGACATTCACATCGTACGATCGCCTCTTCACAGACGTCTCATTTTCAAGATAAGTAGCCCGTTGGATTTCAAATTTTCTTATTTTTGACGATAGTTATAGCTAACGCTTGGTTGCTGTAGCCTTTAGCTGATGTCAGGAAAAAATTGAAAGTGCCTATGCGGGCGCCAGATACCCCATAAGGACGCCCGTGACAGGTGTGTTTTTTGCCTAGGCCAGGAACATGATCACCCCTCCTGTGCTATTGTGCAGCCGGCTAGCAGCATTAAATCTCTATCTTGAGAATCAGCGCCTCGTATGGTTAGCCCTTAGGGATAGAGCCTGCATCGTAGGCTGCACCTGAACCTTGGTGCAAGAAGGCCAAGGTTCCTAGACCTTCTTCGCCTGCCGCTCTGGTTACCGACGCACTGCCAACTGCCCATCTAGGGGTTGAGGTGTGCTCAGTGGATCCGTTGACTTCAGTGATGTCCCTCGAGGAAGCTGTTTTGCAGCCGATGACCGGCACGTCCCTTGAGCTTGAGGTCAAGGGTGAACCGGATGTCCTTCAAGAATGCAACTGCAGTCATAACATATGGGTTGTCCTGCCTCAGGCAGCCCTCGGTCGGCCGAATTCCAAAGTCTGGGTCCGGCGTCGGCTGGTGTCGCCTCCTCTCCGACATCACCATGGCTGGAGTATAAAGGCATCGGCCAACGCCATCTTCTTCAGTCTTTCTTGCCGCGCGGTGCCCGAAGCAGAAGCAGTTTGCAAGTGCCGGTCAGTCAGCTCCTGAGTTTTCAGTACGAAGTCATCTAAAAGCTAAGTACCCCGTTGGGGAACATTTATTCTTGCCTCAGCCGATGTCAGAACAAATTGAGAAAGTTAATAATTGTTTGTCTTGTGGTAAACAAATACCTCATAAGGACTTTCACTCTCTCTGCCTTCCTTGCCTGGGCCCAGACCACGATGTCTCGGCCTGTGCTGCCTGTGCTTGCTTTAATAAGCGCACTCTCAGGCGCCGGGCAGAATTTGCCGAGAACTTTTTCAGTGAAACTTTTGCGTATATCATGCCGTCGGATCAACCGACAACCCAATCTGCTAAAAAACGCAAGGACCAGGACCGACACCCTCGGCCCGCGTCCACTACTGATGCTACTCCTAAACCCTCTGCTAGTGCTCCGGTCCCTTCGGAAGTGGTAATTCCACCGCTCCAGACCGTCGACACAGCATTAACACGACCTTCGGTCTCAGAGATCTCTCTGGTGCCGGTTGTTGATTTTCCTCCGGAAACTGAAGTTCTAGATCTACCCGACACCATTTCTGTGGACAAGGTTACGCCTGCACTTGGGGCTGCTAGGCCCCCTGTACCTATGTCCATCAAGGCCTTTGCACGTGCTAAGGCCGCTAGTCAGGCCAAGGCCTATCCTAGACCTACTGCCCAGGCCCCTTCTTCTGATAAACAAATCATGTCTCTGGCTGCTGATCTTATTTCCCTTATCAGGGGGTCTCAGCCTCATCCGGAGAGGGGTTCTCAGCCACCTGCAGAGAAAAGACCCAGAACTGAGCAGGCGGACGACCTCTCTTCGGATGAAGCCTCTGGGGATTCTGAACATTCTGATACCCAAGAAGAATCCTTCCAGGCCTACGAGGACTCTGATGCTGAGGAATCAATTCCCTCTGCCTCCCCACCAGAGGATTTCTCATTTGGTGAAGTCCTACATGCCATGAGGGAACATTTTCAATGGCAGGGTCAGGAATTCTCTGACTCCAGGAAAAGGCTTCGTACCTTCCTCAAGCTTCACCAGCTCAGGCCTTTAGCTATTCCACCTGTTATGGATGTTTTGGATGATGTTTTCTCTGACTCCAGTGCTAACCCTGATTCTCTTCCTCCGGCTCCTGTCAAGCCGGACAGATATTATAGGGTCCCTGACACTCACAAGCACCTTTTTTAAGGCCCACTCTGTGGATCTAGAAACTATTTCACAGGGCCCCAAGGGAGTGGCTACCTCCTCTGCCGAAAACCCACTGCCAGCAGACAGGGAAGCAAGGTCCATGGAGAGATGGGGTAAAAAAGTATATACTTCCACTACCCTGGCCATGAGGTCACTAAATTGCCTTTTTCACATGTTTCAGTACCAGGATTTTCTCCTGGATGATTTACAGAAAAAGTTAGCCTCGCCTGAGCCTATTGATAGAAAGGCATTGCAGGATCATGTACATAACACTCAGCAGGTTAATAACCATTTCCTTCAGTGTGGTTATGATGCACTGATAGCTTCATGTAGGGCAGCTATGACTGGGGCTGTGATACATAGACATGCTTGGTTAAAAGTTCAGTCTTTTGCCTGACCATGTTAAAGTAAAGTTACTTGATGCACCTTTGGAAAAACAGAAGCTGTTTGGTGCTAATGCACAAGATGTACTGAAATCCATAGAGGAAAAAGCAAAGTCAGTACAGACAGTCAAGGATTTCCTTCAGGTTCAGCCACCCAGATTCAGCAGAAACTGGCCCTCAAAGAATTGGTCCTTCCCCGGCTCAGACAAATTTCAAAGGGGAAAAAGCAGACTTGCCAGAGGTAGAGGGCAATACCGAGGATCTTACAGGGGACGCCAATGGCAACCTCCAAATCAAAGAAGTGGTACAGATAGTTCAGCTGCACCACAAGGACAATCGCAATGACTTGATTTTCATTCCGCCAACAAAGGTTCAAAGAGAAGCACCCTTGGGCGGAAAATTATCCTTATTCTCACAAAACTGGCATATCTTAACCAAGGACAACTGGATTCTGGATTTGATAGACAAAGGTTACAGATTCCACCTCCACACATTACCAAGAAGACAAGGCATGCCAAACCTGCCACATCATCAAAGGGTAGAGGCACTCTCTCAAGTTTCCAAGCTGTTAAGTATAAAAGCAATAGAAAGGGTTCCTCCTCAGGAGCAAGGCCAGGGATTTTATTCAAGGCTGTTCCTTGTTCCAAGAAAAGAAAACAAATGGAGACCCATACTGGACTTGTCATCTCTAAACACTTTTCTCATAGTGCCAAAGTTCAAAATGCTGACGTTGCAGCAACTCCTTCCCATGCTGGGCAAGGGGTCTTGGCTGGTCACTCTGGACCTCAAGGAGACATACTTGCATGTCCCAATCAGACAAAGCTGCAGAAGATACCTCAGATTTATTGCAGGGACAGAGCATTATCAATTCTCAGCATTGCCGTTTGGCTTATCTACTGCGCCCAGAGTGTTCACGAAATGCCTGGCATCAGTAGTGGCACACTGCAGACTGCAGGGGATTCAGATATACCCCTACTTGGACGACTGCCTCATACAAGCAGACAACAAACAAACCTTAAAAGAAAATCTGGACTATGTCATGCATCTACTGCAGGCCTTGGGATACACGGTCAACATTCAGAAGTCAAAACTACTGCCATCCCAACAGATTATTTTCTTAGGAGCCAAACTGGACACAGAAAACCAAATGGCCTACCTCACAGAGGAAAAACAGCAGCATTTACCAGAGTACTTCAAAGGCCTAGCAAAACTCTCCCAGCTGACTGCAAGGAAACTCCTACAGGCCCTGGGGTTCATGGCATCTTGCATCCTTCTGATACCTTTGGCAAGACTTCATATGAGAAAGCTGCAATGGTATTTAAAAAAACTTATGGTCTCAACACAGCCAAAGCCTAGAGGACATAATCCCACTTATTCCATGTCTGCAAAAAGAATTTTTATGGTGGGCTCAAGCCAGTCAGCAAAACAAAGGCATGTCTTTCAACAGACCTCAAGCAGGCCAAATGATTACAACAGACGCCTCAGACCATGGATGGGGGGCGCACATGGAGGACAGATGCATTCAAGGGCAATGGACCCCAAAGGAAAGACATCTGCACATAAACCAAAAGGAAATCTAGACAGTGATACATGCAATCGAGACTTTCGAAAAATCACTACAACAAGGGCATTTACTGATAAGGACAGACAACACCACTGTCATGTGGTACATAAACAAGCAGGGAGGCACTCATTCTTATCCCCTCTGCAGATTAACAATGCTTCTCTGGGAAAAATCCCTGAGCCTGAAGATACATTTACAATCCCAGTTTGTACCAGGAAAGGACAATGTACTGGTGGACAACCTGAGCAGAAATTTCATGGATCCACACGAATGGATGCTGCATCCTCACATTTTCTCTCAACTGACAAAGACATGGGGAAGACCGGATGTAGATCTTTTCGCCTCCCACTTAAATCATCATCTGAAAAAGTTCTGCACAAGGACTCGCCATCCTCTAGCCTGGAAGACGGATGCTCTCTCCTTCAGCTGGAATTCTCTAAAAATTTATGCATTCCCTCCTCTGCCTCTGCTGACCAAGGTGATATTGAAGATCAAAGCAGAACAACCAACAGGTATTTTGATAGCTCCAGACTGGCCAAGGCAGCACTGGTACCCATTGCTATTGACCATAACTCGGACCAAATCATGGCCTCTGACCCTATGGCCCCTGCTCCTAACACAACACAATTACAGGACTGTACATCAAGACCTGAAATCATTGCATCTGACAGCCTGGAGGCTAACATGATTTCTACACCTAACTCTCTATCAAAATTGGTTCAAGAAATCCTGCTGGAACCACGCAGACCTTCCACAAGAAAAACATATTCAGCCAAATGGAAGAGATTCAGCATCTGGAATGCCAACAGGGGTCAGGACATGGCATTACCGAGTATACCTCAGATTTTAGAATACTTGGCAAAACTACTTCATGCTGGACTTTCATACTCTTCAATAAAGATTCATGCCTCAGCAATCTCAGCAAAATACAACTGTGACCCTCCAGTGTTTTCTCATCCATTGCTAAGACAGTTTCTAAGAGGAATAAAGAATATCAAACCTCCCAGAAAACAGCCAGTACCTGCATGGGACCTCAATTATGTGTTGGAAAAATTAACTCTTCCTCCATTTGAGCCAGCAGCAAGTTCAGAAATGCAATTTCTTTCATGGAAGACAGCCTTCTTATTGGCAGTCACATCTGCAAGAAGAGTTTCGGAGATACAGACACTCATGGCAGTGCCCCCCTTCCTCATTTTTCATCAAGACAGAGTTTCTCTAAGAACCAATCCTACATTCATGCCCAAAGTTATTTCCAGGGTGTCTCTAAATCAAGCTATTCACCTGCCTGCATTCTTCCCCAATCCTCAAAATAGGGGGGAAAAGCTACTGCATACTTTGGACATACACAGACAACTACGTTACTACTTGGACAGAACTAAGGCCACCAGAAAATCTGACCAACTGTTTGTAGCCTATGCTGCTGGAGTGCAAGGAAAAGCAATCTCCAAACAAACAATTTCAAAATGGATTGGACATTGCATCAGGTTCTGCTATTCTTTCCATGGAAAAGGTGTGCCAGCCAATATTAGGCCACATTCCACTAGAGCTATGGCCACTTCCACAGCTTTCCTAAGAGGAGTGGCAACAAAGGACATTTTAGAGGCTGCTACATGGAGCTCCGTGCATACATTTACCAAGCACTACAACCTGCCCTTATATTCCAGATCCCAAGCAGGCTTTGCTTCGGCAGTCCTGCAGGGGATTTTAGCTACACCATCCTTTTCTTAGTTCCATCCACCCCCAGCTCGGCTATGGTATTCAACCCATATGTTATGACTGCAGTTGCATTCTTGAAGGACATAGTACAGTTTTGTACCTACCATAAATGTAGATGTCCGATAGATATGCAACTGCAGTCGGATTTTCCCTCCCTCCTACCCCTCTGTATCCTTCTTTTTGGGTCCCTACCCCTTTTCCCATTAGCTTGGGGTATTCCTATGGTGTATCTGTTTGTTACTGTTGTGCATGTTTGGGATTATTTTTATCCATTTACCAAATTTAGCCTTCCTAGGAGGGCACCTGGCATCTGGGGCAAGAAACACTGAAGAAGATGGCGTCGGCCGATGCCTTTATACTCCAGCCGTGGTGACGTCGGAGAGGAGGCGACACCAGCCGACGCCGGACCCAGACTTTGGAATTCGGCCGACCGAGGGCTGCCTGAGGCAGGACAACCCATATGTTATGACTGCAGTTGCATATCTATCAGACATGCATATCTATCAGACATCTACATTTATGGTAGGTACAAAACTGTACTTTTCAGTGGTACCTCTGGCAGGGATCCAGACCTTGGATGTGCTGATTTCCAGACCTGACACCAGACCTCTCTCTACAGCCTCTCTGGCCAAAAAGAAGCATAAAACTAAACATACCTCCACTTCAGAAGTTACACCGGATTGGCAGGCCTTCACTTATTCTTTCATGCAGGCCTTCAGCCTCCGCCACCTCCACCCTGCCTCTTCTGAGCCCTAGGCCTGTCTCTGCTTATTCCCTCCCATCCATGACCCCTCAGGTCAGGGAAGAAGAACATGACTCTTCTTTCTCATCATCAGAGGAGTCCATTTCTTGTTTCCCAGATTGCCTCCCCCCCCCCCCAGGAATATTACTCTCTGGATGAGGAATCTGTGGAGGGGGACTCTTCCCCCTAAGGACATTAGATTTGGTGAGACCATCACCAAGATGGACTACTTTAAATGGGATACTTCCCAAATGACAGACACCCAACAAATGTACTTTGAAATGCTGCAAGTGGAGGCACCCTCCCCTTCGGCAGTTCCCCCTGATGTTCTTCATGTTTCACTGTTACAGTCATAACATTTGGGTTATCTGCTTGCAGTAGCCCTCATTCGGTCTGATTATCAAAGTCTTGGGTCCTGCGTCGGTTGCTGTCTTATCTTCCATGATGTCGGGTAGTCAGGGGTATAAAGCATGCAGCCGACGCCATTACATCATTCTTTCTTGCTGTGCGGTGCACGAAGTAGAAGCAGTTCACAAGTGCCGGTCGGCCGACTCCTGAAATTTTCGTTTGAGTTTCAGAATCAAAGTCTTCAACTAAAGCTAAGTACCCCATTGGGGAAACTTTTTCTTGCTCTGAACCGGTCAGTAAAAGTCAATAACTGTATTTCTTGTGGAAAGCAAATACCTCACAAAGATTTTCATTCGTACTGTATCCCTTGCCTAGGCCCTGACCACGACATACCTCGCTGTCAGTTTTGTGCCTTATTTAAGCAATGAACTATTCGTCGTCTGTATATTTACGCATCTAAATATTTTGGTACTCGGTTCGATTATCCAGATATGTCTTCGGTAAGCCATCCAACTGCCAACATTCAGAAAAAACACAAAGATAAAGAAAGAGACAGGCCACCTAGGTCCAAACCTGCTGACGAATCTTCTCCTAAGCCAGTCGACAGTTCACTGGTACTCAGTGAGGTGCTTTCGCAGCCCCTGATACCTGCTACTTCAGATTCACAGGCCTCTACTGAGACCCATTCGGAGTATGCCGCGAGATGCTTCAACTGTGGAACCTGTGGATGTCTCTACCTTGGATGGGTCCGAAGCTGCTGTGCAGGCCGGCTTCTAAGGGTGTATTCAGGCCTACTGACTTGCATATTAAGCTGACGCCATCTTCTTCTTCAAGGCCTAAAACTCAAACCATGCCTAGAAAACTGACACCAGACCACATGGTCAGGCCTCTATGCCTAAAAAACAAATAAGAATGGCTGACAACCTTATTACTTTAATCAGGGGAAGCCAACCTTCCCCTCTAAGAGACCTAGGACTGAATTTGCTTATGATACTTCCGACCAGGATTGTGAAATTTCTGTCTCCTCTGATGACCAGGATTTACCTTTATCTACCTATGAGGATTCTGATGCAGAGGACTCTATTCCCTCTGCTTCCCCCCCAGAGGATTTCTGTTTTGGCGAAACCCTGCATACTCTTGGAGAGCACTTTCGGTGGGAAAGTCAGGATTACTCTAATTCTAAAAAGAGGCTTAGGGATTTTTTACTCCTGCCCCAACACAGGCCTTTAGCTATCCCTCCTGTACTAGACATTGTTGATGATGCCTTTTCGGAATCTAGCTTGGCCCCTGACTCTCTACCTCCTGCTACCAGAAAACCTGACAGATATTACAGGGTTCCTGACTCTCACAAGTTCCTTTTTAAAAATCCAACTGCGGATCCTGAGACCATTTCACAGGGACCCAAGGGCATTAAGGCTACTACTGCCAAAAATGCTACCCCATCTGATAGAGACTCCAAGGCGCTGGATAGATGGGGTAAGAAGGTATACACTTCTGCAACTTTGGCCATTATTGCCTTAAACTGCCAGTTTCATATGTTAAAGTATCAGCAGCATATTATTGAATTGCTTAAACAGAAAATGATGTTGATTCCTGACTGTGCTGAAAATAAGGATTTACAGGATTTAATGCATTCTGCTGAAAAGGTTGGAAAGCATGCTTTGCAATGTGATTTTGATTCGCTAGAGGTATCTTGCAGGGCTGCTGTCACAGGTCTGTACTTAGAAGGCATGCTTGGCTTAAAGAGCAATCTTTGCCAGATCATGTTAAAGCTAATTTGCTGGATGCTCCCTTAAACCAAGACCGCCTGTTTGGCAACAAAGCAGAGGAAGTACTTAAAAAGATGGAGGAAAAAGCTAAATCTATGTAAACTGTTAAATATTTCCTACAAGTACAGCCTCCAAGATTTAGTAGGCATTGGCCCTCTAGGAATTGGTCTTTTCCTGCGTCTTCTAGGCCTTCTCCATCCAAACCCAGAACTAGCAGAACACCCAGGCTTCAGTCCCAAGGTATGCACAGGACTAAGCAGTAGGGGGCTCCCACTTCCAAATCAGGGAGTAGTAAGACTCCCCCCTATGGTAAACTGTCTCAATGACTTAACTTTAAAACTTCCAAGCACTTCTCAACTGACTGCTCCTTTAGGGGGAAAGATTGCTCTGCAGGCAAAAAACTGGGAACTTGTTACCCAGGACAAATGGGTTTTAAATTATACAGATTTCACTTCCATGTGTTATGAACCCCAAACAGTTGGCCAGATCTACCCCCAAATCAGTAGGCAGAGGCTCAAAAGCAAGTACTCTCTCTCTTGAGCATAAAGGCTATTCAAACTGTACCAGAAGAGGAAAAGGGACAAGGTTTCTACTCAAGAATTTTCCTGGTACCCAGAAAACAACTCCTAGTGTCCTATCCTGGACCTTTCCATCTTAAACACCTTTTTGGTGATTCCAAAATTTAAGATGCTCACTTTTCACCAGTTACTTCCTATGTTAGACAAATATGCCTGGTTGGCAACACTGGATTTAAAGGAAGCCTACCTGCACATCCCAATCAGGGAATCTTGCAGAAGATACCTACTCTTCAAAGCAGGCTACATGCACCATCAGTTCTCTGCACTGCCCTTTGGCTTATCTACTGTGCCCAGGGTATTCACAAAGTGCCTAGCTCCAGTCATTGCATTTTGCAGGCAAAGAAATATTCAAGTATACCCATACCTGGATGATTGTCTAATTTAGGCAGAAAGCCAGGACATACTTTTGAATCATCTGGCATTTGTACAACAGGTGCTAACTTGTCTGGGGTACACCATAAACGAAAAGAAATCACATCTGGTACCTTGTCAACAAATTATATTCCTGGGAGCAAGCTTGAACACAAATTCCCAGATGGCTTTCCTCACGCCAGAGAAACAAATTCATTTGACAACTTACTTTAAACTAATGGCCACAAAAACCCTGCTTATCTCCAAGGAAAATACTGCAAGCCTTGGGGTTCATGGCCTTCTGCATTCTACTAATTCCATATGCAAGACTGCATATGAGGAAACTACAATGGTATCTAAAAGGCCTATTGTGTCAACATTCTCAGGATTTAGAAGCAATGATTCCTATCATACCTTGCCTGTGGTTAGAGTTCCTTTGGTGGGCAGTGGCCTGCCACCAAAACAAGGGACTACCATTCACCCTACCCTTTGCTGCCCAAACCCTAACAACAGATGCATCAGGCTATGCATGGGGGGCTCACCTGGCAGGGAAGTGCATTCAGGGCAAATGGAACCCAAGTCAAATGCACCTACATATCGATCAAAAATATGGTAGCTGTACAGAATGCTCTGACAGCCTTCAAGGACCACATTCTTCCAGGGCAATTATTGGTAAAGATGGACAACACCACTGTTATGTGGTACATAAACAAGCAGGGGGGTACCAATTTTTACCCCCTATGCGGACTAGCCAAGGCTCTGTGGAACACAGCCTTGAGCTACTAAGTGCATCTACAGGCTCAATTCCTGCCAGGAAAACTAAATAAGCTGGTAGATGAACTAAGCAGAAATCTCATGGACCCACACGAGTGGAAACTGGAACCAAAGACTTTCAACATGTTGATAAACAAATGAGGGAGCCCAGATATAGACCTGTTTGCCTCCCTCCAGAATGACCAATTGGACAAATTCTGCACAAGGACTCTCCACAAACAATCTTGGAAAGTGGATGCTGTGTCCTTCAGTTGGAAAATTCTATCAGTTTATGCCTTTCCTCCTCTGCCTCTCCTCTCCAAAGTACTGCTAAAGATCAAACAGGACAAACCAAGGACGATACTGATTGCACCAGACTGGCCACGCCAACACTGGTACCCCCTCTTGCGCAGTTTGTCATTGCTGGCTCCATGACACCTGCCTCAGACCCCTACCCTGCTGTCTCAACAGGAGAGCCAGATTCTGCACCCCCAGCTTCAACCCCTGAACCTGGCAGCCTGGCTAATTACCTAAGCTCTTCATTACCATCCCTCAGTAAACAAGAGTTGGATTTCATTTTGGAGGCAAGGAGGCCTAATACTAGAAAATCTTATGCTGAAAAATGGAAAAGATTCTGTGCCTGGAAACCAACTCAAGGGATGGGCACAGCAGCGCCCAATTTACCTCAGATTCTTCAATACTTAACTGAGATGCTTCACAAAGGCCTTTCTTTTTCCTTCATCAAAATTCATGCCTCGGCCATTTCAGCTCATTACAACACAGAACCACCCCTCTTCTCTCATCCACTGCTCAAGCAGTTCCTCAGAGGAGCAAAAATCTTAAGACCACCCAGGAGAGTCCCAACTCCAGCGTGGGCCCTTAACTTTGTATTGGAAAAACTCACTCTTCCTCCTTTTGAGCCAGCTTACACGTGCAGAGTTAAAATTCCTTTCTTGGAAAACAGCCTTCCTTTTAGCAATCACTTCAGCAAGAAGGGTATCTGAATTACAGGCCCTTATGACAGTGGAGCCTTTCATCATCTTTCATGCGGACAGGGTGTCCCTCAGGATCAATCCCTCCTTCATGCCCAAGGTGGTATCCAGTGTGGCTCTTAATCAGTCCATTCATTTGCCAACCTTCTTTTCTAATCCACAGAACAAAAGGGAATGGATACTGCACTCCTTAGATGTGCACAGACGACTTAGATTTTACTTGGATAGGACTAAACCTCAAGTAAATCTGAACAACTGCCGGTGGCATTTGCTGCAGAGGGGAAGGCTATTTCAAAGCAAACCATTTCTAAATGGGTAGGCCATTGCATTCATTTTGGCAATAAGCACCATGGAAAACCTGTCACACAGGAGATTAGACCCCATTCAACCAGGGCTGCATCTACCTCTGCACCTTTCTCAGAGGTGTCCCTACCAGGGACATCATATAAGCTGCTACCTGGAGGGTCTGTACATAATTTCACCAAGCATTACAATCTACCAATTTTCTCTAAATCCAGAGCTGGCTTTGCCACCGCAGTCTTGCAGGGCCTTATAGCTGGTCCTAATGCTATCTGAATTCCTCCTCCCATCCTTAGGTTTGGGAATCTACCCAAATGTGATGACTGCAACAGTGAAACACGAAGAACATAGTACAGTTGTGTACACTTACCATAAATGTAGATGTGTTCGAGTGTTGCAGTCCTAGTTACCCTCCTTCCAGCCCACCTGACTTGGCTATACCTCTACTCGCCTTTATACTATGCTTAAAAGCATTTTGGTGTATTTGCATTTTTGTTGGAGGTATAACCTTGTATTTTTATATATATATATATATATATATATATATATGTATATATGTATATATATATATATATATATATATATATATATATGTATATATATATATGTATATATGTATATATATATATATATATATATATGTATATATATATATATATATATATATATATATATATATATATATATAAAATTGCTTCCCATTAGGGGGGCACCTGACATCTGGGGCAAGAAAAACTGCTGTAATGGTGTCGGCTGCATGCTTTATACCCCTGAGTACCTGACATCACAGAAGATGAGACAGCAACCGACGCAGGACCCAAGACTTTGATAATCAGGCCCGACTGAGTGCTACTGCAAGCAGATAAACCCAATTGTAATGACTGCAACAGTGAATACACTCGAACATCTGCATTTATGGTAAGTGTACACAACTGTACTTTAGTCTGCTTACTTGGATGCCTTCAGTGCAGCTTCTGAGGCCTCTGACTCCCGGCCTCTAAGCATCCTGACCATTTCTATAGAGTACCAGAGGACCACAAATTCTTAGCTAAGCCACCCTTGGTGGACCCTGCTGTTATTTCCACCACTGCAGATAAGCAATCTGGACTGCTGCCATCTGCCTCCCTGCTACCTACTGACAGACAGTAAGTACATGGATAAGATGGGGAGGAAGTTGTACACTTTTACTTTGGCTTTCAGAGCCATAAATTATCAGACCCACACGACCATGTATGCATTAGACTTGGTCTCTCAAGCCTCCTTCATGATGGCTTCCTTGCGTGACAGTCCCAGCAAGACGGACATCTCATCCAAACTTTCCCTGGCCCAACAGGTAGCCAGGCATTTCATCTGGCGCAGCTTTGATGCTGCAGAAGCATCCGCCAGGTCTGCAGCATCTGCTTCAGCCCTCAGGAGTTACTCATGGCTAAGACTCCAGAATCTCCCTGAGGACTTCAGGGCCAAAATCCTGGATGCCCCTGTGGACCACAGTGTGCTTTTTGGAAAACAATCCGTTGACCTTTTTAAAAATCTACAAGAAAAAAGCAAAGATCTCCAGGATGTTAAGCACCTGCTGGTGTCACTCATATTCAAGTATTATTGGGACTACCCCGCTAAAGCCACCTTTGTAAGACATACTCCACAGCCCTCCTCTCCCAGGTCCAGGAGAGGGGCTAAACCACCTACTACCTCCAGATCCTCTGCTCCATCACAGCAACCCAGACAGCCCTTTCAGGACAGAGGAGGCCCCAGTAATGTGTGACTACCTTGCCCACCTCCCCGTTTCAGCCCACATTTCCCACTGTCTCCCCCTTTGGCAATCCATCATTTCAGACCAATGGGTCTTAAACATAATCCAAAAAGGATACTTCTTATCCTGGAGAGAGAAGCCAACCAGAAGAGGCATCCCTTCCCTCCCCATAAACCAGGCTCATCTCATGACACAAGCTCTGGCAGATCTTCTAAAGCAAGGCACCATAGAACCTGTTCCTCCAGGACAGGAAGGAAAAGGGTTTTACTCCCATCTCTTCCTGGTTCCCAAAAAAGATGGCCCCTGGAGACACATCTTAGATCTGTCCTTTCTAAACCTGCATCTTCAGGTACCCTCTTTCAAAATGCTCCCTCTCCCCAAACTGCTGCCTCTCATTCCAGCCAAGGCCTTCATGGTCACCCTAGACCTAAAGGAAGCCTACCTGCACATACCCATCAGGAGTTCCCACAGACAATTCCTGCATTTCTCAGGCCCTTCCTCTCATTTCCAATGTACTGCCTTGCCTTTTTGTTTATCCACGGCCCCTTGGGTCTTTACAAAGTGCCTAGTCCCAGCCATTGCCTTCTGCATAATCCAGGGGATACAGATCTACCCTTATCTGCATGACATCCTGATTCTGGCAGAGTCCACGGATGCTCTATTAAAGCATCTACATTTCACTATGTCCCTTCTGTAGAACCTAGAAGTTGCCCTCAACCTCCCCAAATCCTCTCTGATCCCAAGCCAAGACAAGATTTTCCTCGGCTGCAGGATCAGAACAGACTCAATGAAGGCCTTTCTACCTCAGGACAAGTTTATGTCTTTAACTTCCCACTATCCCAAAAGGTGACGGCAAGGCATTTTCTCATCTCCTGGGTCTAATGGCAGCAACCATCCCCATGCTGCCACTGGCAAGAATGCACATGCGCAAGCTGCAGTGGTTCCTGAAGGACACCTGGTCCTAGCACCTACATCCCCTAGAGCAGGCCATCCCCCTCCTTCCCTGTATGAAAACAGAAATCAACTGGTGGATTCAGGAAGTGCAATTGAACCCAGGGCTCCCATTACAGCTCCCCACCCCAACCCAAGTTATGCATACAGATGCCTCAGATTCAGGTTGGGGAGCAACTCTGGCCTCTTAAAAGATTCAACAAAAATGGCATCCCTCTCTTCAGGCCAAACACATCAACATCAGGGAAATGTCAGGAGTTCCCTTAGCTCTTCAGACCTTCTCCTCCCTTCTGGTTCCAGGGGTCCCCCAAATTGTCACCGACAACATCATGGTGATGTGGTACCTCAATAAGCAGGGAGGAACAAAGGCCTATCAGCTGTGCAGTCTATCCCTGCTGATATGGGACTTGGCCTCCTGGCTCAACTTAGTGCTGCAGGCGGTCTACATCCCCTCACAGGGCAACCACCAAGCAGATCTCTTGAGCAGGACCTCCTCGCCTCAGCACAAATGGATGCTGAACAGGGAGGTGGTCTTAGACATAGACCGGTGGGGTGCTCCACAAATAGACCTGTTTGCCTCCCCCCAGAACAGGCAACTGCAGACTTTCAGCTCAAAAAACTGCTCCCCTCTAGCAAGAAGTGTGGACGCTTTCAGGATCTCTTGGGAGGTGAAGTTCTTTTATGCCTTCCCCCCATTCCCACTGATTCAGTAAGTCCTCCTGAAAATTCAGAAGGATAAACCAAAAATCTTATTATTGACTCCTTATTGGCCAAGGCAGCACTGGTTCCCCCTACTTCACAATCTAACCAATGGCAATTACTTCATTACCCTACAGGGTGGACCTATTGTCACAAGATAAAGGAACTCTTCCACACCCACAGGTACTGATGTTGTCTCTGACTCTGTGGGTGATAAACTTTTGATCCTTTTCAGACACCACTACACAAAGAACATGCTTTCAGTCATAAGGGATGCAAGGAAACCTACCACCAGAAAATCTTACCCAGCTAAATGGGAAAGATTTGCAAAATGGTGTCTACAAAATGGGAGGGACCCTAGCTCCTCTGAGGTTCCCCTGGTTCTAAACTAATTGTGTCAATTGATAAAAAGTGACCTTTCTTATTCTTCTGCAAAAGTAGACCTCTCGGCCATTTCAGCCTGCCTTCCACTGGAACCCCCTTTGCTGGCCAGGCCCGACGTAAAGCTCTTCCTTAAAGGGGTCTTGCATACGAGACCCCCTAGGAAACCTATCCCTCTGCCTTAGGACCTTAACTACATCTTAGAAAAATTAACCTAACATCCCTTTGAACCTGTCAAGCCTTCCTCCTTGCAGATGTGTACATGGAAGACGGTCCTGCTGGTGGCTATCACTTCAGCCAGAAGAGTGTCTGAATTGCAGGCTTTAATGGGGCCTGTCCCCCCTACACAGTCTTCCACAAAGACAGGGTGTCCTTGTGAACCAACCCCTCTTTTATGCCTAAAGTGGTCCGTGAGCTCTCTAACTAATCCATTCATCTGCCCACCTTTTTTCCCTCACCCACTAATGAAGGGGAGAGGATACTGCACTCCCTGGATGTGCACAGACAACTTAGATTTTACCTCGACAAGACCAAGGACATCAGAAAGACTAGCCATGTTTTTGTCTCCTTCCACCCCAAGCCCTGGGCAAGGCAGTCTCTAAGCAAACCATTGCATGCTGCATCAGGAAAGCTATTTGTTTCTGCTACTCTCACCATGGAAAGGAACCCCCAAGAGGAATCAAGGCCTATTCCACCAGAGCTGTGGCCACCTCAAGGGCCTTCATGAAAGGCCTAGACACAGCATCCATTTTGGAAGCACCCACCTGGGCTACTATCCACACCTTTACCAAGGATTACAAATTGGACCACGTTTCCAGAGCCTAGGACAGGATTTGCCAGGACAATCCTGCAGGGTCTTGTACAACTCTGCATCTACCTCCAACCCATCATCCTCTTAAGCTGTGGTATGCTCCCACACCTAGAATACTGCAACATAGGAATAGGAGGATTTAAAATAGTTGTGTAAAATCTTACCATAACCATAGATGTCCTTCTCTTCCATGTTGCAGTATTCCTTCCCACCCTCCAGTCCCCTCAAGTCTTATACCTTTCCTGTAATACCTGCATTTCAGTAGGTCTCCAAGTCACGCTCCTGTAAACAACTGGCATACCTCCTGCTGGGCTTTATTCTCTGCCAGCTGGCCTTCAAGTTCTGAAGATTGTGCATGCAGACATCACATTTAAGGCCCCTGGTTTATGGCCCTATGTTTGACGTCCCACGCACACTACAGCAGCCAAGATGAAGCTTTTGCATAGAAACCGACATACGAGTTGCCTGAGGGCAGGAAATCCCACACCTAGAATACTGCAACATGGAAGAGAAGGACATCTATGGTTATGGTAAGATTTTACACAACTATTCTTTTCCATCTTAAACTCAGCAATGAATGGAGTTGTGGGCAGCAGCACAGGCTCTACATGGTGCCCTATGGGGAAAGAGTTGTACAGACCAACCGCTTTGGGCATCTGCTGTGGTGCGCAGAATCCTCAAGATAGGAGAACATAGATCACAGAATGTGCACCATGTCAGGGCTAGTCACTCAACGGTGTAAAATGTGGCTCTAGGTGATTCGGTCATGTTGACTAACGTCACCAAAAGTGATTATGGTTAGTAACTTGGTGATAAATGGGTTGAGGACCTGGCCTACTGTGACCCACGCCAAGGACCCGTGTTAATGTTTGGAGGGGTATATGTGCCCCTATTGGCCATTGTGTTCTTGCCATAAAACCCAGCAACCCCAGGTCAATAAGCTACTGGCTGGCCAGTGTCTAGTTGCCCAGCCTGGGTTACCTGGGATAGCTCTGTTGAGCGAAACCTGGACATAAAACCAATGAATCTGCCAAACACTAACTGAAAACTACTACGCTTAATGTAAGTTCACTGACAGGATGCAGCTTGGAAGCGGATGACATGATGATACGGAGGAGGCTGGACATCCTGTGTATCCAGCAGACGAAGTAGCTCCAGTTGCAGAAAAGGTCAAAGAGAAGAGATTACAGTGGTTTGGGCACATGTGTAGAAAAGCAGAAGACAATCTGGTGAGGAAGATATGGGACAGACAGGAAGAAGGTAAGAGGAAGCGAGGACGTCCAGCAAAGAGGTGGATGGATTGTGTGAAAGATCTGTGACAGTCAGGCATGAGTTTTGAAGACGGCAGGAGTGTGGCACTGAATTGATAGAGTTGGCGACAGCACGATACCCTGACCCCATGTGTAGAAACAAATGGGAAAAGGGGGGGTTGATGATGATATGTCAAGGAGAGCACCTCACTGGCCCTCTTCAAGAGAAATCTTGATGAGTGGATGGGAAAAAGAAAATTCACTCTGGGGATCACTCCAGTGTCACTACTCGACAGCGTCACTAGGAACTAAAGTCGGGTGGCATGATGCCAGGGTACTCCCATGTGCTAGGCTTGTAAAGGCTCCAGGGCCATTAGCCTAGTACACACCTATGAACCTTTGAACCTATGATAAATGTAAATAAAAAGTAATTTGTATTCATAGGTCTGTCTTTTAGGGAGTTTTTATATACATAGGTATTGTCTTTTTCATTTGTTTATGACTAGGGACTTCATCTTTGAAAGAAGTCCTTGTAATTAATTTCAATTAGGTCTGTTGATGAAGTGTTTTTATTGGTTCACATTTTTATGTATTTGGTTTTTAATGGAAGTGATTATTGTGTTTAATTCTAAAGACCAGCTTAGGGCAAAAGCACTTAAACAGTTTTAAATTTGTATTGAAGTTCACTACTGCGTGCCCTTCTTTGGTTTTAGACAGTGTTGTTTATTTATTGGAATGTAAATGCATGCCAGTGTAATCCTCCTCCCTTGCCAGTAGCCCCTTAGCACTACAAATCTGCCATTGTTTGTCTTTTTTCCTCTTCTATCACTCTTCTGCCACTATTGGAGCTTCTCTTGCAATTAATATGTACTCCTCTTTTTTAATATAGTTCACTATTCTTTCTTTTTTGTATTTATCTGTGAGACCATTGTCATTTCAAGACATTACAGAAAAGATCATTGTATTACAAAATTATTTCCACCTTTTATGTATAACACTTTTTTTGTTAACTGTCTAGTTCCAGCTGTGTGTTAACATGCATTCACTGTTTGGTAGGTTGAACTTTTATACATTTGTTTCTTGACGTATTCATTTGAGTCTGTGTTACGTCTTAGAAAACTGTTTTATTGAAGGTCCTCAAAAAAAAATCCCCCCTTAAAACCTATTAATTTAATAATAAAACACAAAAGTATGTACATCTTCAAATATTGAAGTTTTACCCTTCCTAGTAGGAACAAATGTCAAAAACTGACAGCTGCACTCTCAGACTTGAATTAACCTAAAAGAAAGGTTATCCATGCTAAGACACATGGTGCAGCTTATGCTTCTAATAAGTGCTAACAGGTTTTGTCTTATCTTTATAGCTTTTCCAACTGGGAGAACCCCTGAATGTTTTCAGAGAGCATTATCTCTTGGTTTCTCTCTTGTTTTTTTTTCCCCAGCCAGTCACTCTCCATCAGACTATAACCATTTTCTCTTGATCAGATTGTTTCCATGGAGACATGGGAACCATACAGCCAATTTCTGATTATCAGATTGTCTCCATGGAGACATGAGAATGGCAGTCAGTTTCTCCTTATATTGTTTCCATGGAGACGTGAGGACCAGGTACATAATTGCTACTAAGTATACATTCTTTTGCTAGAAAAAAAGTCCTTGAATATTTAGTATTCTTTTTAATTTACTTGTTTTTTCTTAAAACTTGTTACTAAATCAGTCAAAGGTCCTTAAGTCATTCCCCCATGCAAGAATGAGAAAAAGCACATTCATTTTTCTTTTGTCATGCTCTTTTAACAAGGCTTTTTTTTTTTTTTTTTTTTACATTGCAGTGCCTACATTTCTTAAAACTGCACAAGAAAAAATGAGGGAAGGGAGAAAGAAAGGAAAAAAAAAAACAGCAGCACCTATTTACAATTCCTATTGCACTTAAAAAAAAATAACTGAGAAAATTTTATAGCATGCAAAGAAAAATGTACACAACAAAAATAGTACTATTAAGAAAAAATAAGTTTTCTTTACTTACAGTTAACTTTACCCTCTCTGTTCCACTCCCCAATGCATTTTACCGAAATTAATGACCTGAAGTAGGGCATATACTTGAGTCCCCGCAAGTCCAACAGATTCTGAAAAAGTCTGATATTTCCAGCTTTTCTTGTTCTGTCATATTTCACAAATGTCATTTTTGCACTGTAATCCCACATTGTTACTGGTTTTATTATTGTTCCTTTCCATCTCCCAAATTCTGTCAACGCTTCATTCCCAACATGCTCTCAAATCTTTTCATGTCTTGTACTTCCTTCCTTCCTTCTCTCCAACATTTTCTGTTGAAACAGTGGAAAAGGTTTCAGAGGTACATGTTCTCTCTGGTCTTTTTTACCAGAAGAACAAGAAGCAGAATCTCCTGTTTCACAGCTCACTTTTGCTGGACAAACTTTTGTATTTCCTCCTTAGCATGTACTTCATCCAAAAATGATTTTGTTCCTCCAGGGAAGAATACCTGCATTTCGAATCTCACACCTGTGTCTCAACATTCCCTGAATAGTGGAATGAATTTACTCCTCTTCTGCCTGGAGTACAATGAGTAATCATTTTCCACACTCTACAAACACACTGCTGCCTCCCACTTTTAGTATTCTGTCCTTCTGCCACAGTTTTAGCAGAATCATTAACTTCTGGTAGGATTGTATCTTTAGTATTAAAGGTCTAGGTTGCTTTCTCACAGCCAGGTTTGGAGCAAACACACAGTGTGCCCTTTCAACTAACAACAACTGCTGTGGAACACCAGTCCAGTTGCTTATTTGTGCTTTTATAAAATTAATGCAGTGTGTTCCTTCTAGCTTTTCTGGTATAGCTGAAAATCTCACATTTTCCCTATGTGATCTGTCCTTTAATTTTTTTATTTTTTGAAACATGTCTTCCTGGGCAGTATCACATTCAGCCAGCCTTTTCTTCATTTCAGCCTCAGATTTTTGCAGCTTTATCACCTTATCTTTTTTTTCTTTTGGCTGTTCCCATTACCGGTCGCCACAGCAGATCATCTGTTTCCATTTCTTCTAGTCCTCTGCATCTTGCTCTGTCACACCAACCACCTGCATGTCCACGCTCACCACATCCATAAACCATATCTTAGGCCTTCTTCTTTTCCTCTTACCTGGTAGCTTCATCCTTAGCATCCTTTTCCCAATATACCCAGCATCCCTTCTCAGCACATGTCCAAACCAACGCAATCTCGTCTCTCTGGCTTTGTCTCCAAACAGTCCAACCTGGGCTGACCCTCTAATATACTTATTCCTAATCCTGTCTACCCTCGTCACACCCAGTGCAAATCTTAACATCTTTAATTCTGCCACGTCCAGCTCTGACTCCTGCCTTTTTGTCAATGCCACTTTCTCCAACCCATATAACATAGCTGGTCTCACTACCCTTTTTGTAGACCTTCCCTTTCACTCTTACTGGTACTAGTCTGTCACAAATCACTCCTGACACTCTTCTCCACCCACTCCACCCTGCCTGTACTCTCTTCCACACTCGCCATTACTCTGAACTGTTGATCCCAAGTATTTAAAGTCATTTACCTTCGCCAACTCTACTCCCTGCATCCTCACCATTCCTCTATCTTCCCTCTCATTCACACACACATATTCTGTCTAATCCTGCTGATCTTCATTCCTCTCCTCTCTAGAGCATATCTCCATCTCTCCAGAGTCTCCTCAACCTGTTTCCTACTCTCACTACATATTGCAATGTCATCTATAAACATCACCTCATCTGAATATCTATTTAAAGCTTCTTCCATTTTTTCCAGCCTTTTGTTGTTAGTGTTGATATACTCTACCAGTGTTTCATTTATTTTAACCACAGCTGTGTGCAGCTGTTTTGTATCTTCCTGTAGGTTACTGGAAGTCATGTCTGGAGGTTGGATTGCATTTTGCTGAACAGCTGCAAAACATTCCCTAATCAATGTTTCTTCTTCGTTTTTTGTAGCTGATTTTTTCCAGGTGGCCTGTATTTCTTTTTTCCTGGTATCCAGGCGGTGCACTTACAAGCTATTTACCAAAATGTACCCATAAACACAAACATCTGCTGGCCTTCCCTGTTGAATTTCTGTTTTAACACTAGGATAGCTAGAGTTAAGCTTTTACTCAGTCTGCAGCCATCTTGGAAGTATTGAGCTTTTTTACTCTTCCCTTTTTAAAGGATACTGCAACAGTGATATAGAAGGACATAGTGCAGTTGTGTGACATATTGCATTAGCAGTAGATGTCCTCTTCACTGTTGCAGTATTTGCTCCTTCCTTCCAACAAGTATTGTTTGTTTTTGCATTTTTTCCTTTTGGATGTGCATGGACTCCATTGTCCTGTGACGATTGTTCTCTTTTGGGGCAATTTAATTTTGGGTAGTTGTGTCCGTATGTCCCTTTCATGCTCTTCATTCTGTGCGGGGAGCACAAATGTGATGTACAGGGCAAACAAATCTTTTCCAAGCTTGCTTGTACGTTCAGGTACTACCTTGGCAAAACCTAAGCCCTTCAGGAAAGCTGAACAGCTGTTTATTTCCTATTCTGGGTCAAAGAAGGGCAAACTTACTTCCAAGCAAATGATTTTCCTCATTGTTTGTCCTCTGCTATTGTTTTTGTTTCTCCCACCGTGGTAAATCTATTCCAGGCAAGGTTAAAGCACATTCCACCCATCAAATCCTTATCTTCTACGGTGGCATACTGGAGAGGAGTGGACTTGCTAGAGGCAGCAACCCGGTCCTCTGTTCATACTTTTACAAAATACTACAAACTGGATTCTTAAGTTCCAGAACAGGCTATATGAGGACAATCCTCCAGGTCTTTTGGATCTTTATCCTTCCTCCTCCTTGTTAAGTTAAGCTTTGGCAATCTATCTATATACCACTGAGCCAGTGAGAGTGATGTACATAGTACAGTTGTGTAAGTCCTATTCACCTGTAACAGTCAGTGTTTGAATATTGCAGTGACAGCACCCAGCCACCAACCCACTTATTTTCTATGTAGTTGATGATGATATCCAACCTATTTGTGTTGTCTGTTGGCTTTGGTTATTTGTGTTGGTGTTTTTTGCAGATTGGTTGGTTTCAGGTAATTATTTATTCTGGTCTTTCTTGGTTCTTCCTACTTAGCCCTAAAAGCCTGAACAACTGACTTTCTGAGACAGGGGTAGGCTCTTTGTGATGGGAGGGGCTTCGCTGATCACCTATCACAGGGATTTAGAGGAGGAAATTCTGTGCTTTGGAAAACTGCCAGTCTAGGTTTGTGTAGGCACAGAACCCATATGCATTGGAGGCAGTGTGAAATTCAAACATCTACTGTTGCAGGTAAGTAGGAATTATGCAGCTGTACTTTGTGTAACAAAACTTGCCATAACCGTAGATGTTTGAATAGATCACACCTGTAGTACTACAACCCTCCCTCCACCTCCCTGATCATGGTGGTGTTTTACTGCCCCCTTCTGGAGAAAATCCTTGGCAAGGGTACAGCTTCTTTTGTCCCTGTCCCTCTTTCTCCTTGCACATTAACATTCAAATTTTCCAACCTAGTATAGTTGCTTTTATAGTAAAGCCTCCTTTTTTGGAGAGAGGCAAGAAATCTGTAAAATCTGATGTCCTTTTTATTCTTTCTCACCACTGGGTCTCAGATCTGATCCTCTGATCCAAATCTGCTGCATTATTCAAGACTTCTGATCCATCCCTAATGCTCTTCCCTTTACCCATAACCCCCTAGGGATCTCCATCTCCTCTGATCTCATTTGCCACCATTCTAGTCAGATGGAAGATCAAACCTGTCATTAGAGAATATAAACATAAGTGCCTTTTTCACTTTTTGGTGAATTTTTTTGTAATTCTTTTTTGATAAAGTTAACCTTTTTCTCCTCCTTTTTCAGGGACTTTGTAGTTTATTACAGTGTGCTCATACCAGTTAGTTGTTGTTTATTAGGTTTTTAGTTGCTATACATAGAGTTTAGTAATTGTTGATGGAACCTGGGAGTTTTAAAAATTTTGCAGATACACTTTGAGCTTAGTTTTCACTGGCAACAGGGACAAGTGCATTCCTAGTTGCAGTTCCCTGTCCATGCATGTATGTGTGTTTTATTTTTTGTCAAGACAGTCTTCTTACAGAGTTTAGCGTTTATTGATAGCCACTTTAAAATTTGCCATTTTAAAGGTTTATACTGCTGTTTGGTGTGAATTTATAACTAGACCTTTATTGTTGTTATTCTATATCACTTAGGAATGTTGGACAAGCCAGAAAAACCCACTGGGTTCAAAAAGTGCACTTTTGTGGGCATAAGATACCAAACTCTGATGCCCACAAGAAGTGCGTATACTGTTTGTGAGCTGCCCATTTGGGCATTCCTTTTACCATCTGTAGCACCTTTAATTTGAGAGCCCTCTTGTTCCGAAGGGGTAAGTTGATACGTAGAGGATTGTTGCCTGCCGGGGCTCAAACACCCACCAAACAGGCGATCTTGGAGCCTTGAGACATTCAGTCTCCTCCTTCCTCCTGTGAGCCACTATTGAAGCAGAGGAGACTTTCAGATCCTACTGCTGTTCGGCCAGCTTCAGATCCTACCCTGTCCTTAGATCTAATGGATGTTCATCGTGTTACACTGCTGCAGTCATTACACTAGGGTTATCCTGCCGTCAGGCGGTCCCGTAGTCTGCCAGAGTTCCAAAGTCTTGGTCCGGTGTCAGTTGCTGTCGCTTCTTCCCTGACGTCAGTGCGCCAGGGGTATAAAAGATGCATCCGATACCATTTTCTTCAGTCTTTCTTGCCGCACGGTGCCCGAAGCAAAAGCAGTTCGCAAGTGCTGGTCAGCCGACTCCTGAGATTTTCGAAGTCAAATTTCAGATACGACGTCTTCAATAAAACTAAGTACCCCGTTGGGGAAACTTTTTTCTTGCCTCAGACTGATGTCAGAAAAAGTTAATAATTGTATTTCTTGTGGGAAGCAAATACCTCATGAGGACTTCCACTCTTACTGTATTCCATGCCTAGGCCCTGATCACAACGTCACTAGTTGTCGGTTTTGTGCTAGATTTAACAAACGCACTATAAAACGACGTTTTGATTTTGCTTTGCACTACTTTGGACAAAGATTCAATTATACTATGCCGTCGGATCAACCGACGACCGCAATTATGAAAAAAACGCAAAGACAAGGATAAGGACAGGCATCCAAGGTCCAGAACCGACGAAGCCTCTTCTAGGCCAGTCGCTGGTTCTCAGTGAGACGCTTTCGCAGCCCCTGACACCCGCTACCTCAGAGCCACAGGCCGCCTCCGACTCCCATGTGGAGACAACTAGGGTTCTGGAAACTCAAGGTATTGTGCCTACGATTACTAACCCCTCAGATGGGTCTAGAGCCGCTGAGCAGGCATCTGCTTCTGAGGGTGTCTTTAGACCTTCACAACTTACCATTAAAGCAACAGCCAAGACAAAAACACCATTAAAAACAAAGAAGCAAGTACAGCTTTCTCCTGGACAGTCCTCCATGCCTAAGAAACAGATGCTTAAAATGGCCGGAGACGTCATTACACTAATCAGGGGTTCCCATCCCCCTCCTGAGAAAAGGCCTAGGCAGGATACAGACTATGATTCCTCTGATCAGGTTTCCATTTCCTCTGATTCCTCTTCAGACCAGGGATACTCTCTCCCCCCCTATGAGGACTCTGATGCTGAAGAATCCATCCCTTCAGCCTCTCCTCCTGAGGATTATTCTTTTGGGGAAACCTTACATACCATGAGGGAGCATTTCCATTGGGAAAGACAGGATTATTCAGAATTCAAGAAAAGGCTCAGGGACTTCCTTTTATTGCCTCAGCACAGGCCCCTAGCTATCCTGCCTGTGTTAGATATTGTGGATGATGTGTTCTCTGAATCCAGCTTATCTCCTGATTCTTTACCCCCTGCATCAGCCAAGCCAGATAGGTATTATAGAGTCCCTGACTCTCACAAGTTCTTTATAAGAACCCTTCTGCTGATCCAGAAACTATTTCCCAGGGTCCCAAAGGGGTTAAGGCTTCCATTGCAAAAAATCCAGTCCCCTCTGATAGAGATTCCAGAGCATTGGATAGATGGGGGAAGAAAGTTTACACTTCAGCAACTTTAGCAGTAAGGGCTTTAAAATGCCAGTTTCACGTGCTTAAGTACCAACAATATTTAATGGCTCAGTTAAAACAGAAAATGCTTGCAAGCTCAGAAGCTCCTGACTATAAGGAAATGCAGGATTTATTGCATGCAGTTGAACAGGTGGGAAAACATACTCTGCAATGTGGTTTTGATTCTTTAGAGGCCTCTTGCAGAGCCGCAGTTGCAGGTTCTGTGATTCGAAGACATGCTTGGTTAAAAGAACAGAGTTTACCTGATCATGTTAAGGCAAAATTATTGGATGCTCCTTTACAGCATTATACCTTGTTTGGTGTTAAGGCAGAAGAGGTGTTAAAGAAAATGGAGGATAAAGCTAAATCTATGCAAACAGTCAAAGATTTCTTACAGGTACAGCCACCTCGATTTAGCAGAAATTGGCCTACAAAGAATTGGTTCTTTCCAGTGTCAGACAGGCCACAGAGAGGCAGACAGACGCCCAAGAGGCAGATCTCAACCCCAAAGCTCTAACAGACAATGACAGTGGGGCCACCTCAACCCCAAAAGGTGAGGACAAGTCTCAACCTTACAGGAAACAGTCCCAATGACTTCCCCCTTCATACGCCAAGCGCAGCCCCCTTAGGGGGAAAACTAGCACTTCTTTCTCAAAATTGGCAAACAATCACCCAAGACAAATGGGTTGTGAATATTGTGTCTCAAGGTTACAGGTTCCACTTTCACACTCTACCAAGGCTAAAAGGAAGGGCGAACCTGCCACAAAATCAATGGGCAGAGGCTCAAAAACAAATTTCAGCCCTCATGGACATGAGAGCTATTTAAAAAGTACCACAGAAAGAACAAGGACAAGGATTTTACTCAAGACTCTTTCTGGTCCCCAGAAAGGACAAAGCCTGGAGACCCATACTAGACCTTTCAACTCTAAATACTTACCTGGATGTTCCGAAATTCAAAATGTTGACACTACAGCAGCTTCTTCCCATGCTGGGCAAGAAGGCTTGGCTTGTTACTCTGGACCTCAGAGGCATACCTGCATGTCCCTATCAGACAAAATTGCAGATGATACCTCAGATTCAAAGCTGGTACAATGCACTACCAATTCTCTGCACTGCCCTTTGGCTCATCTACTGCACCCAGGGTCTTTACAAAGTGCCTGACACCAGTAATTGCATTTTGCAGACAAAAAGGAATTCAAATATATCCATGCCTGGACGACTGCCTCATTCAAGCAGAGACAAAAGACATTCTTCTAAAGCATCTGGCGTTTGTAAAAAGTAATTTCTCTAGGGTACACAGTAAACAAAAAGAAGTCAAAACTAGTGCCCTCACAGCAGATAATATTCCTGGGTGCCAGCTTAAATACAACGGCCCAGATGGCTTACCTCACGCCAGACAAACAAGAACAACTGACTCAATATTTTCAATTACTGGCAAAGAAGTCCCATCTCCCTGCAAGAAAAATTCTGCAGGCCCTGGGATTCATGGCATCCTGCATACTACTAATTCCATATGCCAGACTGCATATGAGGAAATTACAATGGTACCTAAAAAGTGTTTGGACTCAACACTCTCACAGTTTAGAAGCAGTAATACCAATAATTCCCTGCCTACAACAGGAGTTTTGATGGTGGGCACAGGCATGTCACCTCAACAAGGGTCAGCCTTTCACTCTACCCACAGCCAGGCAGACTCTAACAACAGATGCTTCGGATTACGCCTGGGGAGCACACATGGCAGGAAAATGTATTCAGGGCAAGTGGACCACAGACCAAATGCATCTTCACATCAATCAAAAAGAGATGTTGGCTGTTCAAAATGCCCTAACAGCTTTCAAGGACCTTCTGCATCCAGGACAATTATTATTAAGGACAGACGACAACACAGTAATGTGGTACATAAACAAGCAAGGGGGCACTCATTCTTATCCCCTATGCAAGCAAGCCATGACCTTGTGGAACACAGCTCTAACTTATCAAGTTCATCTGCAAGCACAATTCCTGCCAGGAAGGAAAAATACTCTGGCAGATGATCTAAGCAGAAATATCATGGACCCTCACGAATGGAAATTGAATCCAAAAATCTTCAGCATGGTAATGCAAAAATGGGGATGCCCAGACATAGATCTTTTTGCCTCCCCACTGAATTGTCAACTACAAAAATTCTGCACAAGGACTTACCACACACAAGCATGGAAAGTGGATGCTCTCTCATTCAGCTGGAAAAAATCTAAAAGTTTATGCCTTCCCACCACTGCATGTCCTTTCAAAGGTACTCCTAAAAGCCAGACAAGAAAAAGCAGAGATGATCCTGATTGCTCCAGACTGGCCACGCCAGCACTGGTACCCAATCTTAAAGAACTTAGCTCAAGGCCCACCGTGGATTTTGCCTCAAATTTCACACCTTCTCACTCAACAAAACAATCTGATCCTGCATGGTCAACTCAAAACACTAAACCTGGCTGCATGGCAGATCCATTAGTCAAACAGGCAGCACCTCTCTCTAAAGCTGTTATGGATGTCCTTTTGGAGGCCAGGAGGCCTAGCACCAGGAAATCTTACTCAGAAAAATGGAAGAGATTCTGCACCTGGAACCAGGCTCAAAGCCTTGACCCACTTGTCCCAAACATTCCTCAGATTTTACAGTACTTAACTGAGATGCTGGACAAAGGCCTATCCTTCTCATCAATTAAGATCCACGCATCTGCCATTTCAGCACATTACAACACGGATCCTCCTTTATTCTCTCATCCCTTGCTAAAGCAGTACCTCAGAGGGGCTAAAAATATAAGACCGCCCCGGAGAGCACCACCACCAACTTGGGACCTCAATTTTGTTTTGGAAAAACTGACCCTGCCACCTTTTGAGCCAGCCAATACAGCCGATCTAAAATTTTTATCATGGAAAACAGCTCTGCTCCTGGCAGTAACTTCAGCACGAAGAGTCTCGGAGCTACAGGCATTAATGGCAGTGAAACCTTTTATATTTTTTCACCAGGACAGGGTTTCTTTAAGGACAAACCCTACCTTTATGCCAAAGGTGGTATCTCGTGTGGCTCTTAACCAAACCATCCATTTGCCAACTGTTTATCCAAACCCCCAGAATAAAGGGGAGAAACTTCTGCACTCTTTGGACATACACAGGCAGCTACGCTTCTACTTGGACAAATCAAAAGCTTTTAGGAAATCTGAGCAACTGTTTGTAGCATATGCTGCAGGATCACAGGGCAAGGCTATCTCAAAGCAAACTATCTCCAAATGGATAGGACACTGTATTCGTTAATGCTACACACAGCATGGAAAATCGGTCCCTACTAACATTAGGCCACATTCTACCAGAGCAACAGCCACTTCAACAGCCTTCCTCAGAGGAGTACCAACCCAGGAAATTTTGGAGGCTGCAACTTGGAGTTCAGTGCACACCTTTACCAAGCATTACCACTTGCCTCTTTACTCTAAATCCAGAGCAGGATTTGCCACTGCAGTTCTGCAGGGCCTCATAGCCAATCCTAATTCTTTATAGACCAGCCACCCAACCTTAGCTTTGGGATTCTACTCAAGTGTAATGACTGCAGCAGTGTAACACGATGAACATAGTACAGTTTTGTACCTACCATAAATGTAGATGTTCGAGTGTTCACACTGCTGCAGTCCAGGTTACCCTCCCTCCATCCCATTTGTCCTAGCTGGGCTTATCTATACCTGTCAATCCTATACAACCTTTTTGGTGTATTTGCTTGTATCTGAAGGTATTGTTTTTATTTTATATATGTTTTATTAGCAATATGCATTTCCTACCTACTTGGGGGGCACCTGACATCTGGGGCAAGAAAAACTGAAGAAAATAGCGTTGGATGCATCTTTTATACCCCTGGCGCATTGACGTCAGGGAAGAAGCGACAGCAACCGACGCCGGACCAAGACTTTGGAACTCTGGCAGACTACTGGTCTGCCTGACAGCAGGATAACCCTAGTGTAATGACTGCAGAAGTGTGAACACTCGAACATCTACTTTTATGGTAGGTATAAAACTGTACTTTTCGGCTCCTAGCACTAGCTCTCCTATCTAGTCTGCCTCTGCTCGGGATCCTAAGGGCTTGGATCTGACAGGTAGAGGTCATTCACCAGATCTGGCTTTACACGTAGTGGCTCTGACTTTACCAACAAAAATTTTCCAGACACCCACTAAGCCTTCAAGACTGACCTCCTCGACCTCGTCTAGGTCTTCCAGGAGCCACTCCAATTTCGATATGGACAGAACAATGAGAAGGTTTCTTGGCATTCAAATTTAGATGGGGGACATTCCAGCTCTCTTTCTCTGATTTGACAATCAGTTTTGGAGTCCCAAGGATCCTAGATCCCTGAGAGGTACATCATCTAATCCGAAGAAATCCCTTCCTTCGGATCTGACAGTCACCCTGACCAATTCTATTCAGTTGTCTTCGGATCAGAGTGGGTCTGGGATCCGAGAGGTCTGTGGCAGGTCTGAGGGGTAGGGCTGGCTCTGGTTAATTCATATCCCTCCCTTCCCCTGGATAGTTCAGCCCTAGGCATCTTGGGCCCGATTATCTCTGGGCAGAGTGGATCTGGGGCTGGCCCCAACCTCCTTTCCTCGGCTGCTATGGCTTTAAGAAAGGGACGAGAGGTTTCTACAGGTCCGTCAGCCTTCCAGATTGTAGAGTGCTTTCTCTACAGCTAGAGAACTATCCTCCTGTATCTTGGCTCCTACCATTCACCCTTCATCTGCTTTGAGCTCTAAGCCCATCTTTTCTGCTCCATCGAGTCAGTCAGTCAGTCAGTCCCAGAAGGTCTCTATTCGGGTTTCCCTCCTCTTCTAATACCTTTCTGGACCACCCCACTTAGGAAGTCCCTTGGAAGAGGACATGAAAAAGGAGGTACATAGGCTCCCCCATTGAGTCTCTTACGGAGGACACAGACTTTGATGAAGAGTAAGGATCCCCGATCACCACCTGACGGTGTTTCCTTCAGGGACATCTTGGAAGTCCCTAGGCAAAGAGGTGGATGGTCCTCCCGTAATCCTTCTAAAGAGAGACTGTTTCTGGAGACCTTCCGGGCTGGCCCATCTACATCTTGGGTAACCCCCCCCCCACAGATGAGCTTAGCGACCTTGTCTCCCACCAGGTCGAAAGGAGCCGGACACTGTTGAACCAGTACCCAAACACCTGGGTAAGTTTCTGCCACCGTCTGCAGACAACTTGGAAACGAAAAAAATACTTTGCAAACTGAATGAACATAAAAAGCAACCGATGTAAGAACACCACAAACTCTCTTAAGCGCTTTTCGTCCAGCACAGTGGCTGGACTTAATCAGATAAAAGAATCAACTTCATAGACACTCTTAAATGTTTCAACAATCCAGACCATGTGACCAATGTCTCAATTAAACCTCAACAATATTCAGTTAACATATCACTTAATAAAAGTTCTACCATGGTTGAAAATGTAGAGTTAAAAGCCTGCAACCAGGCAGTTCTAGAACAGTGGAGTTGTAGTGGATGCCATGGTTGTGGCAGCAGCTAGGAAAAAAGGAGCTAGCGCAACAGAGCTCCACTGTCCATCCACTGGATAGAGTGTCCAGCGCGATGGATAGATTCGGGAAGTGCATTTATGCCTTAGTTACTTTCGCATTCAGGTCGTTGAACTTCTTGCCATATTTCACCCACTGGCAGAGGGATTTGATCAAAGAACTTTCAAATTATTTTGCCAAATCTATCAGCAGAGGATCTTAAGAAATTTTCTCCGCAACTGGCCACTCTGTCTTTCGTAGCTAATTCGATGAAGCTTATTTCCAATGCTGTGGAAAGTACATCTCGAGCAGCCGTCTCAGGCATAGCCATACAGCATCATGCCTGGATAAGGCTCTGTGATTTCGTGGAATCCTTTAAGATGTCTCTCATTAATCCCCCTTTCGATTGCTCCTTATTTGGACCATCAGTAAAAGAAACGCTTGCCCGCAGGCACAGAACCCATATGCATTTGAGGTAGTGTGAAATTCGAACATCTGCTGTTGCAGGTAAGTAGGACTTCCGCAAAGGTACTTTGTGCAACAAAACATGCCATAACCATAGATGTTTGAATAGATCACTGTTGTAGTATTGCAACCCTCCCTCCACCTCCCTAATCATGGTGGTGTTTTACTGCCCCTTTTTGGTGATTATCCTTGCCAAGGGTGCAGCTTCTTTTGTCCCTGTCCCCCTTTCTCCTTGCACATTAACATTCAAATTTTGCAACCTGGTATCTTTCCTTTTATATTACAGCCTCCTTTTTTTTTTTTTTTTTTTTTATATAGAGAGAAGCAAAAAAAACTAAATTTTGGCTCCTGTTTATCTGCTTTTGTACTGCCATGCCCTCGTACTTCCTCAGACATACAGTGCATATGGAAACTTACCAGAAGATTTAGTATACTGGTCAGATGTCTGGTCCTTGGCTGGATACATCCCATATAGCTTTATGCTTCCGTAACTGTGATGTGTTTGAACAGCTACTGTTATGGTAATTTTACTTACACAACTGTACTTTCTGGTGGTGAAGGTCCAAAGATGGCATGTTAAATATCAGAGCTCTAAATGAAAAGTTTTTGCTGAATGTTTGTGCATTTGTTTAACATGATTCATTAAAAATAAAGGAAATACATCCCCTTTTCTCTTGAATTTACCAGCTTTCTAATAGCTCACTGAGGCCCCTTGTTGAAACTTAGGTTAAGAAATGTTTTTTTCTTTGTTTTTTTTACCAACTTTCAAATTACACCGCTGTGTATATGGTTTCCTTTGTTAACAGTGTTTACTTCCAGTGTGTGTCTGCTTTTGTTTTAATTTTTTTTAAAAGACATATTCTACTTTTTCTGTTGCAGTTTATGCATGTGTTGATGACTTCTGTTGCTGGCCATTGCCAGTGTTGAGATGGAAATAAAATGCGGTCGGGTTTTGGAGGCTGTGAACGAGAGAGTATGTGCGACAATGTGAGGTCTAGATGGCCCACACTGATTTTCTCCCATGATGTAAAACATTTTTGATGAACAAGTAACTAGTATTTGATTGGTTACATGATTAGCTGGCACATTTAACCACTGCCAGGAAATGAATTTAAATATTTAAGTGACAGTGTAATACCAGTGTACTGCATTTCCAATAGCACTTTACATCAACAAACACTTTTATTACATTTCCATAATACTAGTAGCTCAGCACACAGAAACCACAATAAGAGACCATTACACTTTCAGATTTGAAGTAACATTCCAAATAAATGTAGATGTCATGTGCTGTTGATGATTCTCCAAAGACATCTGATGTCAGTTTTCATTCTGTCCTCAGCTGATGGGTTCTGATCCATTCCCACAGATCTGACTCATGCATTGCTAAAGCTCATGGCAACCAAAAACTATCAAGCTTCTCCGTTACCCATAACGCACCAACCCCAATTACCTAAGATCTTGTTTGCCGCTTCACTCAAAAGACATGGTCTTCCATCACTGTCGAGCATACATCAGGTATATTTCATACTTACTTACAAACGTTTAAAAACCTTTTATTCTTTCTCTTACCTTTGTGTATTAATTCCTTGTGGTTTCTTACGATTTCTTATATTTTTTTCTCTCTTTACTACATTTTCTGTACCTCTTAGATACTATTGTTAGTGTCTTTCATCCCCCTCCGACACTGTCATACTCCCTAGTTTTACTATTGTTGATATTTCCATCTCTGCTTTTCAACTTTTCCCCTTAATTTTTTTTTTTTTTTTTTTTATTATCTGTCCTGTTGTGTTGTATTGTTAATAATGGCAGGTAAACTGGCATGATTTAAAAAATGTATGAAGTGTGGAGACAATCTGCCATTATCTGATGCCACACATTATGCGTCTATAGTTTAGGTCCTCTCCATTTGCAAGAAGATTGCTCAATATGTCACTGCTTTAACCATCATGCTTTAGTAGAGCAGAAAAATACATTAATTTCGAAGTCTTCTTCCATTATCTTTTGTAGAAGCTATATTGGAGGGTTCTTCCTCCACTAAAACAAAAATTACAAAAGGCAAAAAGTCCTCTTCTCCAAAGCTATCTTCGTAATGTGATAGTGTTCAATCTCGCCGTTTGTTCTTACACATGGGTTCGGAGCCGATCCTCGGCTCCGTGCCGGCCTCTTGCAAGCTCTGCATCGAGAAGAAGCTCGAGACAATCTAATACCCACAATCCCCCTCTGCCTTTACCTCAGATCTAGTTTGCCGCTGCTGCATACGCATCGTTGGGAGCTAGCTCGAGACTTTCTAAGCTAAGATATAACTTTTTTTTGTTGTATTTTATTAAGAATTCTATTCTAGTTGATATTATCAGTATTAACAAGTGTGATTGTGTTGTGGTTCCGTAATTCTTTGGTACCGTTAACCTTATTTTTCGGTATTTTTGTATCGGGGCCTACACCCTTCACATCTTTCTATATTGAGACAAATTTCTACCGGATTTGACATTTACCTGATGGTGACTACTTTTCTCGGATTTGACTGTGTTTTTTCTGGAGTTGTATATTATTCTACAATGTCTGAGAAGGCAAAGTCTGGTTTCAAGCGTTGTCAGTGTGGCCAAAAAATGTCGGTCACTGACAACCATAGTTCCTGCGTCTACTGCCTTGGCCCTCTCCATTTACAAGAGGATTGCTCCATCTGTCACTCTTTTAGTGGGAGGGTCATGACAGATAGGCGCAGGAAACTGATGGACAGAGGTCTATTGAAACCAGCTTTCCAAGAGGCTTTGGATGTTTCTGACCAGGCATCGAAGTCCTCTAAGGAATCGAAGACGTCGGAGCCTAAGTCATCGGCTCCGAGCTCTTCTTCAAAGGTTAGATCACCGGTTCCACAGACTTCGGGGCCGAGTGTTCAACTGGTGTCGGTTCCTGAGCCTCGAGTCTTGGAACCGGTGGTGGAGCTCCCTCCCGGCCATATTGAGGTCGGCTCCGTCTTGGTTCCTCGACCCGTTCTTCCTCCAAACTTTCGGATGTCGATGTGGATCGCGTGGTGCAGAAGTTGTTGGAGCATTCGGCCCTCTCTAAACTTATTTCGGTTTCCACCCAGTTGGTGTCGAAACTTGAAAGCCTCCCTGTATCTCCATCCATTCCTCCTCCGAGACCGATTCAGTCTTTGGAGCCGGAAGAGGCTGATCTACTGATTGTGGAGCCCTCGGGTCCAGAACCGTCCTTTTCTCGGTCTGTTCCCCTCACCTCGACTCCGTCGGACCCGGTACCGGAATCTCGGAGCCGACGGTCTGTTCTTGGTTCCGGGGCCGAGAGTCGAACCGACGTGTCGGTTCCGACTCTCCCCCTCGGGGCCTCGGCACGGATCGATTCGGCTCCGTCCTCGGGGTCGATGCCTTCGGTGCCCGTGTCGGGGATTCTTCCCATTTCTTCGGAACCGGGAGACTCTTCGATGCGGGACCGGGGCGTTCGACCTGATGAGGAAGGTGTTGTCTACCCAGACAACCACATCAGTGGAAGCAGTTTCTCCTCCCCATAAAGGGCCTTTGTCTTCATCTGCACCCACGGCCACATCCAAGCGTCGGGCACCAGTGCCTCAGCCACCCCTGGAGGGAGCCCCCTCTTCCTCGAGGCTTCTTCGGATGCTCCCCACGAGGAAGTCCCTAGGAAGAGACTGTGTAAGAGGAGACACTTGGATTCTCCACAGGAATCCTTGACATCTGATACTGACTTAGATGAGTCAGAGGGGTCCCCTAAGTCACCTTCGAAGATGTCTCTTTTCAGACATTTTGGAGATCCTGAAACAGAGAGGTGACTGGCAGTCCCTTCCCCCTTCTGAGGATGAGTCAGTTCTGCTGAAGGCATTTGGTGCTCACCCTTCCTCCTCCTGGGTCACTCCGCCCTTCGACGAACTAATGCAACTTATTCCTCGAAGGCCGTGGGAGACTCCTGACACAGTGGAACCTGTTCCAAGAAAACCGAACAAGTACATCACAGCACCTCAGGATAAGTCCTACCTTACAAAAGGAGTGCCAGTAGACGCTATGGTGGTGGCTGCAGCCACGAAAAAGGAGATGTCGGAGTCTTCTTCGTCCCTCCATCCGCCTAATAAAGATTCTAGGACGATGGATAGATATGGGAAGCGCATTTTTAGTTCAGCGGCTTTTTCCATGCGGTCCCTGAACTATTTGACCCATTTTACACGTCTGCAGAGGGATCTAGTCAAAGAGTTGGGAGATACCCTCCAGGGTGCTACAGATGCAGCTGTCTCAGATAAAGTGACAGCGCAACTTAATACCCTAACATCGATTGTTAACTCGTCCATGAGTCTGATTTCCTCGCGGCGAAGGTTCGAGTAGGGCAGCAGCTTCAGCGATTGCTCTTCAGAGACAATCCTGGATGCGCCTATGCTCCTTTGCGGAAGCCTTCAAGTCTTCCTTTACAAACGCCCCATTTGACGGTGCCACTCTTTTTGGCCCCAAGGTAAAGGAGACCCTTACCCGGTGTGAACAAGAGGGAAAGACTCTGTCTGCTGTCGGAGTCCGTTTTTCCACCCCAACCAGACCGTACCCCAAAGGGCAACGCGGTGGGAAAATGTGGTTTCGAAAACCCCAGGGGTCTTTCTCGGGCACACAGGGTGATGCCCCCTCTAGAGGCAGAGGAGGGGGCAGAGGTGGAAGACGCCACCCTGGCGGCAGAGGGGGTCCGCAACATCAAGGTGACAGGGAAACACTCCCTGGTAAACCTTTCCAGCACTCCTGAGAGGAGGCCCGACTGTCCTGCTCTGGAGGCAGTCGGGGTTGCTTAGCTTTATACCCTCAGGCCTGGCAAAATATAACTACAGACAAGTGGGTAAAAAGCGTAGTCACCAGAGGTTACAGAATACCCTTCCTATCCTATCCCATTCTGAGGAAAAGACTCCCAGATGTACCGCCCCATCTGCGAGAGCCAGCAGCTTTAGAAATTTCAAAGTTGCTAGAAAAAAAGAGTCATCCAGCCAGTCCCAGCGGACCAGCAAGGATTCGGGACTTACTCAAGGTTCTTTTTAGTTCCAAAGAAAACAGGGGACTGGAGGCCCATTCTAGACCTAAGCTACCTCAATACTTTCGTCAAGAAAGAAAAGTTCCGAATGGTCACGCTTCAATCGATCCTTCCATTCTTACAGAAGGACGAGTGGATGTGCTCAATAGATCTAGAGGATGCATACTACCACATCAAAATGGCCAGGGCATCCAGAGATCATTTGCGCTTCGGCTGGGAGCCAGTCACTTTCAATTTCGAGCCCTGCCCTTTGGTCTGACCTCAGCCCCAGGGTCTTCACCAAATGCATGGCAGTGGTAGCGTCTCACTTGAGACGTCAGGGATTCCAGGTGTTTCCGTATCTGGACGACTGGCTCCTTTCGCCACCACCCGCGTCAACTACTGCAGGCCAGAGACTATGTTCTTCAACTGTGTGTTCACCTAGGGATCTCCGTAAATTTCGGAAAATCCTTACTTCAGCCATCACAAAATATCTTGTTCATAGGAGCAGAGTTAAACACACGTCAATTAATTCTGAAGCTTCCCCCAGAAAGGATATTATCACTGCAGACTCACATACGTCTTCTACTCTTGTCAAGGAAATCTCCTGCAAAACTCGTACTGAAGGTGTTGGGCCTCATGTCAGCCTCCTTATTGGAATTCGCCTGGGAAGGCTGCACATGAGAGTTCTACAATGGCTACTGTTTGCTCAATGGTCATTTCAACAACTACCTCTAACACACGAGATTCTCATAACAAAGACTTGCAAAACAGATCTAAACTGGTGGCTCCAAGCGTGCAACCTTTCCAGGGAGGCCGTTTGTGCTACCCCCCACAGTTACGGTGACCACGGACACTTCCCTGATAGGGTGGGGGGGCATCTTTCAGGGACAGACAGTCCAAGGCGAATGGACCAATTTGGAGTACAATCTGCACATCAATGTTCTAGAGTTGAGGGCAGTGTTTCTAGCGTTGCAACACTTTGCTCCCCTTCTTCCTCTAGGGACTATTGCAGTTCAGACGGACAACATGTCGGTAGTCTGGTACATAAACAAACAAGGGGAACCAAGTCCTATCAACTATGCAGAGAGGCCATGAGAATTTGGCAATGGGCGGAGTCCACGGTCGCTTTCTAATAGCAACGCACATCCGGGGTCATCCAACGTCATAGCCGACAGGCTGAGCAGAGCAATTCTGTTACCGCCGCAGTGGTCTCTAAAACAGTCAGTGGCGAAAAGGATTTTTCGCATGGGGCCAACCTTCCTGCGACCTGTTTGCGTCTCCAATGAATGCCAAATGCAGGAGCTACTTTGACCTATTACCCCTCCAGGGAAGTCCCCAGGGGCGCACTGGTTCTGATTGGCCCCGGGACTCCTATCGCATTTCCCCATTTCCTCTGCTATCGAAATTTCTACAGAAAGCCAGGAACCTTCACAGGACGATAATCCTCATTGCTCCATTCTGGCCTCGTCAAATTTGGTTTCCCTTCCTGAAAATTCACTGCATTCGGGGACCCTGGATTCTGGACCCAGAGCCAGATCTATTGACTCACTCGTCAGGGGTTCCCCATCCCGCTCCTGTCACTCCATCTAGCAGCTTGGCTGCTCCAATTCTAACTTAGCCAGGACTGATCTCTTGTCATCAGCAGTCCAGGATATATTAGTGGCTTCGCATAAAGCTTCCACTACTAAAACATATACTAGCAAATGGAAACGGTTTGTATTCTGGGCGAATACACATCACGTTGATCCCTTTATAGCTGCTTTGAATAAGATATTACAGTTCTTAACAGACTTATTTCGTCAGGGTGCTTCTCCTGCTACTCTAAGCGTTCAATTGGCTGCCATTTGAATTTCCATGTTGAAGAATGTGGAGCTCTATCATGGCTCACAGACTTTGTAAAGCCTTTTTAAAAGGAGTTTTTCATATTAGACCACCGGTCAGATCTCCTACGTCACCTTGGAGTCTAAACTTGTTGCTATCTAAATTAATGTTGCCCCCCTTTGAACCTGCCTCTTCTTGCCCATTAAAATTTTTGTCCTGGAAAACTCTCTTTCTGGTAGCCATTACTTCTGCTAGGCAGTGTCTGAACTTCAGGCTCTCTCCATCAAGCACCCTTATTTGATCTTTCACTCTGACAGAGTTTTTCTTCGAACCAATTCATCCTTCCTCCCTAAAGTTTGTTCTATTAACAATATTAATCAGTCCATTGAATTACCCACTTTCTTCAAAAACCACTCCAACAAAATGGAGTATATGTTACACAAATTGGATGTTCACAGACAGCTAAGGTTTTATTTGGATAGAACAAAAGATCACAGGAAAACAGATCAACTCTTTGTGGCTTTTGCTGAGAGCAGGAAAGGACTTGCAGTTACCAAAAGAACTCTTTCTAAGTGGTTAACGGATTGTATAATCTATGTCTACGATTCTGCAGATCAACCCCTTTTACACAAACCCAAAGGACACTCCACAAGATCGATATCTACGTCTTTGGCTCATGCAGCTCGCCTACCTCTGGATGCTATTTGTGCGGCTGCTACCTGGTCTAAGCCACATACTTTTATTTCTCATTATAAAGTAGACAAGGTTTCTAGGGACAGGGCAACCTTTGGTTCCACTGTGCTCAAGAACGTCCTCCCGTGAGTTCCTCAGGATCAAGGAGCTAGGGGCGCTACCCATGTGTAAGAACAACGGCGAGATTGAACACTATCACATATAGAAGTTATGTCCTTACCATAGCGTTCCATGTGGAGTGTTCATCTGCCTTTGTTCTTACAGTCCCACCCTCCCACCCTTAGGAAGAACGTTCTTTGATGCCTGGCCAGAAGCATTTTGCTACTGTCATTATTCTGTGTACATAGTTGGTATACACATATACTTTATATGTGTCTGTTTATATATGTATAGGTGTATGGCATGAATGTGCTATTATGTAGATTGGTTTGCTTGCAAACTAGATCTGAGGTAAAGGCAGAGGGGGATTGTGGGTATTAGATTGTCTCGAGCTTCTTCTCGATGCAGAGCTTGCAAGAGGCCGGCACGGAGCCGAGGATCGGCTCCGAACCCATGTGTAAGAACAAAGGCGAGATGAACACTCCACATGGAACGTTATGGTAAGGACATAACTTCTATTTCTTCAGCTTTGGACTCCTGAAAGAGGTCTCATAAGGATCCAGTCTCAACCTTGGACCCCAGAAAGGCTAAAATCTAAGAACCTGTCAGTGCAATATTATTAGATGCACTGCCGCCCAAGTCGGATCCGGTGGAGGCAAATCTCTTGGATCTGACTTTGTCCGATTCAGGGCAATCGCCAAATTACTACCCAGAACAAGGTACTCTCCATCTCTGGATCTGGTTCCTGACAGGGTACCTTCTCCATTCTTGAAAAGATGCAGGTCACCATCCATTTATTCCACTCGCTCTTCCAGAAGTTTCAAAAAAGAAGATGTGGAGAGACTGGTGAAGAAGATTCTCTTGGTGCAGAGCCAGATTGGTGTTCCTTCAGCTGCTACCCCTCTGAGTCAGGAGATCCGTATATCTGCTACTGCATCATTACAGACTCCTCCTCTGACTCCTGTAGCTTCAGAATTTTTGGATCTGAGTTCGGATGTGAGGATAACTTTATCCTCAGATATGAGATCTCTGAGGGCTCTTATTCCATAGAATCCAGAGAGCTCCCGGACTTGTAGTCTGTCTGATCTGATGTGTTGTATTTGACTCTGAAGCTTTCAAAGCTGTTTTTGCAACTCTGAGCCTTGGCACTCGATAGCTTGTCTCTGGTTTTCGCCTTGGAGGTTTTTCCTTGGGAGCCGGGGAGCCATGTGATTCAGAAGCCTGTCTTCTTGGATCCAGTGTCCTCTCTCTGTTTGAGCAGCTCTGTCTTTGAAGCTATGAAGCAAGTATTTTCTGCTTCAGCAGTTGAAACGGATCCTTCCCCCTCAGATCCTAAGACCCTGCCATGATATCTCAGCAATCAGAGTTTCACCTACTTACATAAGGATAGCCAGTACCAAAACCCCAGCCCCAGACTCCCACTCAGGGAATTGTAGTAATCTCTTGTTATACCTCCCCAGCGTACCTCACTGAGGAAGTCCCTAAGAAGAGGACTTGTAAGAGGAAACACTTAGACTCCCCGAAGGAGTCAATCACTGAAGAGACAGATTTTGATGAAGGTGAAGTTTCCCCATGATCATCTCCTGAAGGTGTCTGCTTTGGAGACATCCTAAATATCCTTAAGCATAGACATCCAGCAACCCTACATCTGAGGAATCTATTTTCCTGGGTGACTCCACTCACCGATGACCTCAAAGATTTGATCTCACAGCTGGCATGGAAGGACCCTGACACCAAGGAATCCATTCCTCACAGATCAGATAGGATAATGGCACCACCAGCTGATAGACGATTTTGGGGGAATAGATTTCCTGTTGATGCCATGGTCATTGCAGCAGATACCACCAAGGAACTAGCTGAGGAAAGTTCCACTGTCTGTCCCCCCAACAGTGTGTTGAAGGTGATGGACAGATTTGGGGATCATGTCTATGCCTCAGCGACCTTCACTTTGAGATCTCTGACTTATTTGCCACACTTTACTAGGCTTCAGAGGTATTTTTATTTATTTATTTATTTATATTTGTTGACCGGGAGTGTCCGACTGGACGTAGGTCCATTTTCAGCAGAGGCCAGGGGAGAAAAGCTCCACAGTTAAAATAAACAGACAGTAATTACATTGGATTACATAGTGATTAACAATTTACATAGCAATTACTTACAACATATTTACAGATGAAGAACATAGTACATCAGTAGACAACTAGAATCTTTATCTGTGAAGTACATAACAGACATTAACAAACGTTACAATAAGAAGTTCCTGCTGTATAATAAGTACTAAGCTTATGAGCATCTGAGCTTACTATAATCAAGGTAGTTACTGGAGTGGAAAGAAAGGTAGTGCTTGGATAGGGAGTGGGTGATATTAGAGTGGGAGTTGCAAGGGCATAGCCAGCATGTTTTTAGGTGCGTTTTTAGTAAAGTTTTGAAGTGGGTGCATGATGGTATGGAGGTAATTGTGGGTGGGAGGGAGTTCCATAATTTGGCTATGATGCAAGAGAATAGTGCTTCACCAGCAGAGTTATTGGCTTTAGTGATCTGCAAGTGATTTTTGTTGCTGGATCTTAGTGGTCTGGTGATGCGATAGGGTTGGAGTAGATACTGGAGGGATGGGACATTTAATGGATTGTTTACTAGTTTGTGGGCGAGTGAGAGTTGATGCCATTGAAGGAGGTGAGGGAGTTCAAGCCAGCCCAGTTCAGCAAGTGAGAGACAGTGGTGACTGCGGTAGGATGCCCCTGTGGCGAATTTGGCGATTTTGTTGTAGCAGGTCTCTAGCTTGTTTAGATCTCATAGCCTTAGGTTGGTATATATTGGAGAGGCATAAAGTAGGGTGGAGATAAGGTTGGAATTTGCTATTGAAATCTTTGCTGCTTTGGTGAGAAGTTGCTTATTTCTGTATAACACCTAGTTTTTTGTGGACTTTTTTATGGTCATGGATATGTGAATGTCAAATTTTAGTTTGTCTATTTCCACTCCTAGCAATTTGATCAAGAAGTTATCAAATACCCTCTCAGGTGCTGTTTCTGATGAAGTTCAGGCATCTGTTATTTCTCAACTGATGACCATATCTAATTCATCCATGAGGTTGATTTTACATGTGGGGGAAGGAACCTCAAGGGCAGTGGGTACAGGCATTTCTATAAGGAGACACCTCTGAGTTTGCGGAGCCTTTCAAGTCTTTCTTCGTTAATGCTCCCTTTGATGGAATGTCTTTATTTGGCACCAAGGTAAAAGACTCACTGTCTGGGTGTGAAAAGGATGGAAAGACCATGTCTGATATGGGGGTGTGTTTTTCTACTCCTCAACCTTTTCCAGGAAACAATGAGGTGGTCGAAAAATGTGGTTCAAGAAGTCTCAGGGTCCTTTTCAAGACAAACGTGGAGGAAGTTCTTCGAGAGCAGAGGAGGGAACTATAATGGATCAAGATGCCCCCGTGGCAGAGGAAGTCAACAGAACCAGGGTTCCAGAGAATATTTCTTTGACAAATCCTACCAGCACTCCTGAAAGGAGGCCTGATGTTCTACCTCTGGAGACAGTCAAGGGACATTTATCCCTCCACTAGAGCCTGACTAGATATAACAAAAGATACTTGAGTTCAGAGGATATTTTATATCTTTTTCCCTTTCTACACCATTCCCAAGGAAAATCCAATATGTTCCACCCAGTCAGAGGGAACAAACAGCATGTATATATATTTTTTTATTTTTACTTGTATATTGTATGAGATGTATTTATATTTTTATTTTCTGCATTTTCTATTTTATTTTATTTATATTTTGTATGTTCATATGTGGTTTGTCTTTAAATTTTAGGCCTTGCTTAATTGGAGGTTCTCGTGATTTTAGAGTATATTTAAAGGGTGTGTTTTTCATGTGCTTTTATTACACCTGATGAAGCGAATCTTGTGAAAGCTCTTGTGTTTTGTGCACATAGTAAACTTTTTTACACTGGAAGCTGCAGCCGTTGTCTTTTTTCTTCTATTTTTTGAAATACTTAGTTTTATTAGACACACTTACTGAGCTTTTGGTGGTTTTGTTCCTGCTTTTGATTTTAAGAAACAAAGTTGATCAATTCGAAAGCTATGGAGTGGGGTCACAGGCAAGTCTTTATGTTGATGGTATGTCACTGGTTCATGAAATAGTCAGTGCAGTAGATGTAAGGCAAAGAACAGAGTATTTTTACTGTTAGGATAAATGGTAAACCTGCAGAGCTCAAAGTTGATATAGGCTCCAAGTGCAATGTTATGTCTGCAGAAACATTTGTTAGTGTGTGTAAAGGTGAAAGGCTTGATTTGGCAAGGTGTGTGAAACTTGTTACTTATGGGAGGTGAAGATATTCATACTGAAGGCTCAGTAATGCATTCATGTTACTCAGCTGGGATAAGCTATAACTTATTTTATGTGGTCAGGAGGCATATCCAGTCATTAAGGCTCAGAGACTGTCTGAAAATGGGACTACTTTCATTTAATAAGGAAGTCCACCATGTTCGCTTAAAAGACCACTAATCTAATTTTGCCCAACACATTTCTTCTACCTATGCTAATCTTATCCAAGACAAACTAGTCAAACTTTTAATTGTGTACTCCATGAAATTAGCCCAGAGGTCAGTCTAGTGGTCAGACCAGCACATAAAATTCCAATAGCCAAGCAGGACAGAGTCAAGGCCGAGTTAGACAAAATGGTTCGACAAGGTGCAATTTGTCCAGTTGAAACCCCAACTGAATGGGTATCTTCCATGGTGGTAGCTCATAAGAAAAGCTCAGATGAAATCAGAATATGTATTGACCCATGAGATTTGAACAAAGCATTAAAAAGACCACATCTCCCAATGTGCACAGTTGAAGAAGTCGCAGTCTTGATGCCAAATGCTGCTATTTTCTCTGTCTTACATACAAAGAGTTCATTTTGGCAAATTCAGCTTAACAAGAAATCCTCATTGCTCACTACTTTCAGTACTCGATTTGGCAGGTACAGATTTCTGAGAAAGCCTTTTCGGATAAATTCAGCAAGTGAAGTCTTTCAGCATGCAATGGAGCAAATTTTTTCTGAGTATCCTTGTGCTATCATAGTAGACATACTGGTAGGAGGTCATGATGAAGCAGAACATGAAAGAAACCCCAGAAAAGTTCTAGAAAGGGCACGTCAAGTGAATCTTAAGCTCAATCCACACAAATGTAAATTCAGGCGGCAAGAAATTGCTTATGCTGGTCACTTATTTACGTGTACAGGCCTACGACCAGAACCTTCAAAGCAAACAGCCATTCTCGAGATGCCAGCTCCAGACAATGTTCAAGCCTTGCAATGTTTTCTTAGTATGGTCAACTACTTAGGTTCATTCCAGACTTGAGCAAACATTCATTGCTACTTAGAGAGCTGACACGTAAAAATGTATCTTGGTCTTGGTTAGAGCAACACCAAATAGCATTTGATGTCCTGAAACAGAGAATTGCTGGCCCTCCAATGCTCACATACTATGATGTTCACAAACCAGTAACGTTTTCCTGTGATGCTTTGAAATTTGGTCTTAGTGCAGTCATTCTGCAAGAGGATCAACCTGTTGCCTTTGCATTGAGAACTCTTACCCAAGCTGAACAGCAATACCCCCAGATTGAAAAAAAGCGTTTCACAATTTTGTTTGCATGTTCCAAATTCCATGATTATGTTTATGGCAGACTTATCCAGATGGAAACAGATCACTAACCATTAGTCATAATCCTGAGAAAGCCAATCCATTCAGCTCCAGCCGGACTGCAACATAAGATGCTGAGATTGTAAAGGTACAATTTCAATCTTGTCTGCAAGGAAGGCAAACTTCTTTACCCTGCTGATACATTAGCCAGATCACCCAGAAATGCTAGTGAACAGATTGAACATTCAAGTTTTCATTCGATGAATGATTCTGACGCCATGGAAGTGCGTAATATTTCTTCCACACATCTTGATGAGCTGAGAAGATCACACAGCTATACATATATTTTTGCAAAGGCTCAACCACTATATTAATCAAGGATGTCCATCAAAGCAATCTAGTTTACCTAAAGAAGTGCAACCTTATTTTCCATACAGAGATGAGATTTTGGCTGACAAAAGGTATCATTATGAAATGTCTGAAAGTTATTGTTCCCAAATCTTTGCAACCTGAGTACATTACTATTTTGCATTGTGGTTACGCAGGAACTGAATTGACCAAAAGAAGGCTGAGAGAATTAGTATTTTGGCCTTCTATGTCACAAGACATTGAGAGATCACTTTTATCTTGTTCTGTGTGTAATAGTACAAATCCACGTCAACAGAAGGAACCATTTCATTTTAACCAGATTCTGGAACTACCTTTGTCAACAATAGCCACAGACATATTCGAGTGGAATGGTCAACATTACTTGGCGTTAATAGACTTTTACTCCGACTGGTTCGAGATTGAACTACTTCCCAACCTAGCATCTAGTACTGTCATTACTAAGATGAAATGTCATTTTGCAACTCATGGATCCCCACACACAGTTATTGCTGACCATGGCAAGCAGTTCACAAGCTAACAGTTAAAAAGATTTGTTGAAGAATGGGACTTTACTCATGTCACTAGTAGACCGGGGTATCCACAGTCAAATGGTTTAGCAGAACATGAACTGCAACATGCAAAGCAGTTACTTGAAAAGTCAAAGCAAGACAGTAGTGATGTTTTTCTGAATCTCTTAAATCTCAGAAATGTTCTCGTGACAGAAATCTTGGTTCACCTGCTAAGAGACTTTTCTTAAGACACACCAGAACCACATTACCAATCAGTAGTCAATTGCTGGTTCCATGTGTCAAGAACAACAAGTCAGTAAAAACCAGTCTATTGAAGAAGTGCCTAACCCAGAAATCCTGCTATGATAAGACCAGCAGACTGCTCAATCCATTACGAACAGGAGAGGTGGTAAGGATGCAGATGTCCAAAGGTTATGATTGGCTTGGTGTTGTGAAGGATATTGGTCCAGAGCCGAGATCGTACATTGTAGAATCAGAAAGAGGAATCTTCAGACAGAATCGTAAACAGATGAGACCAGTATCTGAGCCTACACCACAGCAAATAGCCTGTGAGAAAGACTCGTTATCTCAGAGTGAGTTGTCCGGTGTTCCAGTTCAAGAGCATGTTCCATAGGAAATTCCTGTTCCTGTGAAGAATCCAAAGATTCCAGACCCAAGTTGTGCACTGCAGACTATCCCTGTTGCTGAACATAGTCCTAAACATTATGTAATGAGATATGGCCAAATCTGTAAACCTTGCAGTAGATGTGAAGCAACTTGGACATGAACATGGTGTTTTGTTTCCAATGCATATAGTAATGCATGTCTAGCTCTAACATTGTTTTGGATAAATGGCAATCTTTTTAACAGGGAGGATGTGTATATACCTTTAAGAAGCTATCCAAGAGCTTGTACATGTATGTAAATACTGAGCACGTGCAAGTCAGACTGCCATTTTGTTGTTAGCTGCTGAAATGTGAACATGTATGTATGTAAGCTCTGTTTATTAGTTTGTTCATATTTAGAGATGCTGCTATCCAACCTAATGTGTTTCTGTATATTAAAGCATCTAAACAAAATCCCTGGCTTTCTTAGTATTTGTAATACAGACGAACGAGCGATAATGATGTTTCGTTATTTTAAGGTTTCGATTACCTGGACTTGGTTATATAGCTTAAGTTCAAATGAGTGTTTGCTCATTTGAAGTAGTCCCATATATATCTATATGTATATATATATATTTATATCTAATATATATATATATCTAATATATATATATATATATATATATATATATATATATATATATAAAAAATGGGTCTACCTGAAAATATCGAAATCCCAGAAGATCGAAGACAACATTGTCCAGACAAAATCAGCAAAAACTCATTTCAGTAACCGATCGGCGGATTTATTCCCAGGGTAAGTAACCTATAGACCAACAAGGTGAACTTTGCCCTTTTCCCAACTGTAGTGCAATCTTGGAAAGCGGTACATTGA